>NC_091386.1:650000-1010000 GCF_038502225.1 Cherax quadricarinatus
CACACACACACACGTCACTTACCGGATATTATACCCTCCATCCACCCCCTCAGTCCCTCCTTCCTCCACTACTCTCTCCCTCCTCCTCCCTTTCCCCTTTGAGACTTCTAAACCTGGAGTGAGTCAGTGTAGACAAGAGCTGCTTCCGCTTGTGTGTGTGTGTGTGTGTGTGTGTGTGTGTGTGTGTGTGTGTGTGTGTGTGTGTGTGCGTGTGTGTGCGGTGTGTAGGTGTGTGTGTGTGTGTGTGTGTGTGTTGTGTGTGGTGTGTGTGTGGTGTGTGTGTGTGATGTGTGTGTGTGTGTGTGTGTGTGTGTGTGTGTGTGTGTGTGTGTGTGTGTGGTGTATGTGTGTGTGGTGTGTGTGTGTGGTGTGTGGTGTGTGTGTGTGTGTGGTGTGTGTGTGTGGTGTGTGTGGTGTGTGTGTGTGTGTGTGTGTGTTGTGTGTATGTGTGGTGTGTGTGTGTGTGTGTGTGTGGTGTGTGTGTGTGTGTGGGGGGGGGTAGTCTGTGTGTGGGTGTGTATATGTACTCACCTAATTGTGGCTGCTCCCTGAGCTTTGTCATACCTCGTCTTAAAGCTGTGTATGATTCCTGTCTCCACTACATTACTTGCTAGACTATTCAACTTCCTGACAACTCTATGACTGAAGAAATACTTTTTAACGTCCCTGTGACTCATCTGAGTCTTTAGGTTCCAAGTGTGACCTCTTGTTTCTGTGTCCCCTCTCTGGAACATCCTGTCTCTGTCCACCTTATCTATTTCCCGCAGTATTTTGTATGTCGTTATCATGTCTCCCCTGACCCTCCTGTCTTCCAGTGTCTTCAGGCCGATTTCCCTCAACCTTCTTCGTAGGACAGTCTCCTTAGCTCTGGGACTAGTCTTGTTGCGAACCATTGCATTTTCTCTAATTTATTGACGTGCTTGACCAGGTGTGGGTTCCAAACTGGTGCTGCATACTCCAGTATGGGCCCGGCGTACACAGTGTACAGTATCTTGAACGATTCCTTACTAAGGCATCGGAACGCTATTCTCAGGTTTGCCAGGCGCCCATATGATGCAGCAGTTATCTGGTTGATGTGTGCTTTCGGAGACGTGCTCGGTGTTATGCTCACCCGAAAATCTTTCTCCTTGAGTGAGGTTTGCAGTCTTTGTCCACCTAGCCTATACTCTGTCTGTGGTCTTTTTTGCCATTCCCCGATCTTCATGACTTTGCATTTGGCGGGGTTGAATTCGAGAAGCTAGTTGCTGGACTAAGTGTTCAGCCTGTCCAGGTGTCTTTGCAGTCTTGCCTGATCCTCATTAACTTCACATCATCTGCAAACAGGGACACTTCTGAGTCTGTCCTTTCCATCATGTCCTTCACATATACTAAAAATAGCACTGACTCCTGTGGGACTCCGCTCGTCACAGGTGCCCACTGTGATACCTCATCACGTACCATGACTCGTTGTTGCCTCCCTGTCAGATATTCTCCGATCTATTGCAGTGGCCTTCCTGTTATACGCGTCAGATCCTCCAGCTTCTGCACTAATCTCTTGTGAGGAACTGTGTCGAAGGCCTTCCTGCAGTCCAGGGAAATGCAATCAACCCACCCCTCTCTCTCGTGTCTTCTGTTACTTTGTCATAAAACTCCAGAAGGTTTGTGACACAGGATTTGCCTTCCATGAATCCGTGCTGGTTGTCGTTTATAATCTTGTTCCGCTCCAGGTGCTCCACCACTCTCCTCCTGATAATCTTCTCCATGACTTTGCATACTATACACGTCAGTGACACTGGCCTGTAGTTTAGTGCCTTGATTCGGTCTCCTTTCTTAGAAATGGGGACTACATTTGCCGTCTTCCATACCTCAGGTAGTTGCCCAGTTTCGAGGAATGTGTTGAAGATTGTGGTTAGTGGCACACAGCATCTCTGCTCCCTCTCTAAGGATCCACGGGGAGACGTCCGGTACCATTGCCTTTGAGGTATCAAGGTCACTTAACAGCTTCTGCACCTCCTCGTGTGGGTGTGTGGGGGGGGGTTGCTAGTTGTTCACTGATTCATTGTTCTTTGCTTATCCTGCCCTGCCCCTGCCCATCATTGTGCTTCTACCTGGTACTAGCTCATCAAGGCCTGGTCCCAGGCCGGGTCGTAGGGGCCATCATCGACATTAAACACCTCTACACTCCTGCTACACATCACATCACCAGCAACAGTACCACTATCATGAGTACCAATAATAACACAAACATAATTAGCAGTATCAATAACAGACGCTTTAATACCAGCAGCAATAGAAGTCAGCTGGAGCAGCAGCAGCCGCAGACAGGATACGAAAATAATGCATTTGACAGATGGCACCCAGCACTCCTGACTGACCCTCGTACACACACACAACACATACACACACACAACACACACACACACACACACACACACACAACACACACAACACACACACACACACACACACACACACACACACAACACACACAACACACACAACACACACAACACACACAACACACACACACACACACACACACAACACACACAACACACACAACACACACACACACACACACACACACACACACACACAACACACACAACACACACAACACACACACACACACACACACACACACACACACACACACACACACACACACACACACACACACACACACACACACACACACACTACGAGGGTTGTCGATCATTAGAATAATGTAAATAGCAGATTTATATAAAGAAAGGAAATACAATTCGAAGAGTAGTTAAGAGGTGGGCCCAAGAGCTATGACCGGATCCCTGTAAGTACAGGTGAGAGACCAAGACAGGTGGAACAGATCAATCATAGGCTGGTTGAAAAATGGAATGACTTGGATGAAGCACGATACCCAGCTTCGAGAGTGGGTATGGTAAGGTCTGAGAGGGCAGCTGTCAGTGATCCCGTTCAGGGTGGTCTAGAAGGCGGGACAGGAGCTGTGTCTCGACTCCCACAAACACAACTTAATACAAGGACTACATAAGTGTTGGTCATAATGTATGTAGTGTAGCGTTGTATGTAGTGTAGCGTTGTATGTAGTGTAGCGTTGTATGTAGTGTAGCGTTGTATGTAGTGTAGCGTTGTATGTAGTGTAGCGTTGAGCACGACATATTACAAGGTCTCGTTGTATATTTGGGCTCAACGCCCCCGTAGCCCGGTCTGAGACCAGGCTTGTATGCAGTGTAGAATAGAGCACCACTTGCTACAAGACCCGGCTGCCAGGCTACGACAAACCTCTACATTCATTGATGGTTGGACTCATCCTGGGTCCAGGAGAGCGTGTGGGCCAGGATGAACCCATCCTGGGTCCAGGAGAGTGTGTGGACCAGGATGAACCCATCCTGGGTCCAGGAGAGTGTGTGGGCTAGGATGAACCCATCCTGGGTCCAGGAGAGTGTGTGGGCCAGGATGAACCCATCCTGGGTCCAGGAGAGTGTGGACCAGGATGAACCCATCTTGGGTCCAGGAGAACGTGTGGGCCAGGATGAACCCATCCTGGGTCCAGGAGAGTGTGGACCAGGATGAACCCATCCTGGGTCCAGGAGAGTGTGTGGGCTAGGATGAACCCATCCTGGGTCCAGGAGAGTGTGTGGGCCAGGATGAACCCATCCTGGGTCCAGGAGAGTGTGTGGACCAGGATGAACCCATCCTGGGTCCAGGAGAGTGTGTGGGCCAGGATGAACCCATCCTGGGTCCAGGAGTGTGTGGACCAGGATGAACCCATCCTGGGTCCAGGAGAGTGTGTGGACCAGGATGAACCCATCCTGGGTCCAGGAGAGCGTGTGGACCAGGATGAACCCATCCTGGGTCCAGGAGAGCGTGTGGACCAGGATGAACCCATCCTGGGTCTAGGAGAGCGTGTGGACCAGGATGAACCCATCCTGGGTCCAGGAGAGTGTGTGGACCAGGATGAACCCATCCTGGGTCCAGGAGAGCGTGTGGACCAGGATGAACCCATCCTGGGTCCAGGAGAGCGTGTGGACCAGGATGAACCCATCCTGGGTCTAGGAGAGCGTGTGGACCAGGATGAACCCATCCTGGGTCCAGGAGAGTGTGTGGACCAGGATGAACCCATCCTGGGTCCAGGAGAGTGTGTGGACCAGGATGAACCCATCCTGGGTCCAGGAGAGTGTGTGGACCAGGATATGTAAATCTGCCGAGTGTTGGGAGGCAGAACTTAAGAAATATAAGAAAGGAGCACTGCAACAGGCCTACTGGCCTATGCGAGGCAGGTCCAAGTCTCCCGCCTGCTTAAGCCAATGTCCCAACCTAATCAGGTCAGCTCTGCTAGTGTGAGTCAACACAGTCTTGTAGAACCTACAACTGAGTCAACACAGTCTTGTAGAACCTACAACTGAGTCAACACAGTCTTGTTGAACCTATAACTGAGTCAACACAGTCTTGTTGAACCTACAACTGAGAACACAGTCTTGTAGAACCTACAACTGAGTCAACACAGTCTTGTAGAACCTACAACTGAGTCAACACAGTCTTGTAGAACCTACAACTGAGTCAACACAGTCTTGTAGAACCTACAACTGAGTCAACACAGTCTTGTAGAACCTACAACTGAGTCAACACAGTCTTGTAGAACCTACAACTGAGTCAACACAGTCTTGTAGAACCTACAACTGAGTCAACACAGTCTTGTAGAACCTACAACTGAGTCAACACAGTCTTGTAGAACCTACAACTGAGTCAACACAGTCTTGTAGAACCTACAACTGAGTCAACACAGTCTTGTAGAACCTACAACTGAGTCAACACAGTCTTGTAGAACCTACAACTGAGTCAACACAGTCTTGTAGAACCTACAACTGAGTCAACACAGTCTTGTAGAACCTACAACTGAGACAACACAGTCTTGTAGAACCTACAACTGAGTCAACACAGTCTTGTAGAACCTACAACTGAGTCAACACAGTCTTGTAGAACCTACAACTGAGTCAACACAGTCTTGTAGAACCTACAACTGAGTCAACACAGTCTTGTAGAACCTACAACTGAGTCAACACAGTCTTGTAGAACCTACAACTGAGTCAACACAGTCTTGTAGAACCTACAACTGAGTCAACACAGTCTTGTAGAACCTACAACTGGTGGTCAGGCTTCAAATACCTTTTATTATACATCAATAAAAGTGGGTTTTAAGCCTGCCATCAGCCAGGTACCTAATTAATGACCCTAGATAAATGTACCTAATGAATGAAGCTATAGAAATGTACCTAATGAATGAAGCTATAGAAATGTACCTAATGAATGAAGCTATAGAAAGGTACCTAATGAATGAAGCTACAGTAGGTACCTAATGACTGAAGCTACAGAAAGGTACCTAATGACTGAAGCTACAGAAAAGGTACCTAATGACTGAAGCTACAGAAAGGTACCTAATGAATGAAGCTATAGAAAGTTACCTAATGAATGAAGCTTCAGAAATGTACCTAATGAATGAAGCTACAGAAAGGTACCTAATGATCCTAGAGAAAGGGAGGAGAGTCATTTCTTGTATAGTTTACATTGGTTTAATTATATTATTGTTGAAGATTGAGACACTTATGCAACATATGGGAATCTTTATTCAGGAAACGTTTCGCCACACAGTGGCTTCATCAGTCCAATACAAAGAGGAAGGCGTAAGGAGAGGAGTATGAGGTAATCAGTCCCTCAGCCTGGAGTCGATGTGTTCAGTCCATCAATCTTGTAGAATGTACAGCATAGGGCCGTAGACGTGGCTTATATACTGTAGTGAGGTGAGGTGAAGCAGGCGGAGGCGGGGTCATAGTGGTACCATCCACTAGTCGAAGTAGTGAGGTGAGGTGAAGCAGGCGGAGGCGGGGTCATAGTGGTACCATCCACTAGTCGAAGTAGTGAGGTGAGGTGAAGCAGGCGGAGGCGGGGTCATAGTGGTACCATCCACTAGTCGAAGTAGTGAGGTGAGGTGAAGCAGGTGGAGGCGGGGTCATAGTGGTACCATCCACTAGTCGAAGTAGTGAGGTGAGGTGAAGCAGGCGGAGGCGGGGTCATAGTGGTACCATCCACTAGTCGAAGTAGTGAGGTGAGGTGAAGCAGGCGGAGGCGGGGTCATAGTGGTACCATCCACTAGTCGAAGTAGTGAGGTGAGGTGAAGCAGGGGGAGGCGGGGTCATAGTGGTACCATCCACTAGTCGAAGTAGTGAGGTGAGGTGAAGCAGGTGGAGGCGGGGTCATAGTGGTACCATCCACTAGTCGAAGTAGTGAGGTGAGGTGAAGCAGGCGGAGGCGGGGTCATAGTGGTACCATCCACTAGTCGAAGTAGTGAGGTGAGGTGAAGCAGGCGGAGGCGGGGTCATAGTGGTACCATCCACTAGTCGAAGTAGTGAGGTGAGGTGAAGCAGGTGGAGGCGGGGTCATAGTGGTACCATCCACTAGTCGAAGTAGTGAGGTGAGGTGAAGCAGGTGGAGGCGGGGTCATGGTGGTACCATCCACTAGTCGAAGTAGTGAGGTGAGGTGAAGCAGGTGGAGGCGGGGTCATAGTGGTACCATCCACTAGTCGAAGTAGTGAGGTGAGGTGAAGCAGGCGGAGGCGGGGTCATAGTGGTACCATCCACTAGTCGAAGTAGTGAGGTGAGGTGAAGCAGGCGGAGGCGGGGTCATAGTGGTACCATCCACTAGTCGAAGTAGTGAGGTGAGGTGAAGCAGGCGGAGGCGGGGTCATAGTGGTACCATCCACTAGTCGAAATAGTGAGGTGAGGTGAAGCAGGCGGAGGCGGGGTCATAGTGGTACCATCCACTAGTCGAAGTAGTGAGGTGAGGTGAAGCAGGCGGAGGCGGGGTCATAGTGGTACCATCCACTAGTCGAAGTAGTGAGGTGAGGTGAAGCAGGCGGAGGCGGGGTCATGGTGGTACCATCCACTAGTCGAAGTAGTGAGGTGAGGTGAAGCAGGTGGAGGCGGGGTCATAGTGGTACCATCCACTAGTCGAAGTAGTGAGGTGAGGTGAAGCAGGCGGAGGCGGGGTCATAGTGGTACCATCCACTAGTCGAAGTACGTCTTCGACTCCAGGCCGAGGGACTGATTACCTCATACTCCTCCTCTCCTTATGCCTTCCTCTTTGTATTGGACTGATGAAGCCACTGTGTGGCGAAACGTTTCCTGAATAAAGATTCCCATATGCTGCATAAGTGTCTCAATCTTCAACTTGTCGGTTTTTCAAACCATTCATCACAACTGTTATTGTAAACTACTCCTCTTTAAATAATTCACTTTATACCTACATTATAACACAGAGTTGTGGCACTTACCTGTGTTATTTTTTGTTATAATTATGACTGATTATTACTGTATATTACAGCTGTCTGTTAAATAATATATTACAAGTACCACACTGGTAATATTACAAGTACCACACTGGTAATATTACAAGTACCACACTGGTAATATTACAAGTACCACACTGGTAATATTACAAGTACCACACTGGTAATATTACAAGTACCACACTGGTAATATTACAAGCACCACACTGGTAATATTACAAGCACCACACTGGTAATATTACAAGCACCACACTGGTAATATTACAAGCACCACACTGGTAATATTACAAGTACCACACTGGTAATATTACAAGTACCACACTGGTAATATTACAAGTACCACACTGGTAATATTACAAGCACCGCACTGGTAATATTACAAGTACCACACTGGTAATATTACAAGTACCACACTGGTAATATTACAAGCACCGCACTGGTAATATTACAAGCACCACACTGGTAATATTACAAGCACCACACTGGTAATATTACAAGTACCACACTGGTAATATTACAAGTACCACACTGGTAATATTACAAGCACCACACTGGTAATATTACAAGCACCACACTGGTAATATTACAAGCACCACACTGGTAATATTACAAGCACCACACTGGTAATATTACAAGTACCACACTGGTAATATTACAAGTACCACACTGGTAATATTACAAGCACCGCACTGGTAATATTACAAGTACCACACTGGTAATATTACAAGCACCGCACTGGTAATATTACAAGCACCACACTGGTAATATTACAAGCACCACACTGGTAATATTACAAGCACCGCACTGGTAATATTACAAGTACCACACTGGTAATATTACAAGCACCACACTGGTAATATTACAAGCACCGCACTGGTAATATTACAAGTACCACACTGGTAATATTACAAGCACCACACTGGTAATATTACAAGCACCACTGGTAATATTACAAGCACCACACTGGTAATATTACAAGCACCACACTGGTAATATTACAAGCACCACACTGGTAATATTACAAGCACCACACTGGTAATATTACAAGCACCACACTGGTAATATTACAAGTACCACACTGGTAATATTACAAGTACCACACTGGTAATATTACAAGCACCGCACTGGTAATATTACAAGTACCACACTGGTAATATTACAAGTACCACACTGGTAATATTACAAGCACCACACTGGTAATATTACAAGCACCGCACTGGTAATATTACAAGTACCACACTGGTAATATTACAAGTACCACACTGGTAATATTACAAGCACCACACTGGTAATATTACAAGCACCGCACTGGTAATATTACAAGCACCACACTGGTAATATTACAAGCACCACACTGGTAATATTACAAGCACCACACTGGTAATATTACAAGCACCACACTGGTAATATTACAAGTACCACACTGGTAATATTACAAGTACCACACTGGTAATATTACAAGCACCACACTGGTAATATTACAAGCACCACTGGTAATATTACAAGCACCACACTGGTAATATTACAAGCACCACACTGGTAATATTACAAGTACCACACTGGTAATATTACAAGTACCACACTGGTAATATTACAAGCACCACACTGGTAATATTACAAGCACCACTGGTAATATTACAAGCACCACACTGGTAATATTACAAGCACCACACTGGTAATATTACAAGCACCACTGGTAATATTACAAGCACCACACTGGTAATATTACAAGCACCACACTGGTAATATTACAAGCACCACACTGGTAATATTACAAGCACCACACTGGTAATATTACAAGCACCACTGGTAATATTACAAGCACCACACTGGTAATATTACAAGCACCACACTGGTAATATTACAAGCACCACACTGGTAATATTACAAGCACCACACTGGTAATATTACAAGCACCACACTGGTAATATTACAAGCACCGCACTGGTAATATTACAAGCACCACACTGGTAATATTACAAGCACCACACTGGTAATATTACAAGCACCACACTGGTAATATTACAAGCACCACACTGGTAATATTACAAGCACCGCACTGGTAATATTACAAGCACCACACTGGTAATATTACAAGCACCACACTGGTAATATTACAAGCACCACACTGGTAATATTACAAGCACCGCACTGGTAATATTACAAGCACCACACTGGTAATATTACAAGCACCACACTGGTAATATTACAAGCACCACACTGGTAATATTACAAGCACCACACTGGTAATATTACAAGCACCGCACTGGTAATATTACAAGCACCACACTGGTAATATTACAAGCACCACACTGGTAATATTACAAGCATCACACTGGTAATATTACAAGCACCACACTGGTAATATTACAAGTACCACACTGGTAATATTACAAGTACCACACTGGTAATATTACAAGCACCACACTGGTAATATTACAAGCACCACACTGGTAATATTACAAGCACCACACTGGTAATATTACAAGCATCACACTGGTAATATTACAAGCACCACACTGGTAATATTACAAGCACCACACTGGTAATATTACAAGTACCACACTGGTAATATTACAAGTACCACACTGGTAATATTACAAGCATCACACTGGTAATATTACAAGCACCACACTGGTAATATTACAAGCATCACACTGGTAATATTACAAGCACCACACTGGTAATATTACAAGCACCACACTGGAAATATTACAAGCACCACACTGGTAATATTACAAGCATCACACTGGTAATATTACAAGCATCACACTGGTAATATTACAAGCATCACACTGGTAATATTACAAGCACCACACTGGTAATATTACACACTGGTAATATTACAAGCCCCACACGGGTAAGAGTACAAGCATCACACTGGTAATATTACAAGCATCACACTGGTAATATTACAAGTACCACACTGGTAATATTACAAGCACCACACTGGTAATATTACAAGTACCACACTGGTAATATTACAAGCACCACACTGGTAATATTACAAGCACCACACTGGTAATATTACAAGCATCACACTGGTAATATTACAAGCACCGCACTGGTAATATTACAAGCACCACACTGGTAATATTACAAGCACCACACTGGTAATATTACAAGCACCACACTGGTAATATTACAAGCACCACACTGGTAATATTACAAGTACCACACTGGTAATATTACAAGCACCACACTGGTAATATTACAAGCACCACACTGGTAATATTACAAGTACCACACTGGTAATATTACAAGTACCACACTGGTAATATTACAAGCACCACACTGGTAATATTACAAGCACCACTGGTAATATTACAAGCACCACACTGGTAATATTACA
This sequence comes from Cherax quadricarinatus, assembly GCF_038502225.1. Lineage (NCBI taxonomy): Eukaryota > Metazoa > Arthropoda > Malacostraca > Decapoda > Parastacidae > Cherax > Cherax quadricarinatus. Next base: position 660,675 of record NC_091386.1, read on the forward strand.
AGCACCACACTGGTAATATTACAAGCACCACACTGGTAATATTACAAGCACCACACTGGTAATATTACAAGCACCACACTGGTAATATTACAAGCACCACTGGTAATATTACAAGCACCACACTGGTAATATTACAAGCACCACACTGGTAATATTACAAGCACCACTGGTAATATTACAAGCACCACACTGGTAATATTACAAGCACCACACTGGTAATATTACAAGCACCACACTGGTAATATTACAAGCACCACACTGGTAATATTACAAGCACCACAATATTACAAGCACCACACTGGTAATATTACAAGCACCACACTGGTAATATTACAAGCACCACACTGGTAATATTACAAGCACCACACTGGTAATATTACAAGCACCACACTGGTAATATTACAAGCACCACACTGGTAATATTACAAGCACCACACTGGTAATATTACAAGCACCACACTGGTAATATTACAAGCACCACACTGGTAATATTACAAGCACCACACTGGTAATATTACAAGCACCACACTGGTAATATTACAAGCACCACACTGGTAATATTACAAGCACCACACTGGTAATATTACAAGCACCACACTGGTAATATTACAAGCACCACACTGGTAATATTACAAGCACCACACTGGTAATATTACAAGCACCACACTGGTAATATTACAAGCACCACACTGGTAATATTACAAGCACCACACTGGTAATATTACAAGCACCACACTGGTAATATTACAAGCACCACACTGGTAATATTACAAGAACCACACTGGTAATATTACAAGCACCACACTGGTAATATTACAAGCAGCACACTGGTAAGATTACAGGCACCACACTGGTAATATTACAAGTACAAGCACCACACTGGTAATATTACAAGCATCACACTGGTAATATTACAAGCATCACACTGGTAATATTACAAGCACCACACTGGTAATATTACAAGCACCACACTGGAAATATTACAAGCACCACACTGGTAATATTACAAGCATCACACTGGTAATATTACAAGCATCACACTGGTAATATTACAAGCATCACACTGGTAATATTACAAGCACCACACTGGTAATATTACAAGCATCATACTGGTAATATTACAAGCATCACACTGGTAATATTACAAGTACCACACTGGTAATATTACAAGCACCACACTGGTAATATTACAAGTACCACACTGGTAATATTACAAGCACCACACTGGTAATATTACAAGCACCACACTGGTAATATTACAAGCATCACACTGGTAATATTACAAGCACCACACTGGTAATATTACAAGTACCACACTGGTAATATTACAAGTACCACACTGGTAATATTACAAGCACCACACTGGTAATATTACAAGCATCACACTGGTAATATTACAAGCATCACACAATATTACAAGTGGTAATATTACAAGCACCACACTGGTAATATTACAAGTACCACACTGGTAATATTACAAGCACCACACTGGTAATATTACAAGCACCACACTGGTAATATTACAAGCATCACACTGGTAATATTACAAGCACCACACTGGTAATATTACAAGTACCACACTGGTAATATTACAAGTACCACACTGGTAATATTACAGGCACCACACTGGTAATATTACAAGCACCACACTGGTAATATTACAAGCACCACACTGGTAATATTACAAGCACCACACTGGTAATATTACAAGCACCACACTGGTAATATTACAAGTACCACACTGGTAATATTACAAGCACCACACTGGTAATATTACAAGCATCACACTGGTAATATTACAAGCACCAGACTGGTAATATTACAAGCACCACTCTGGTAATATTACAAGCACCACACTGGTAATATTACAAGCACCACTGGTAATATTACAAGCACCACACTGGTAATATTACAAGCACCACACTGGTAATATTACAAGCACCACACTGGTAATATTACAAGCACCACACTGGTAATATTACAAGCACCACACTGGTAATATTACAAGCACCACACTGGTAATATTACAAGCACCACACTGGTAATATTACAAGCACCACACTGGTAATATTACAAGCACCACACTGGTAATATTACAAGCACCACACTGGTAATATTACAAGCACCACACTGGTAATATTACAAGCACCACACTGGTAATATTACAAGCACCACTGGTAATATTACAAGCACCACACTGGTAATATTACAAGCACCACACTGGTAATATTACAAGCACCACACTGGTAATATTACAAGCACCACACTGGTAATATTACAAGCACCACACTGGTAATATTACAAGCACCACACTGGTAATATTACAAGCACCACACTGGTAATATTACAAGCACCACACTGGTAATATTACAAGCACCACACTGGTAATATTACAAGCACCACACTGGTAATATTACAAGCACCACACTGGTAATATTACAAGCATCACACTGGTAATATTACAAGCACCACACTGGTAATATTACAAGCACCACACTGGTAATATTACAAGCACCACACTGGTAATATTACAAGCACCACACTGGTAATATTACAAGCACCACACTGGTAATATTACAAGCACCACACTGGTAATATTACAAGCACCACACTGGTAATATTACAAGCACCACACTGGTAATATTACAAGAACCACTGGTACAAGCACCACACTGGTAATATTACAAGCACACACTGGTAATATTACAAGCACCACACTGGTAATATTACAAGCACCGCACTGGTAATATTACAAGCACCACTGGTAATATTACAAGCACCACACTGGTAATATTACAAGCACCGCACTGGTAATATTACAAGCACCACACTGGTAATATTACAAGCATCACACTGGTAATATTACAAGCACCACACTGGTAATATTACAAGCACCACACTGGTAATATTACAAGCACCACTGGTAATATTACAAGCACCACACTGGTAATATTACAAGCACCGCACTGGTAATATTACAAGCACCACTGGTAATATTACAAGCACCACACTGGTAATATTACAAGCACCGCACTGGTAATATTACAAGCACCACTGGTAATATTACAAGCACCACACTGGTAATATTACAAGCACCACTGGTAATATTACAAGCACCACACTGGTAATATTACAAGCACCACACTGGTAATATTACAAGACACCACACTGGTAATATTACAAGCACCACTGGTAATATTACAAGCACCACACTGGTAATATTACAAGTACCACACTGGTAATGTAATATTACAAGCACCACACTGGTAATATTACAAGCACCACACTGGTAATATTACAAGCACCACACTGGTAATATTACAAGCACCACACTGGTAATATTACAAGCACCACACTGATAATATTACAAGCACCACACTGGTAATATTACAAGCACCACACTGGTAATATTACAAGCACCACACTGGTAATATTACAAGCACCACACTGGTAATATTACAAGCACCACTGGTAATATTACAAGCACCACACTGGTAATATTACAAGCACCACACTGGTAATATTACAAGCACCACACTGGTATTATTACAAGCACCACACTGGTAATATTACAAGCATCACACTGGTAATATTACAAGCATCACACTGGTAATATTACAAGCACCACACTGGTAATATTACAAGCACCACACTGGTAATATTACAAGCACCACACTGGTAATATTACAAGCACCACTGGTAATATTACAAGCACCACACTGGTAATATTACAAGCACCGCACTGGTAATATTACAGGCACCACACTGGTAATATTACAAGCACCACACTGGTAATATTACAAGCACCACACTGGTAATATTACAAGCACCACACTGGTAATATTACAAGCACCACTGGTAATATTACAAGCACCACACTGGTAATATTACAAGCACCACACTGGTAATATTACAAGCACCACTGGTAATATTACAAGCACCACACTGGTAATATTACAAGCACCGCACTGGTAATATTACAAGCACCACTGGTAATATTACAAGCACCACACTGGTAATATTACAAGCACCGCACTGGTAATATTACAAGCACCACACTGGTAATATTACAAGCATCACACTGGTAATATTACAAGCACCACACTGGTAATATTACAAGCACCACACTGGTAATATTACAAGCACCACTGGTAATATTACAAGCACCACACTGGTAATATTACAAGCACCGCGCTGGTAATATTACAGACACCACACTGGTAATATTTCAAGCACCACTGGTAATATTACAAGCACCACACTGGTAATATTACAAGTACCACACTGGTAATCTCAGTAGTACCAGTTACCAGTAACCAGTAGTAATGACTCATACACCGACCGTCACTGATCGTCTGCTCCTGCGTGAATCACTGACTGTTATTCACTGTTACAGCTGACCTAGCACTGATCCTCTGCTCCTGCGTGAATCACTGACTGTTATTCACTGTTACAGCTGACCTAGCACTGATCTTCTGCTCCTGCATGAATCACTGACTGTTATTCACTGTTACAGCTGACCTAGCACTGATCGTCTGCTCCTGCGTGAATCACTGACTGTTATTCACTGTTACAGCTGACCTAGCACTGATCGTCCGCTCCTGCGTGAATCACTGACTGTTATTCACTGTTACAGCTGACCTAGCACTGATCGTCTGCTCCTGCGTGAATCACTGACTGTTATTCACTGTTACAGCTGACCTAGCACTGATCGTCTGCTCCTGCGTGAATCACTGACTGTTATTCACTGTTACAGCTGACCTAGCACTGATCGTCTGCTCCTGCGTGAATCACTGACTGTTATTCACTGTTACAGCTGACCTAGCACTGATCGTCTGCTCCTGCGTGAATCACTGACTGTTATTCACTGTTACAGCTGACCTAGCACTGATCGTCTGCTCCTGCGTGAATCACTGACTGTTATTCACTGTTACAGCTGGCCTAGCACTGATCCTCTGCTCCTGCGTGAATCACTGACTGTTATTCACTGTTACAGCTGACCTAGCACTGATCCTCTGCTCCTGCGTGAATCACTGACTGTTATTCACTGTTACAGCTGACCTAGCACTGATCGTCTGCTCCTGCGTGAATCACTGACTGTTATTCACTGTTACAGCTGGCCTAGCACTGATCCTCTGCTCCTGCGTGAATCACTGACTGTTATTCACTGTTACAGGTGACCTAGCACTGATCTTCTGCTCCTGCATGAATCACTGACTGTTATTCACTGTTACAGCTGACCTAGCACTGATTGTCTGCTCCTGCGTGAATCACTGACTGTTATTCACTGTTACAGCTGACCTAGCACTGATCGTCTGCTCCTGCGTGAATCACTGACTGTTATTCACTGTTACAGCTGACCTAGCACTGATCGTCTGCTCCTGCGTGAATCACTGACTGTTATTCACTGTTACAGCTGGCCTAGCACTGATCCTCTGCTCCTGCGTGAATCACTGACTGTTATTCACTGTTACAGCTGACCTAGCACTGATCCTCTGCTCCTGCGTGAATCACTGACTGTTATTCACTGTTACAGCTGACCTAGCACTGATCGTCTGCTCCTGCGTGAATCACTGACTGTTATTCACTGTTACAGCTGGCCTAGCACTGATCCTCTGCTCCTGCATGAATCACTGACTGTTATTCACTGTTACAGCTGACCTAGCACTGATCTGCTCCTGCATGAATCACTGACTGTTATTCACTGTTACAGCTGACCTAGCACTGATCGTCTGCTCCTGCGTGAATCACTGACTGTTATTCACTGTTACAGCTGACCTAGCACTGATCGTCTGCTCCTGCGTGAATCACTGACTGTTATTCACTGTTACAGCTGACCTAGCATTGATCGTCTGCTCCTGCGTGAATCACTGACTGTTATTCACTGTTACAGCTGACCTAGCACTGATCCTCTGCTCCTGCGTGAATCACTGACTGTTATTCACTGTTACAGCTGACCTAGCACTGATCTGCTCCTGCATGAATCACTGTTATTCACTGTTACAGCTGACCTAGCACTGATCGTCTGCTCCTGCGTGAATCACTGACTGTTATTCACTGTTACAGCTGACCTAGCACTGATCGTCTGCTCCTGCATGAATCACTGACTGTTATTCACTGTTACAGCTGACCTAGCACTGATCCTCTGCTCCTGCGTGAATCACTGACTGTTATTCAGTGTTACAGCTGACCTAGCATAATTAAAAGACCGCTCACCCTCTGAGGCACTGGGGAGTCAGTCCAGGTTGAGGCGTTAGACAGGCGGCAGGTCAGGCTTGGCGCTTCCCATATATAATAATAATAATAATAATAATAATAATAATAATAATAATAATAATAATATGTTTATTTACTACAAGTACATGTACAAGGCATACAGTCCTAGCTGACAACAATGACATACTACTATATAGAAAGTCCCTTGTTATGCACCGCATGTCGGGCAAATTAGGTCAGTGTCCCAGGATGCGACCCACACCAGTCGACTAGCACCCAGGTACCCATTTTACTGATGGGGAACATAGACAACAGGTGGAAAGAAACACGTCCAATGTTTCTACTCTGGCTGGGAATCGAACCCAGGCCCTCGCCGTGTGAAGCGAGAGCGTTAACCACCAGGCCACCATCAATATTCCGTGTAATATACGTACTTAAGAGTCTACGTGTGTGTTCTTACCCAGTCCACGTTAACGATACAATAAGTCACTTTGACTAACTTTGTTGGGGTTATTTTGGTGGATAATTTACACATGTTAGACTGTGTATGATATTTGTATTAATGTGTATGTAAATGTATCTCCGTAATCTTACTTATTCTTATGTATTTTAAATAAACAGTGACTGGAGTCATGATCCATGTTAGTGTTGGTCCAGTACTGCTCTCATGAACCATGTGGTCCATACTAGTACCAGACCTATCACTACCCTCATGAATTACGTGTTCCATACTAGTACCAGGTCCATCACTATCATGTACCACGTGTTCCATACAAGTACCAGGTCCATCACTATCATGTACCACGTGTTCCATACAAGTACCAGGTCCTTCAGTATCATGTACCACGTGTTCCATACAAGTACCAGGTCCTTCACTATCATGTACCACGTGTTCCATACAAGTACCAGGTCCATCACTATCATGTACCACGTGTTCCATACAAGTACCAGGTCCATCACTATCATGTACCACGTGTTCCATACAAGTACCAGGTCCATCACTATCATGTACCACGTGTTCCATACAAGTACCAGGTCCATCACTATCATGTACCACGTGTTCCATACAAGTACCAGGTCCTTCACTATCATGTACCACGTGTTCCATACAAGTACCAGGTCCATCACTATCATGTACCACGTGTTCCATACAAGTACCAGGTCCATCACTATCATGTGCCACGTGTTCCATACAAGTACCAGGTCCTTCACTATCATGTACCACGTGTTCCATACAAGTACCAGGTCCTTCAGTATCATGTACCACGTGTTCCATACAAGTACCAGGTCCTTCACTATCATGTACCACGTGTTCCATACAAGTACCAGGTCCATCACTATCATGTACCACGTGTTCCATACAAGTACCAGGTCCATCACTATCATGTACCACGTGTTCCATACAAGTACCAGGTCCATCACTATCATGTACCACGTGTTCCATACAAGTACCAGGTCCATCACTATCATGTACCACGTGTTCCATACAAGTACCAGGTCCTTCACTATCATGTACCACGTGTTCCATACAAGTACCAGGTCCATCACTATCATGTACCACGTGTTCCATACAAGTACCAGGTCCATCACTATCATGTACCACGTGTTCCATACAAGTACCAGGTCCATCACTATCATGTACCACGTTTGGAGTCTCCTTTCATTATCTCTTTATCACCACTTATTTCTTGCTGTATATTTTATATTAATATATGTTACGTGTATTTACAGATGGGTGTGTGAAGATGTCCCTGAACTTAAACGAGCCATGGAGGTTAATATTCTCTCTGACTACGACACCAGAAGGTCAGTATTTACATCTCTTCATCCAGGGTGTTATTGACTGTTTAGATACCATAGTGCAGAACAGGAGGACTAAGAGGGTATATAAATCTGGGGTGTACAAGTGCACCCCAGATAAGGTAGAACGAACTCAGTATTTGTTTGTACTGTAAACACAGGCAGCTGCTGCCTGTGTTTATTGTACTGCGTGGATTGGTTATTATATATGTATGTAGGAGAGTGTAAGATAGTATATGGTAAAAGTATAACCTGAAGGTTTGAGGTTGTAAGTGTAGCCAAGTATACATGTATGTGCAAGAAAGGTATACAATTCCGACATGATGAAAGTTAAGACACGTGTGCAACATCTCGGTATCTTTATTGTAGACGTTTCGCCATCCAGTGACTTTATCAATACAGATTCTAGGACATAACTTGAAGGCAGTAGAACTATATACAAAAGATTAGGAAATCAGTCCCTCAGCCTTGGAGTTGATGTGAAGAGCACCGTAGTTGTGGAGGTTCTGGAACACAGACAAGGAGGCTGGCGCTTATATAGGTGTCAGGAAGGTAGGGACGGGTAGCAGACGAGGGCATAGTCACTGGTAGACGGGATTCCCAGTGGAAGTAGGTCGTACCCTATGTGATGGGTTAGTTGTAGTAGTTGTTGTAGTAGCCGTGAAGAAGGTCGTGTAAATGTCTTCTGAACCAAGATTCCTGACGCCTATATAACCGCCAGCCTCCTTGTCTGTGTTCCAGAACCTCCACAACTACGGTGCTCTTCACATCAACTCCAAGACTGAGGGACTGATTTCCTAATCTTTTGTATATAGTTCTACTGTCTTCAAGCTATGTCCTAGAATCTGTATTGATAAAGTCACTGGATGGCGAAACGTCTACAATAAAGATACCCAGATGTTGCACATGTGTCTTGACTTTCATAAATGAGGGTGGGGGAGGGTGTAGAATAGTATATAATAGAGTGTAGGTAGTGTTAGGTATGTTTTAATGTGTTAAGAGGTGTGTATAAATAATGTACTGACACACACACACATGTGTTGACAGCTACGAGAGTATGCGGCAGCTGTGTGACAAGTACAACCGAGCCATTGACTCCGTCCTCCAACTGGTGAGTACTTGTTATCCTTCCTGTCTTGATCTCTTACTCCTTCCCTACCACTTGTGTTGACACTGCCACCTTTCCTCCTCCTAGTTGTTACCTTCCCTCTGTGGTGACTACTACGACCTTGTAGTACAGTATGATGCCACAAGCAGCCTGGATAACAGAGTGGTCAAACAGTGACCTCATGCTGGTTGTGGAGGTATAATAACCCTAGAAAGTCACCAACAAAACACCAGTTCTCTGTATCATTATAACCTCACGTGGATTATGCAGCTCACTTCCGGTCTCCATACTTCAGAATATACATAAATACATGAGAGAATATACAGAGAAGGATCAAATCAATCCATTGTGTAAATGATACTTCATTAGAAGATACGAAATCCAACCTTCACTCTCTTGAAAGACCTGGAATCAGGGAAGACGTGATTGAAACATGTAAGTGAAAGACGGGGATAAAATATATGAAGAGGGAAGTGAGGATATTCTACCAAGAACTGGAAACAATGGATTCAGGTAGATCATTTAGGAAAGTATTAGTTTGACAAGAGTGTTGTTGATGAGTGGGATAATGTGCCAAGTAGTGTCATTGAAGGTAATATATTAGTTATTTTTATTTTTGTTATCACACTGGCCGATTCCCACCAAGGCAGGGTGGCCCGAAAAATAAAAACTTTCACCATCATTCACTCCATCACTGTCTTGCCAGAAGGGTGCTTTACACTACAGTTTTTAAACTGCAACATTAACACCCCTCCTTCAGAGTGCAGGCACTGTACTTCCCATCTCCAGGACTCAAGTCCGGCCTGCCGGTTTCCCTGAACCCCTTCATAAATGTTACTTTGCTCACACTCCAACAGCACATCAAGTATTACAAACCATTCGTCTCCATTCACTCCTATCAAACATGCTCACGCATGCCTGCTGGAAGTCCAAGCCCCTCGCACACAAAACCTCCTTTACCCCCTCCCTCCAACCTTTCCTAGGCCGACCCCTACTCCGCCTTCCTTCCAGTGGGAGAATTATCGAGGAGTATGTGGTTGTGTTATGGTGGCACTTATACTCTGGACAAGGACACTTGTCTACAACTCTGCACACTTGTCCATAACAAATTTTGGCCACGAGTGGCGTCCACAGTGTTAAGACGAAGTGAAACTTGGTATTAAGCAGTGGACACTGTAGGTGACAAATCATCTGTCACCTCACACCTGCTACTGGTCACCTATACCACCTGCCTCGCCTCACACCTGCTACTGGTCACCTATACCACCTGCCTCACCTCACACCTGCTACTGGTCACCTATACCACCTGCCTCACCTCACACCTGCTACTGGTCACCTATACCACCTGCCTCACCTCACACCTGCTACTGGTCACCTATACCACCTGCCTCACCTCACACCTGCTACTGGTCACCTATACCACCTGCCTCACCTCACACCTGCTACTGGTCACCTATACCACCTGCCTCACCTCACACCTGCTACTGGTCACCTATACCACCTGCCTCACCTCACACCTACTTTCTATTATTTAATATGTTTTGTTTATTGTGTTAGACTGATAGTCATTTGTGGACAAACATTGTCTTTAATAAATGTGTACAAGTGTACACAAGAGTGCTTGTGTACACTGAGGAGGCTGTGTCTAGAATGAGGTTTAGTGTTCCCCATGACTATAATCCTGTGCCTAGCATGAAACACTAGGTCTGTGTAATGCTGCTGCATTCCTATGTTCTTCTGTCTACTGTTAGTGTGTTTGTGGTGGGGTGGGGGGGGGCAGGTGGCTGGTAGAGTGCCAGAGCTGTATTGATCGTGCCAGAGAACGGATCAGGGAACCAACTCTCTCTGTCTCTCCCTCTCTCAATATTGGTATAATTACTGACCTATGTTAAGGTAAAGTAGATATGAGTATCGCTGGCGCAGCTTCATCAAGCCAGTACAGTGTAAGAATATACACCTCTTAAAGCAGTAACAAAGAATTATAGACGGATATCTCTAACCTCCCACATTATAAAAATCTTTGAAAGAGTTGTAAGAAACAAGATCGCTAACCATTTGGATTCCCAACAGTTGCACAATCCAGGGCAGCGTGGATTTAGAGCAGGTCGTTCCTACCTCTGACAACTACGGACCACTATGACATGGTCTTGGATGGTCACTCCTGCCTCTCACAACTACTGGACCACTATGACATGGTCTTGGATGGTCACTCTTGCCTCTCACAACTACTGGACCACTATGACATGGTCTTGGATGGTCACTCCTGCCTCTCACAACTACTGGACCACTATGACATGGTCTTGGATGGTCACTCCTGCCTCTCACAACTACTGGACCACTATAACATGGTCTTGAATGGTCACTCCTGCCGCTCACAACTACTGGACCACTATGACATGGTCTTGGATGGTCACTCCTGCCTCTCTCACAACTACTGGACCACTATGACATGGTCTTGGATGGTCACTCCTGCCTCTCACAACTACTGGACCACTATGACATGGTCTTGGATGGTCACTCCTGCCTCTCACAACTACTGGACCACTATGACATGGTCTTGGATGGTCACTCCTGCCTCTCACAACTACTGGACCACTATAACATGGTCTTGAATGGTCACTCCTGCCGCTCACAACTACTGGACCACTATGGCATGGTCTTGGATGGTCACTCCTGCCTCTCACAACTACTGGACCACCATGATATGGTCATGGATGGTCACTCCTGCCTCTCACAACTACTGGACCACTATAACATGGTCTTGAATGGTCACTCCTGCCGCTCACAACTACTGGACCACTATGACATGGTCATGGATGGTCACTCCTGCCGCTCACAACTACTGGACCACCATGATATGGTCATGGATGGTCACTCCTGCCTCTCACAACTACTGGACCACCATGACATGGTCTTGAATGGTCACTCCTGCCGCTCACAACTACTGGACCACCATGATATGGTCATGGATGAACTGGAGGACAGACAGAATGCAGATGTAGTATGTAGTATGCACACAAAATAATTGTTAAATGAATAATTTGAAAAGTAGATAGATGGTTATTTAACTTTCCAACCAATAGATAGAAGCCAAAGTAATAATGAACAGATTGTCAAGAGGCGGCCACAGTGGAAAGCTGTGCCACAACATACTGTACTCCTGGAGGTTATTCCGGGGATCAACGCCCCCGCGGCCCGGTCCATGACCAGGCCTCCCGATGGATCAGGGCCTGATCAACTAGGCTGTTACTGCTGGCCGCACGCAGTCCAACGTACGGAGATGTAAACCATATCAGGGAGGGATAGAGGCAGGGAAGGAGAGACAGGAAGGGAGAGGGAAGGAGGGATGTAGAGAGAGAGGGAGGGAGGGAGGGACGGAGAGAGAGAGAGAGAGAGAGAGAGAGAGAGAGAGAGAGGATGCGAAAGGGTGGGATGTAGAGAGAGGGGGAGAGACAAGGATGGACGGATGGTAAAGATGGTTATTATAAGTTAAAGGAAGGTATAACTAAGTTAAGGAAGGTATAACTAACCAGGGTTGGTCACACTTATCATAAAAGTGTCCACATACCCCTAAACAATACCCCATAAACCCATTCACACTACCACAACTACCACCACCTCACCCACAACTACCACTACCACCACCACTACCATTAACACCACCACCAATACCTCCAATACGACACAAGTGGAAATTTTAAAAACTTCAAGGTAGGTTACCTGGAGGTTACCTGGAGGTTATTCCGGGGATCAACGCCCCCGCGGCCCGGTCCATGACCAGGCCTCCCGATGGATCAGGGCCTGATCAACCAGGCTGTTACTGCTGGCCGCACGCAGGTGTGTGTGTAAAAATAATTAGGAAGTTGTTACTGTGAATTTGTTTGTGACGTAAATCGTACAAGGTGGACAGTGTATACAAGACTGTCAGTATACTCGGTACAGCAGCCTTCAGTATGCTAAACGTTAAACACATAAGTACCAGCTCACCTGAAAAATATAGACTCCACAAAATATATACTCCACAAAATATATACTCCACAAAATATATACTCCACAAAATATATACTCCACAAAATATATACTCCACGAAATATATACTCCACAAAATATATACTCCACAAAATATATACTCCACAAAATATATACTCCACAAAATATATACTCCACAAAATATATACTCCACAAAATATATACTCCACGAAATATATACTCCACAAAATATATACTCCACAAAATATATACTCCACAAAATATATACTCCACAAAATATATACTCCACGAAATATATACTCCACAAAATATATACTCCACAAAATATATACTCCACAAAATATATACTCCACGAAATATATACTCCACAAAATATATACTCCACAAAATATATACTCCACAAAATATATACTCCACAAAATATATACTCCACAAAATATATACTCCACAAAATATATACTCCACAAAATATGTACTCCACAAAATATATACTCCACAAAATATATACTCCACAAAATATATACTCCACAAAATATGTACTCCACAAAATATATACTCCACAAAATATATACTCCACAAAATATATACTCCACGAGTACAAAGTCCAGAGGTTTATAAGTAAACTAGTACCAGCAGTAGAATGGAAGGTGACACTGTAGAAGGTTGAGACACTGGACTAGTTAATAGTTGGAAATGTTTTCACTAGTCAGTAATACCTTCATACCTAAAATAGACCTCATATTACCCTAATTTTTGAAGGGGTGGAGGGGTATGCCAGCGGAAGGTCTCGGTCAGATGACCAAAAAGCTACAATGGTGAGTCATCGTATGACTTAAACCCGCGTCAAGAAACACTCGTCCTGTTTCCTGACGAATCTTACCTAACGTCAGCTACAATAGTCAACTCTGAGTGTACACACACACACACACACACACACACACACACACACACACACACACACACACACACACACACACAGAGCAGAGGCGCTATGTGTACCCCTAACAACAATATTCAATACATCTATCGAAACAGGGAGATTGCCTGAGGCATGGAAGACAGCAAATGTAGTCCCAATCTTTAAAAAAGGAGACAGACATGAAGCATTAAACTACAGACCAGTGTCACTGACATGTATAGTATGCAAAATCATGGAGAAGATTATCAGGAGAAGAGTGGTGGAACACCTAGAAAGGAACGATCTCATCAACAGCAGCCAACATGGTTTCAGGGACGGGAAATCCTGTGTCACAAACCTACTGGAGTTCTATGACATGGTGACAGCAGTAAGACAAGAGAGAGAGGGGTGGGTGGATTGCATTTTCTTGGACTGCAAGAAGGCGTTTGACACAGTTCCACACAAGAGATTGGTGCAAAAACTGGAGTACCAAGCAGGGATAACAGGGAAGGCACTACAATGGATCAGGGAATACTTGTCAAGAAGACAGCAGCGAGTCATGGTACGTGGCGAGGTGTCAGAGTGGGCACCTGTGACCAGCGGGGTCCCGCAGGGGTCAGTCCTAGGACCAGTGCTGTTTCTGGTATTTGTGAACGACATGACGGAAGGAATAGACTCTGAGGTGTCCCTGTTTGCAGATGACGTGAAGTTGATGAGAAGAATTCACTCGATCGAAGACCAGGCAGAACTACAAAGGGATCTGGACAGGCTGCAGACCTGGTCCAGCAATTGGCTCCTGGAGTTCAATCCCACCAAGTGCAAAGTCATGAAGATTGGGGAAGGGCAAAGAAGGCCGCAGATGGAGTACAGTCTAGGGGGTCAGAGACTACAAACCTCACTCAAGGAAAAAGATCTTGGGGTGAGTATAACACCAGGCACATCTCCTGAAGCGCACATCAACCAAATAACTGCTGCAGCATATGGGCGCCTAGCAAACCTCAGAACAGCATTCCGACATCTTAATAAGGAATCATTCAGGACCCTGTACACCGTGTACGTTAGGCCCATATTGGAGTATGCGGCACCAGTTTGGAACCCACACCTAGCCAAGCACGTGAAGAAACTAGAGAAAGTGCAAAGGTTTGCAACAAGACTAGTCCCAGAGCTAAGAGGTATGTCCTACGAGGAGAGGTTAAGGGAAATCAACCTGACGACACTGGAGGACAGGAGAGATAGGGGGGACATGATAACGACATACAAAATACTGAGAGGAATTGACAAGGTGGACAAAGACAGGATGTTCCAGAGATTGGACACAGTAACAAGGGGACACAGTTGGAAGCTGAAGACAGATGAATCACAGGGATGTTAGGAAGTATTTCTTCAGCCACAGAGTAGTCAGTAAGTGGAATAGTTTGGGAAGCGATGTAGTGGAGGCAGGATCCATACATAGCTTTAAGCAGAGGTATGATAAAGCTCACGGCTCAGGGAGAGTGACCTAGTAGCGATCAGTGAAGAGGCGGGGCCAGGAGCTCGGACTCGACCCCCCGCAACCTCAACTAGGTGAGTACACACACACACACACACACACACACACACACACACACACACACACACACACACACACACACACACACACACACACACACACACACACACACACACAGTGTAGGGACGCACGCGTAGCCACAACCCAGCCTCACAAAACACTACGACACTAAACATATACAACTGCAATAAACAGGTACAAAACTGTGGTTCACACATGATTCTTCTTCATAAAAAACGATGCGTTGTAATTCTTAAGGCACCTGTATCGTAGCTGACGTCTGTGTGTCATGGCTGCCATATCTGTGACGTAGCTGACGTCTGTGTGTCATGGCTGCCATATCTGTGACGTAGCTGACGTCTGTGTGTCATGGCTGCCATATCTGTGACGTAGCTGACGTCTGTGTGTCATGGCTGCCATATCTGTGACGTAGCTGACGTATCTGTGGCTGCTATATCTGTGTCATGACTCCCATATGTGACATAGCTGACTTGTGTGTGTCATGGCTGATATATCTGTGACATAGCAGGGTTGTGGTTCATATGTTGGACTGCGGGAGGCGGGCTCCAAACAGCTTGATCTATCAGGTCAGTCCTGGTCTGGGACCGGGCTGCGGGGGGCTGATTTAGTCGAAGTCTGGAGGTTATTCCGGGGATCAACGCCCCCGCGGCCCGGTCCATGACCAGGCCTCCCGATGGATCAGGGCCTGATCAACTAGGCTGTTACTGCTGGCCGCACGCAGTCCAACGTACGAGCCACAGCCCGGCTGATCCGGCACTGACTTTAGGTATCTGTCCAGCTCTCTCTTGAAGGCAGCCAGGGGTCTTGAAGGCAGCCAGGGGTCTTGAAGGCAGCCAGGGGTCTTGAAGGCAGCCAGGGGTCTTGAAGGCAGCCAGGGGTCTTGAAGACAGCCAGGGGTCTTGAAGGCAGCCAGGGGTCTTGAAGGCAACCAGGGGTCTTGAAGGCAGCCAGGGGTTTATTGACAATTCCCCTAATGCTTGATGGGAGGCTGTTGAACAGTCTTGGGCCCCGGACACTTATGGTGTTTTCCCTTAGACTGAGGGACTGATCACTTAACATCTTTACTACTACCGCTGTCTCCTCTGCATTTCGACTGAAGAAGCTTAGACTTCGAAACCTCTCGTCTCGCCCAGCTGAATCAAGTCGTCTTCATTAGAGGCAAACTAAGCTAAAACAAGAAACTATACATTATTTTTTTTCACAGTATTTACCTTCTCACAGGGAAAACTATTGTATTTTTTATAATTTAGTTGCACCACAGTGTGAATTTTTCCTATTGTCTCTCAAGAAATCAGTTGGTGGTGCTTTCAGCTCACACATGAATGTCCTTGGTTCGATTCCCGGTACTGGGTGGAAACGTTGGGCGTGTTTCCTTACTCCTGCTGTAAGACAGTAAGTAGGTACCTGGGTGTTAGTGGACGGGTGTGGGTGGCATCCTGGGGACAAAATTAACCTAAGTTGTGGGAAATGCTCTACATAACCAGGAACTTTCTATATAGTATGTCACTGTTGTGAGCTATGGTCTGTATAAGTTGTACCATCTACTGGTAGAAATAAAGATTATTATTTATTGTGAACATTAAAATGGTATAAAATACCGACAGGTTGTTAGGTAAGACACATGTGTAACAGTTAGGTATCTTTATTTCGAAACGTTTCGCCTACACAGTAGGCTTCTTCAGTCGAGTACAGAAAAGTTGATAGAAGCAGAAGATACTTGATGGACTGATTACATCGTCTTCAAGTATCTTCTGCTTCTATCAACTTTTCTGTACTCGACTGAAAAAGCCTACTGTATAGGCGAAACGTTTCGAAATAAAGATACCTAACTGTTGCATATGTGTCTTACCTAACATTATTTATTGTAAACAAACCGCGGAACGGGTGGGTTTTGAAACTGGTCTGGAGTTTTACGACTCAGTCGCCATGGGTTCAAACCCCACCCGTTCCGTGGTTTATTTTACTGTATGATACTATGAGAGACAGTTACTAGGGAGTTAGGAGGGAGGCGGAGGAAACAGTGGGGTGAGGGAAGGGCTGGAGAGAGAGGGGAGAGAGAAAAGGGGGGGGGGAGACTAGTTCCCACGACCTACAATGTCTCCCTCCCTGGGTAAGGCAGCAGCAGCGGCCTACCCAGCCCTGGGTACCTCCTCCTGCCACAGCCATGAACCATAACAAAGCCTTGACTGGGACCACCAACCACCATGATTGACAATATTCAAGCCACGTACACACTCTAGTCTCCTCTTACTACGTTACTTCTGCCATCACAGTAATGATATACAGTCCATAGTTCCCCAACCTGCGGCACGCAGGCCGCATGTGGACCTTCTAGGTGGTGGATGCGGCCCTCGCATGACATAAATTTATGTAGCTTCCATACTACAGTGTCAGCAACACCGTGCGGCGCTCATCATATATTTCACCATCAGATGTGGCCCACTGGCTGTATACAGACAGGCCCCGCTTTACAGCGTTTCACTAATACAGCGGTTTTTAATTATACCCAGTCTTCATTTATTCAGACTGGTGGCAGTGATGGTAGTGGTGGTGGCAGTGATGGTGGCAGTAAGAGGGATGGCAGTGGTAGCTGCTTCGTTAGGTTCACACGCACTACTTGTCGCCAAGGTCGGTTTCTCTCTCTCTCTCTCTCTCTCTCTCTCTCTCTCTCTCTCTCTCTCTCTCTCTCTCTCTCTCTCTCTCTCTCTCTCTCTTGCCTTGTTCCAGACTCTAGTCATTCTAGAAATGAATGATCTCGGATGAAGTGATGTTTGTGAGAAGGGTACAACCAGAGTGTAGTTGGTGTTGGCTGCCCGTCTTGTGGTGTAGAAGCTGTCTTCTTGCTGACCACAAAGTGTAGCCAAGTGTGATACCTTAACATTGGTCTTGTACATAGCAGTAAGGCCACCCACATTCTTCTGGTGCTGAAGGTTCTCTTAAGACAATACATCTGTCCAGGTCGGGTCCAGACGAGAGATGAGTCCTCTTTGTTCTTTATTCTGTCAAGAACTCGTAGGTAGGTAAGACGGGGCAGGCAGTCCAAGAAAGTGGAGCATACTCAAGGCGTGAGTGCACTTGTGCCTCCTACAGTCATTTCCAGCTTCTATTGTCAAGCAGATGCAAGAAACATGTAAGTGCATTAAGAGGCACATCAGTCCCCAGTCTTCTAATAACGTGTTTATTTTTCCACTATAATCTACCTCGTATATAATTACTATCACATTTCCTATGTTCCATTAAGGTGAAGTCCAGGATCTTTACTTAACTCATGGTATAATTCAACAAATCTTTGATGACAATGTGTTGTAGAGGTCAGAGCGAAATAACACAATTTGTTAAGTTATACCATAAATTAAGTAAAGATCCCGGACTTCACTTTACGAAACAGACAAAAGAAATGTGAGAGTAATTATGTACAAGGTAGATTATAGTGGAAAAATGAACATGTTATTAGAAGACGGAGGAACTTAGGTGTCTGGTCACCTAATTTCTCTTTCTGAGTGATAGATATTCAGTACTCAGCTGACATACTGAGTCAGGGACCAGAAGTTGTATTAATAGATATGGTGGTATGGGGCACCTCACCTGTCCTCGTGGTGGCGCTGGTGCCACGTGTTGGTGGGTGCCAGGGTGGCGCTGGTGCCACGTGTTGGTGGGTGCCAGGGTGGCGCTGGTGCCACATACCCCTCCATCATTGTTTATCTTGTGTCTGCCCCTTCCCTCTCCTCCCCTTCCCTCTCCTGCCCCTTCCCTCCCCTACCCCTTCCCTCCCCTACCTAACACACTGTGATGATAATCTTCACTGTAACAGCAGTAATACGCTGCTAGATTATAACGTACTTGTCCTTGCAGTGGTTGAAGTATAGCTCCTGTCCCTGTCAGGAGCTGGACTGATGTCATCACACTCTTGGCAAGACTGCAATTGATTTATTGATGGTCAATGTGTTTTCTATTTTTCTTGGCAACACTGCCATGGTGCCAGTTTTTCTTGGCACCACTGCCATGGTGCCAACTTTTCTTGGCACCACTGCCATGGTGCCAGTTTTTCTTGGCACCACTGCCATGGTGCCAACTTTTCTTGGCACAACTGCCATGGTGCCAACTTTTCTCTTTTCTTGGCACCACTGCCATGGTGCCAGTTTTTCTTGGCACCACTGCCATGGTGCCAACTTTTCTTGGCACCACTGCCATGGTGCCAGTTTTTCTTGGCACCACTGCCATGGTGCCAACTTTTCTTGGCACCACTGCCATGGTGCCAGTTTTTCTTGGCACCACTGCCATGGTGCCAATTTTTCTTGGCACCACTGCCATGGTGCCAACTTTTCTTGACACCACTGCCATGGTGCCAGTTTTTCTTGGCACCACTGCCATGGTGCCAGTTTTTCTTGGCACCACTGCCATGGTGCCAATTTTTCTTGGCACCACTGCCATGGTGCCAACTTTTCTTGGCACCACTGCCATGGTGCCAGTTTTTCTTGGCACTGCCATGGTGCCAGTTTTTCTTGGCACCACTGCCATGGTGCCAGTTTTTCTTGGCACCACTGCCATGGTGCCAGTTTTTCTTGGCACCACTGCCATGGTGCCAGTTTGCATTGATGTTAGGCTGACCTCCATGTTAGGGTGACCTCCATGTTAGGCTGACCTCCATGTTAGGGTGACCTCCATGTTAGTCTGACCTCCATGTTAGGGTGACCTCCATGTTAGGGTGACCTCCATGTTAGGGTGACCTCCATGTTAGGGTGACCTCCATGTTAGGGTGACCTCCATGTTAGGGTGACCTCCATGTTAGGGTGACCTCCATGTTAGGCTGACCTCCATGTTAGGCTGACCTCCATGTTAGGCTGACCTCCATGTTAGGATGACCTCCATGTTAGGCTGACCTCCATGTTAGGCTGACCTCCATGTTAGGCTGACCTCCATGTTAGGCTGACCTCCATGTTAGGCTGACCTCCATGTTAGGCTGACCTCCATGTTAGGCTGACCTCCATGTTAGGGTGACATAAGAACATAACATAAGAACATAAGAAAGGAGGAACACTGCAGGAGGCCTGCTGGCCCATACTAGGCAGGTCCTTTACAATTCATCCCACTAACAAAACATTTACCCAACCCAATTTTCAATGCTACCCAAGAAATAAGCTCTGATGTGAAAGTCCCACTCAAATCCAACCCTTCCCACTCATGTACTTATCCAACCTAGATTTGAAACTACCCAAAGTCCTAGCCTCAATAACCCAACTAGGTAGACTGTTCCACTCATCAACTACCCTATTTCCAAACCAATACTTTCCTATGTCCTTTCTAAATCTAAACTTATCTAATTTAAATCCATTACTGCGGGTTCTCTCTTGGAGAGACATCCTCAAGACCTTATTAATATCCCCTTTATTAATACCTATCTTCCACTTATACACTTCGATCAGGTCTCCCCTCATTCTTCGTCTAACAAGTGAATGTAACTTAAGAGTCTTCAATCTTTCTTCATAAGGAAGATTTCTGATGCTATGTATTAATTTAGTCATCCTACGCTGAATGTTTTCTAACGAATTTATGTCCATTTTGTAATACGGAGACCAGAACTGAGCTGCATAATCAAGGTGAGGCCTTACTAATGATGTATAAAGCTGCAGTATGACCTCTGGACTTCTGTTGCTTACACTTCTTGATATAAATCCCAGTAATCTATTTGCCTTATTACGTACGCTTAGGCATTGCTGTCTTGGTTTAAGGTTGCTGCTCACCATAACCCCCAAGTCCTTTTCGCAATCTGTATGGCTAAGTTCTACATCATTTAATTTATAAGTACTAGGGTTATGGGCACTCCCAAGCTTCAGAACCTTGCACTTATCTACATTGAACTGCATCTGCCACTTTTCTGACCAAGAATAGAGTTTGTTTAAGTCCTCCTGAAGTTCCCTAACATCTACGTTTGAATCAATTATCCTACCTATCTTTGTGTCATCGGCGAATTTGCTCATATCACTAGTAATTCCCTCATCAAGATCATTGATATATATTATAAACAACAACGGGCCCAAGACTGATCCCTGTGGAACGCCACTTGTTACAGATCCCCACTCGGATTTAACCCCATTTATGGACACTCTCTGCTTCCTGTCAGTGAGCCATGACTCGATCCACGAGAGCACTTTTCCCCCAATGCCATGGGCTGCCACTTTCTTTAACAGTCTATGGTGCGGAACTCTATCAAAAGCCTTACTAAAATCTAAGTAAATAATATCAAATTCTTTATTGTGGTCAACAGCCTCAAAAGCTTTACTGAAGAAAGTTAATAAATTAGTTAGACAAGACCGGCCTCTTGTGAATCCATGCTGAGTATCATTAATCAAGCTATGCTTATCGAGATGGCTTCTTATAATCTCAGCTATAATTGACTCTAGTAATTTGCCTACAATTGAGGTCAGGCTTATTGGGCGGTAATTTGACGGTAACGACTTGTCCCCTGTTTTAAAAATAGGAGTTACATTAGCCATCTTCCACATATCAGACACTACACCTGTTTGAAGAGATAAATTAAAAATATTAGTTAATGGTTCACAGAGTTCCATTTTGCATTCCTTAAGAACCCTTGAAAAAACCTCATCAGGACCCGGCGACTTATTTTGCTTCAGTGACCTCCATGTTAGGCTGACCTCCATGTTAGGCTGACCTCCATGTTATGATGACCTCCATGTTAGGGTGACCTCCATGTTAGGGTGACCTCCATGTTAGGGTGACCTCCATGTTAGGGTGACCTCCATGTTAGGATGACCTCCATGTTAGGGTGACCTCCATGTTAGGGTAACCTCCGTGTTAGCTTGACCTCCATGTTAGGATGACCTCCATGATAGGGTGTCCTCCATGATAGTGTCCTCCATGATAGTGTCCTCCATGATAGTGTCCTCCATGACAAGTGTCCTCCATGTTGGGTTAGGTTGGGATGGGATAAATTGGGTATCTTCGTTGTTGCAACTTTTCTCCCGTAAAGTAGACTTCTTCAGTCAGATACAGAGGCAGCAAGTGTAGTAGTATTTGAGGTGGTCAGTCCCTCAGCCTGGAGAAGAGTTCAGCTGAACTGTTCTCCAGGCTGAGGGACTGACCACCATGGTGGTGAACTGTTCTCCAGGCTGAGGGACTGACTACCATGGTGGTGAACTGTTCTCCAGGCTGAGGGACTGACTACCATGGTGGTAAACTGTTCTCCAGGCTGAGGGACTGACTACCATGGTGGTAAACTGTTCTCCAGGCTGAGGGACTGACTACCATGGTGGTGAACTGTTCTCCAGGCTGAGGGACTGACTACCATGGTGGTGAACTGTTCTCCAGGCTGAGGGACTGACTACCATGGTGGTGAACTGTTCTCCAGGCTGAGGGATCAGGTTTGATCCAAGGAATGAGAGGGTAGTTCTAATATCTTTGGTGGAGAGCCCTTCACCAGCATGAAGGCAGCAGCCCCCTCCCTTTATCAGCCCCCCTTTATCAGCCCCCTTTATCAGCCCCCCCTTTATCAGCCCCCCTTTATCAGCCCCCCCTTTATCAGCCCCCCTTTATCAGCCCCCCTTTATCAGCCCCCCTTTATCAGGGAGACCGACGGATGTATAGGTAATAAGGTAAGGTAGGTTAGGAAATTGTGACAGCAGCACTGGTAACACTGCTCTGTGTAAAGCAGACAGGGTAACACTGCTCTATATAAAGCAGACAAGGTAACACTGCTTTATATAAAGCAGACAGGGTAACACTGCTCTATATAAAGCAGGGTAACACTGCTCTGTATAAAGCAGACGGAGTAACACTGCTCTATATAAAGCAGGGTAACACTGCTCTGTATAAAGCAGGGTAACACTGCTCTATATAAAGCAGACAGGGTAACACTGATCTATATAAGCAGACAGGGTAACACTGCTCTATATAAAGCAGACAGGGTAACACTGCTCTATATAAAGCAGACAGGGTAACACTGCTCTATATAAAGCAGACAGGGTAACACTGCTCTGTATAAAGCAGACAGGGTAACACTGCTCTATATAAAACAGACAGGGTAACACTGCTCTGTATAAAGCAGACAGGGTAACACTGCTCTATATAAAGCAGACAGAACAACACTGGTAACACTGGTCTATATAGAGCAGACAGAACAACACTGGTAACACTGCTCTATATAAAGCAGACAGCAACACGTAACACTGCTTTATATAAAGCAGACAGAACAATGGTAACACTGCTCTTTATAAAGCAGAACAACACTGGTAACACTGCTCTATATAAAGCAGACAGAACACTGGTAACACTGCTCTATATAAAGCAGACAGAACAACACTGGTAACACTGCTCTATATAAAGCAGACAGAACAACACTGG
Source organism: Cherax quadricarinatus (assembly GCF_038502225.1). Taxonomy (NCBI): domain Eukaryota; kingdom Metazoa; phylum Arthropoda; class Malacostraca; order Decapoda; family Parastacidae; genus Cherax; species Cherax quadricarinatus. Next base: position 684,615 of record NC_091386.1, read on the forward strand.
TAACACTGCTCTATATAAAGCAGACAGAACAACACTGGTAACACTGCTCTATATAAAGCAGACAGAACAACACTGGTAACACTGCTCTATATAAAGCAGACAGAACACTGGTAACACTGCTCTATATAAAGCAGACAGAACAACACTGGTAACACTGCTCTCTATAAAGCAGAAAGAACACTGGTAACACTGCTCTCTATAAAGCAGACAGAACACTGGTAACACTGCTCTATAAAGCAGACAACAACACTGGTAACACTGCTCTCTATAAAGCAGACAGAACACTGGTAACACTGCTCTATAAAGCAGACAGAACAACACTGGTAACACTGCTGTAATATACTTCACGAGTCATCATCCTGGTTAAGGTAACTGACACTTGAAACTGTTCTCGCCTAATTGTGGCTGCAGGGGTCGAGTCTCAGCTCCTGGGCCGCTACTGGTTTCATTCCTGGATGGTCCCTGTAGTCACCTCTTCAGCTAGTGTATTCCAACCTAAGATAATACGTGATAAGTCTCAATAACACGTGTTCCGAGTCTTTGTTTATAGTGATCTTATTGTTATCATGGTCTCATGAATAGATATAGACGGTTCCGAAGTGTAGATAACCGGTTTAGAGAACCGGTCAGTAAGAATTAGGGGTGGAGGAGCTATTACTAGACCCCTGCAAACTCATCTAAGCGAGTACACATACGCCCCCCAAACTTCTCCATTACTTGTTACATATTGGCAAAACATTTATATTCCGTTCCAAGAATGGTAAATTCACATGAAAGTGGTGCGAGATTTAAGTTAAAATAATATACAAATTGTAGATGTGCTTGGGAAAAACATGAATGAATTACGCGGGTAAATCTGAGATTGGAAATTTACGCGGGAAAATTGGAGACGGTAGTTTTACGCGGGAAAATTGGAGACGGGAGACGGGAATTTGTTTACGTTCCCCGCAGCATTAGTGACGCCCCTCCTGAAGATCCGCCATGCAACTGTCTTTGTTTTTTCTTAAGTTCTCTCTTCCTGGTTGGCTAAAGGTCGCTTTGATAACTTCTCCCAGTGTGGCGAGGCCAGTAGCACACACTACCTCACCCACACATTTAGCTACGTTTCTTGTTTTTTTCTTCTCGGCTTTGTACAGACACCTCTTTCTCAACACTTTATATTTCCTGCCCATCTGCAATTTTCACAGACAACATTTTTGGTGAAGATATGACTTGTTCCAGGTCTGTGTTTAATGTCACATTTATTTAGCAGTTTTGCCCAGCAGTGTTGGATGACACAAGAGACGTAATTAAACTTGCTCAAACGTTTCACCCAGTTTAGGATTCGAGTTCGGGATCTTTGGATTTCCTTACAGTAGACCAAGACTCCTAGTTGATGACCCGATCAACCAGGTTGTTGGTGTAGCTGCACGCAGATCAGCTTATGCACCACAGACCGGCTGATCAGGAACTAGCTTGAGGACCTTATCAGATTACTTTTTTTTGAAGCCAGCTAGAGGTTTGTTAGTAATTTTCCCTTATGTACGAAAGGAGGGTGTTGGGGAGTCTTGGTTCCCTTACACTAGTGCGCACATCGCGCCTGTTTTTCGGGCATTTTGCACCGTCTGCCGAGCCTCTTCTCAGTAATTTCTGTCAAGCATTGTGCATTGCATTGCAGCCTGGTTGACCAAGCAAACACCAGACAAGCTTGACCTATGGTCGGGCCCCAAGAGTATAAAAGCTCTCGGAACTCATCAAACGTGTGGGTTTAGTAACTAATGTGGCAAGAGTGGGGGGTAAGGGGGTTCCTTGTGGCCACATTAATTGTGAATTACAAAACGGTCATCGCTGTGCTTCCCTCAAGGAAGGTTCCTTGATGCTGGTGAGGGGCTCTTGATCTAGGGAACTGGATCTGTGCTCCAGTTCTCTGAATTAACCCTGAATACCTTCCATCCCCCCCACAGGCGCTGTATAATCCTACGGGTTTAGAGCTTTCCCTTGATTATAATAATAATAATCGATGTGCTTCTTAACTATTTGTTCCTAGCCTTCAGGACCCATTTATACTTATTCCTGAAACTGTGTATCGTGTTTGCATCCACCACTCTTTTTCGTTTAATTCGTTGCGCATCCTGCAGCAACTTGAGACAGAAAAAGTACTCAGTAGTGTCCCTGAGGTTGGTGCGTCAGTACCTGTCATGACGCGGATATTGATCTCTCCACCACTTATATTTACACTCAAAACATGACTGTTTTCACTTTACAGGATGAACTGCCTCACTCTTCTCCCACCTAAGTATAAAAAATCACTTAAAATATTCGTGTATATATATATATATATATATATATATATATATATATATATATATATATATATATATATATATATATATATATATATATATATATATGTCGTGCCGAATATGTAAAACTGGTCAGTTAGCAAGAACTCATTTAAAGTCCTTTCTAAAAATTTCCTTTTATACATTTAAAGATATATATTTTTCATTAATGTTGATGTAAAAAATTATAACTTTGCACCAAAAGGAACTTAGAAAACTTACCTAACCTTATTATAACAAGAACAATTTATTTTAGCCTAACCCAACAAAATATATTTTAGATTTGTTTACAATAATTTAATACTAAACAAACACAGTGCAATATATTTTTTTCGTTAGGTTCAGAATGATTTTGGCGAAATTATTGCATACACAAATTTTCACTTGTCCTATATGGCAAGATGAACGTTGCTATTTAAGCCAAGATCGCAAGTTCTGCCTATTCGGCACGACATATATATATATATATATATATATATATATATATATATATATATATATATATATATATATTATATATATATATATATTATATATATATATATATATATATATATATATATATATATATATATATATATATATATATATATATATATATATATATATATATATATATTAGCCTAGCTTATTACACACTTTTATCGTAATTGGAAACTAAATATAATATTTATCATTATTTAGTGCTAAGTACAGAAGAACGTGATAGTGTTATTATTATTAGTTACTACAGAAAACTGGTCTTCAAACTTGCTCCAGAGGCCGGCTGCAGGAGTAGGAAAACTCTCGAAACCCATCTGAGGTAAACTAGGGAAATATTTCAGTTAATGTTATGGAAAATTTGAGGAAAAACTGGAACAAGACTATAAAAATCTCAAAGAACTCAGTAAAGAGGAAGATTAATGCGAGGGACTTTAGTGATAATGTCAGAAGATCTCACACTCAAGGCTGCAACAATGTTATAATTAAAAAGCACAAAGAAAATGATAGGCTGGATAACTAGACCTTCAAAACAAGAAATGACAAGCCAGTGATGATACTCTTAAAATAAATATTACTGTATGATAACGAAATTCTTATTAAGACCGGTGAAGTTATTGATCCGGAGAATGTACAGAGAACCTTCACTGTGTGTATAAATTTAATAAAGCATCAATGTATTTATTTGGAATACTTGAAGTTTCTTGACCTGTGCCCCTTAGAACTTAGGCTAGAAAGATGCATCATAATATACCTAAAAAATATTCTAGGATTAGTCCCAAATCTATAAACTGAAGTCACTCCTTGTGAAAGCAAGAAGCTTGACAAACAGTGCAAAATACCTCCAGCGAAAATCAGTGATGCAAAGAATTACACCAAGAGATAACTGTAATAGTGAGTGTAAAGGCACCAAGACTCTTCAGCACTATACCTAAGGGGAATTACCCCTTACCCCTGGCTGTCTGCAAGAGGGAATTAATATGTTCAAGTTAGTTCCTGTTCAGTTGGGCAGTGTTACATATGTTGGTTTGCATGTGGTTAACACTAAAAGCCTGGTTGATCAGGCCATTCATCATCTAGAAGGCCTGTTATGAGACCAGGCCTTGGGGGCAGTTACTCCCAAAATTGTCTTGCGGTAACCTGCTTGAGTTTCCAGGATGAGCGCCAGCTCTTGGGCTTGCTTAACTTTATTTCGAAGTGAATTAGTCACGTAATTTGAAATCGTGTGAAGCGAGCTTGTGTCGTTGTCTTTCTGGTGTTATTTTAACACTCTTAGAGGAATGTCTGCTTTCTGACCTCCATGACTCTTGGATGTTTAGGTTCCGTGTCCTTTGCCAGAGGATCCGTCCAGAGTTACATTTGACCTTGTTTAAGCCCTGGTGTCGTACACGGTAAATTGATGTACACAAGATCTACAACTATACACGTACTGTACCAATACTGAAGACGTTTCGCTACGCGTGACTTCATCTCTCCTAATAGAGACAGCTAAAAACGAGGTAGGGAAGCGAGTGGGTTGGAGGATTGAAGACATTCTTGTAATATCATAGTAGGTATATCCTTCACATAGTTACGTTTGTAGGGGTCAGTTATAATTCCGGACTCTTCCTTTCAATATTTGCTTTATTGATTCCTACCATTCGTTATATTTACCACTTTTATTTTCCTCTGTTTGTGAATATTATTCGTTTAATATTTTTTTCCCCTATGGGACCATCCTGTAGGCTCTGAAACCGAGCCTATGGGATGATCCCCGAATCATTAACATACAGTAACCAATAGTGAAAGTAGCAGATCTATGCCGGTGGTGTTGCCGCTTCAATACTGTGTCAAATAATATTTAAAACTTCCAGAGGTTGTAGCCTTTGAATACCCCTTCCTGGATTCCAGCATTATATTTTAACCCATGTACTATTAATGTATATTTTACACCAATGAATATACGGTGTTTCCTTCCCAGGACACTCATCCTCATCACACAACCCACTGTCATGTACAAAATGGTACCTATGATGTCATCTGGTGTGTAAGAAACAGTACAATACAAAGGTACTAGACCATAATCCAACTCATTTTTTATTATAGTTTGCCCGAAATACTCTGCATAACTGGACTTTCAACATGTACTCAAGTATCACCCATCTCTGTACAATGTAACATGTTAAATGTATTTGTACTGCTGGAAGGTCTTGTACCATACATCAGTTCTTGTAGGGTTGGGAAAAGTGTAGTTCACTGGGGGGGGGGGGAGCAGCGCTGTATAGCCCTTGTGGTTTAGCGCTTCTCTTTGATTATAATAATAATCACGGGGGTGGGAGGTGCACCTCTCAATACTCTTTTTGTAAAAAAAAAAGTGTTGCGTACGTGTGGCAGAGACTGAGAGTGTTGTGAGGGCCTCAGGGACGAGGCTGCTGGCCAAGGTGGGTCGAGAGGTTAAAAACTTGTCTGCCACCCACCCACCATGAGGATGTCGATGATGCTACTCCTCCTGCACCCACAAGTGATGCCATAACTGTTTAATTAAAAGTCAAGGCCAATATCTCACCGGTCATATTTATTATTGTCTCTTGGCTTGTATTTTGAACAATGAGCAAAGTATTTGGGGAGTTTTAATTGAATATAGCGTATGTAACCAATAGAAATAAGTCACTTTGACTTTTTTTTGAATGGGGAGGGGGGATCATACACTGTAAATTACCTGGCTACACTTATATGTACCTGTCAAAATCAACTTACTTATATGCCTACCAATAATTTGTATGTAAGACACAAATTGCATCCATAAGAAATGTTATTTGGATATTTGGCCGATAAATTACGTTTTTTTTTTTTTAATTTATTTGAGCATACCTGGGCACAAGAGACCATGTAGTCTCCTTTGCTCCTTCCTCTATATCCTTTCCTTTAATATACCTTTGACGAGTTTCGAGAGTTTTTGTGCTCTGTCCCCAAGTATATCCCATTGAGTAATTTTTATCTTTTATAGTATGTGCCTATGTGTATCTATTGCTGCTCACAGGAGCAATAGATATTCTTGCTCCCAGCAACCTGGGCTGTTGCTGCTCCCAGCAACCTGGCTATTGCTGCTCCCAGCAACCTGGCTATTGCTGCTGGGAGCAGCAATAGCCAGGTTGTTTGTACATTAGTAGGGATACCTGGAGTTTACCTGGAGAGGGTGTCGGGGGTCAACGCCCCCGCGACCCGGTCTGAGACCAGGGATGGGGCGATACCAAAATTTGTGCCAATACTGATAAGAACATAGAAAAGAAGGAACACTGAAGCAGGCCTACTGGCCCATGCGAGGCAGGTCCAAGTCTCCTACTGGCTTAAGCCAATGCCCCAATCTAGTCAGCTCAGGTCACAGTCACTTAAGTTAGGAGCACGGCAACTGACCTAGTAGCACAAGCTAGTCAGGTCCAACTCACACCCACTCATGTATTTATCTAACCTATTTTTAAAACTACACAACGTTTTAGCCTCTATAACTGTACTTGGGAGTTTGTTCCACTCATCTACAACTCTATTACCAAACCATTGCTTTCCTATATCCTTCCTGAATCTGAATTTTTCCAACTTAAAGCCATTGCTGCGAGTCCTGTCTAGGCTAGATATTTTCAGCATGTTATTTACATCCCCTTTATTTATTCCTGTTTTCCATTTATACACCTCGATCATATCCCCCCTAATTCTAGGTCTTTCTAGAGAGTGCAGATTCAGGGCCCTTAGTCTATCCTCATAGGGAAGATTTCTGATACATGGGATCAACTTTGTCATACTCCTTTGTACGTTTTCCAGAGAATTTATATCCATTCTGTAATAGTGACCAAAACTGTGCAGCATAATCAAAATGAGGCCTAACCAAGGATATATTGAGTTGAAGAACAACCTGAGGACTTCTATTATTTATGCTTCTTGATATGAAGCCAAGGATTCTGTTGGCTTTATTGCAAACACTTATGAACTGTTGTTCTGGTTTTAGGTTACTGCTAACCAGAACTCCCAAATCCTTTTCACAATAAGTACAGTGGACCCCCGGTTAACGATTTTAATCCGTGCAAGAGGGCTCATCGTTATGCGAAATAATCGTTATGCGAATCAATTTTCCCCATAAGAAATAATGGAAATAAAATTAATCCGTGCAAGACGCCCAAAAGTATGAAAAAAAATTTTTTTTACCACATGAAATGTTAATTTTAATACACACAAACTGAAAAAGGCATGCACAATTACATGACACTTACTTTTATTGAAGATCTGGTGATGATTGATGGGATGGGAGGAGGGGAGAGCATTATCTTCTTACTGTTTAGAAGGGGAATCCCCTTCCATTAGGACTTGAGGTAGCAAGTCCTTTTCTGGGGTTACTTCCCTTCTTCTTTTAATGCCACTAGGACCAGCTTGAGAGTCACTGGACCTCTGTCGCACAACAAATCTGTCCATAGAGCTCTGTACCTCCCGTTCCTTCAAGACTTTCCTAAAATGGGCCATAACATTGTCATTGAAATAGTCACAAGCACGGCTTGCAACAGCTGTGTCAGGGTGATTTTCATCTATAAAGGTTTGCAGTTCAACCCACTCTGCACACATTTCCTTAATCTTTGAAGTAGGCACAATGGATTCCACAACTGGCATAGGCTTCTCAGGGTTAGCCCCAAACCCTTCAAAATCTTTCTTAATTTCCATACTAATTCTCACCCTTTTTACCACAGGGTTGGCACTAGAAGCTTTCTTGGGGCCCATGGTCACTTATTTTCCAGAAACAGCACCGAAAATACTGTAATAATACGAAATATTCCGAGTGTATGCTTGGATGTTACCGCGGAGGCTGGCTGGTAAACAATGGGACGGAGCGGCACATGTGAGGCTGGCTGAGGGCACATTGGACGCGTCTCGGACGAAAATCGGTATGCGGGTTTTTAATCGGTATGCGGGGCAAAAATTTTGCGATAAAAGTAATCGTTATGCGGAAAAATCGCTATGCGATGCCATCGTTATGCGGGGGTCCACTGTAATATTAAGATCTACATTATCTAGTTTATATGTAGCATGGTTATTTTTCTGTCCAATTTTTAGAACTTTGCATTTGTCTGTATGTTAATACTCAAATTTTAGGCAGATACTCCAGGTTTATTGGCAATTTCTTTGCATTTCACATGAGGAGTGTGAGGAGTTAGTGAGGTGATTAACCCTTAAACTGTCCAAACGTAGATCTACGTTCGCTTGCGAGGGGCTCCGAACCTAGATCTTATTTTTTTTTTTATGGGGAAAATAAAGGTCGGAGCGCTACGCACGTGAACGTAGATCTACGTTTGGACAGTTTAAGGGAAGAGAGAGAGTGTTGGTGAAGAAAAGGTTTCTTAAGAGAAAGAGAATGCTGGTGAAGAAAGGGGTATACATTGGAACTCCGCTTTACGATCACCTCCCAATGCGACCAATTATGTAAGTGTATTTATGTAAGTACGTTTGTACGTGTATGTTTGGGGGTCTGAAATGGACTAATCTAATTCACAATATTCCTTATGGGAACAAATTCGGTCAGTACTGGCACCTGAACATACTTCTGGAATGAAAAAATATCGTAAACCGGGGGTCCACTGTATAGGCATACCTTGCTAATACAGCAGGATATGGACCGCCTTAAAGTGAATCACAGCCTTTGTTTCACTTGCTGTTGCATATAAAAGCCTAAAAACATGTCTACACTATCATTTATTAAGCACCCAGGTCTAAGTAAATAATGCAGAAGTAAGAATAACAAATAAAAAATATTATGCCAGTCAGCTGATGTACGGATCACCGCTGAAAATAATAAACATGAATATAATTGAAAAGTGCTATATTAGTGAAGCGTTCCAAAGCGAAGCTGTATATTAGCAAACCTCTAAAGCGAATTTCCATATTAGCGAAGCGCTGTTTTAAGCAAGCGCTCTAAAATAAAGCACCATATTAGTAAGGTATTCCTGTGTTGTGAAGTGAGGATCCAGCTTATTTAACTTCCTCTTTTAAACTGTTGTTATATTCACCTGAAAGTGCTGAAGCATAATGTCATACTCTCAGTAGTAGTAACCAGTTACCAGTAACCAGTTACCAGTAACCTGTCCGTTGACTCAACGACCAACCGTCTTGAGTCACGGTCTGTGCTGAGCTGACACTATTTTCAAAAGACCCACTACGGGGTACTGGCCAGCCGGCTAGTCAGTTTTACGAGTGTAACCAAGGAGACAGGTAACGGCTGCGGGTTCTCTCCACATATCTACGATTATACGTAATAACAGCCTACGTGAGTATTTCTACCCTAATCCACGTATTGAACTCTCACATGATAATACTGGGCCAAGTAGCAGCAAGGAGGAGTGTGCAGATGGAGGTATACGTATAAGGTAGTCAAAATCGACTGTATAATATGCCAGTTTTGACCAGAAATGGTATATAATACCAGAAAGTATGTAAATGACATGCATGTGTAATGTAAAATACTTTTATGAGGATAAGTTTTGCTTGCCATGAGTTCCTGAAAGTCAAAACGTCTCATAAATGTATGCTAACACCACACCACGTCTCTTACACAGTTTTGTCCAAGAGTCTGCATTGAAAATGGCACCGGCCCATTTTGAGCTCTGCTGTGCCACCTAATATCACCAGGCTTTATTTCAGTGTGCAGACTTTATTACCATCATTAATATATAGTAAATCCTAAATATAAAAGTCTTTTAAAACAAAAGGGTAAATCCACTGATTAAATTGTTTTTAACACCTTTATTTTCAATGTTTATTACAGTAAATAGTGTGTAGTATTATATTAGTTAAATGGTAGAGTATTTCAGTGGTTTTTATGGCATTATTTAACATTACGGGAGTAGAAAAACTCAAGAACTCGTCAAAGGTAAAGGAATATCCCCATTCATCCATTAATTTCCCTATGAAATCCATTACATATATTGAAAGTTTACTTTGAAAACCTGTACAGTATATTGTACTGTACAGTAATTGTGTTTAGTATTACAATGGGCTTAAATACAGTACTATATGAATATATGAGTTTGGAGGGATATGTTGTGTATCTTTATATGTATATGCTTCTAAACTGTTGTATTCTGGGCACCTCTGCAAAAACAGTGATTATGTGTGAGTGAGGTGAAAGTGTTGAATGATGATGAAAGTATTTTCTCTTTGGGGATTTTCTTTCTTTTTTGGGTCACCCTGCCTCGGTGGGAGACGGCCGACTTGTTGAAAAAAAAAAAAATGAATATGAAAGTGTAAGACATATTTACCAGTGTTTGCTTAAACAGGAGAAGGGGACGAGCCTACCAGCCACTCGCTTCAATAAGCGTCCTTCTCGAGGAATGCTCAAGCACATCCTCACACAGATCTACAATCATGCTGTCGTTGACCCAGAGAAACTTAATCAATATGAACCTTTCTCACCTGAGGTAAGAAACTATAAACCAGTAGTGCACGTGTACAGTACATCTTTATTTTGTAAGTCATGGTGTAAGAATTTTTTTTATTTGCAATTATAATAATGAAGTACAGTAGTAATGCATATTATATGTGTATTCAATAGGTATAAACCACAGAACAGGTGGGGTTTGAACTCGTTGTGAATGAATCCTAAAACTCCAAGCCAGTGTTACGATTCCATGAGCCATGACAGTAGATATTACAGCAAGTGAATTTATCAAGAACAATAAGGCACAATACCATGACTGGAACAATACACAAATAACTCTCTCTCTCTTATGTTAGTGTGACTCTGTAAGTGGGCCAAGTTGGACCGGAATGTTGTCGTAAAGTTCTCTCTCTCCTATATGCGGGTTATTTGTGTAATGAGTGAGTTTGTAGTTAGTGTGGTGATTAAAAAAACTTTGATATGCACAGTATTTCAGGCTTAACCCGTAAATGGTCCAAGCAGATCTACGTTCACATGTGTAGTGCTACAAAAGTAGATCTAAGTTTTTTTTACATATTTTCAAATATAACAAAAAAAAAGTAGATCAAAGTTTTTTTTACACATTTTGAAATGTAGAAAAACAAAAAGAAGATCTACTTTTTTTACATACTTTCAAATGTTGAAAAAACGTATATATACGTTTGGACCGTTTACGGGTTAATGTTGATTCATTCAGTGTGCTTGTTGCTTCATCTTTCTTTTACATGTATGTAAAATTATGACTGAATCTTTAGATAATTATTTTTTTCATAGGTTTATGGAGAGACATCATTTGAGTTGATATGCCAGATGATAGACCAAATCCACATCACTGAAGATGACATGTTTGTTGATCTTGGTTCTGGCGTAGGTCAGGTTGTGCTGCAAATGGCTGCTTTGACGTCTTGCAAAATATGTGTTGGTATTGAAAAAGCTGAGACACCATGCAAGTAAGTTCCTCACATAGTTAAGACTGGACATACCAGTATGTTAATTTACCTTTCCAATAGTTGTAGCATATTGATTATATAAATTATTACTTTAAAAGATGAGTTCCTGCACCTTGAAGGATGGGTGAGGATGATGCAGGTCAGAGGGTCATCTGAACTGTGATGAGGATGATGCAGGTCAGAGGGTCATCTGAACTGTGGTGAGGATGATGCAGGTCAGAGGGTCATCTGAACTGTGGTGAGGATGATGCAGGTCAGAGGGTCATCTGAACTGTGGTGAGGATGATGCAGGTCAGAGGGTCATCTGAACTGTGGTGAGGATGATGCGGGTCAGAGGGTCATCTGAACTGTGGTGAGGATGATGCGGGTCAGAGGGTCATCTGAACTGTGATGAGGATGATGCAGGTCAGAGGGTCATCTGAACTGTGATGAGGATGATGCAGGTCAGAGGGTCATCTGAACTGTGAATGAGTCAGCACACTCCTGACAAGACACTGATTGAATGATGATGAGAATGTTTCTTCTGTTTTGGGTCCCTGATGGGAGATGGCCAGTGTGTTAAAAACATAAATGAAAAAATAAAGGCACCGAGGGTCATCCAGTGCAAAGAATGGCTGGGCTTCCATCATTTGCCTGTTAATTACCAGATAGATACTACTAAACTGCAGTTGTTAACTGCCAGATACACACACTAACTGCAGTTGTTAATTACCAGATTGACACACTACCTAGCAGTATATTCCACCATCCTCAAATCGATTTGTCATTTTTTTTTCAGTAGATGGTGCATAAGACATTTCTGGCAGTGATCAAAACAGTGTTGCCAAATACAATTTTTTTGTAATTCATTTGTTTGTTAGCTGATCTTAATAAAACTTTTTTATAACAATACTTCATGCTGATTCTAACAAAAAAAATATAAATGAAATCAGATGATAAATAAGAACTAAAAAAACATTGTGGTGAGGGTAGATAAACCCTTGAAATCAATTATGGTTATGTTGGGTGTTAAGCACAGTACAGTAGAACCCCCGTATCCACTGATTCAGTATCCGCAGTTTCAGTTATCCACGGTTTACTGTGGCCCAAAAATACCTCTTCATAGCCTAAGAGAAGCTGTGATCTCAGTAGTAGTACCAGTTCCTAGTAACCAGTTACCAGTAACCAGTGTACCAGTAGATGACTCACTACCAACAGTCTGTGTGAATCATTGACTGTATTCATATTGCTGCTGACCATAGCAGGATTTCAAACACCCTCACCCGTAGGCACTATGGGTCAGTCTTAGTTAGGCAGCAGAGAGAGACAGGTCGGCTGTTGGCGCTTCCCATACTTCCCGATATATATTATACGTACTACCAGCCTACGTGAGTATTTTTACCCATCCACGTATCGAAAACCCACATGACAGTGAAGTTCTTCCCACCAGTGAAAAAGTGATAGTTCTCCAATTACTGTGCATAATTTATCAACTAAACTTTATAATGGGTATACAGTGGAACCTCAAATATTAAACTTTCTTCAGTCCAGAAGGCTGTCCAAGTGCCGTTACCGAATGAATTTATTCCTATCAGGAATAATGTAAATTAGATTAGTCCATTTCAAACCCTCAAACATACACTTATAAAAGCACTTACAAAAATACACTTACATAATTGGTTGAGTTGGGAGCAGTTCGATTTTTGAGGTTCCACTGTATATAGGACTTACATATAGGGTTTGCTACTGTCCACAGTTTTGGTATCCATGTCAGGTCCTTGGAAGGTATCCCCTGAGGATATTGGGGTCTTACTGTATTTACACAGATTTTTTTGTGGCAGCATGTAACGTTACTTCATAGGCCTAGATCAGGTGTTAGGCTGTATGTAATTGTTAATGTGTGGGTTTATTTACAGATATGCAACTGAAATGGACCGTTTGTATACAAAATGGATGAGATGGTATGGCAAAAGACATAGTGAATACAAGTTAATGAAAGGTGACTTCTTGAAGAAAGAACATCGTGAAGGAATTACTGGTTCTTCCATTGTCTTTGTCAACAATTTTGCCTTTGGGCCAAATGTAGACCATATGCTCAAGGAGGTATTTGCCGATCTCAAGGATGGGGCTCGAATAGTCTCTTCAAAATCATTTTGTCCTCTTAACTTCAGAATAACTGATAGAAATTTAAGTGGTAAGTATGTGTTTAAGTGTTGAAAATATTTGTAAGGTTGGTAGACAGCAACCACCCAGGGAGGTACTACCGTCCTGCCAAGTGAGTGTAAAACGAAAGCCTGTAATTGTTTTACATGATGGTAGGATTGCTGGTGCCTTTTGACTGTCTCATAAATATGCAAGATTACAGGTACGTCTTGCTACTTCTACTTACACTTAGGTCACACTACACATACATGTACATGTTTATTTATACACACTCATCTGAGTTTTCTTTGATTATATCTTAATAGTTCTTGGTCTTATTACTTTTCCTCATACATCCATGGGGAAGTGGAATAAGAATCTTTCCTCTGTAAGCCATGCGTGTTGTAAAAGTCAACTAAAATGCCAGGAACAACGGGCTAGTAACCCCTTTTCCTGTAATAATTACTAAAAAGAATAAGAAAAGAAAATTGTCGAAGTGGGAAGTCTGAATGTGTGTGGATGTTGTGCAAATGATAAGAAAGAGATGATTGTGGATGTTGTGAACGAGAAGAAGCTGGATGTCCTGGCTTTGAGTGAAACAAAGCTGAAGGGGGTGGGAGAGTTTCAATGGAGAGGAATAAATGGGATTAGGTCAGGGGTTTCAAATAGAGTTAGAGCTAAAGAAGGAGTAGCAATAATGTTGAAGGATAAGCTATGGCAGGAAAAGAGGGACTATAAATGTATTAATTCAAGGATTATGTGGAGTAAAATAAAGATTGGATGTGAAAAGTGGGTTATAGTAAGCATATATGCACCTGGAGAAGGGAGAAGTGTAGAGGAGAGAGAGAGAGATTTTGGGAAATGTTGAGTGAATGCGTGGGGAGTTTTGAACCAAGTGTGAGAGTACTTGTGGTTGGGGATTTCAGTGCTAAAGTGGGCAAAAATGTTATGGAGGGAGTAGTAGGTAAATTTGGGGTGCCAGAGGTAAATGAAAATGGGGAGTCTTTAATTGAGCTATGTGTAGAAAGAGGTTTGGTAATAAGTAATACATATTTTATGAAGAAGAGGATAAATAAATATACAAGGTATGATATAGTATGTAATGAAAATAGTTTCAGATTATGTGTTGGTGGATAAAAGGTTGATGGGTAGGCTCCAGGATGTACATGTTTATAGAAGGGCAACTGATATATTGGATCATTATTTAGTTGTAGCTACAGTTAGAGTAAGAGGTAGATGGAAAAAGAGGAAAATGGCAACAACAAGTAAGAGGGAGGTGAAAGTGTATAAACTAAGGGAGGAGGAAGTTCAGGTGAGATCTAAGCAACTATTGGCAGAAAGGTGGGCTGGTGCAAGTATGAGTAGTGGGGGGGGTTGAAGAGGGTTGGAATAGTTTTAAAAATGCAGTACAGTGGAACCTCAAATATCGAACTTTCTTCAGTCCAGAAGGCTGTTCGAGTGCCTTTACCGAATGAATTTATTCCCATCAGGAATAATGTAAATTAGATTAGTCCATTTCAGACCCTCAAAAATACACTTATAAAAGCACTTACAAAAATACACTTACATAATTGGTTGTGTTGGGAGCAGTTCGATTTTTGAGGTTCCACTGTATTAGAATGTGGGGCAGAAGTTTGTGGTTATAGGAGGGTGGGTGCAGGAGGAAAGAGGAATGATTGGTGGAATGATGAAGTAAAGGGTGTGATAAAAGAGAAAAAGTTAGCTTATGAGAGGTTTTTACAAAGCAGAAGTGTTATAAGAAGAGTAGAGTATATGGAGAGTAAAAGAAAGGTGAAGAGAGTGGTGAGAGCAGATGATAGTGGGAGAGGCACTGTCAAGAAATTTTAATGAAAAGAAAAAATTTTGGAGTGAGTTAAACAAGTTAAGAAAGCCTTGGGAATGAATGGATTTGTCAGTTAAAAACAGAGTAGGGGAGTTAGTAGATGGGGAGATGGAGGTATTGGATAGATGGCGAGAATATTTTGAGGAACTTTTAAATGTCGACGAAGAAAGGGAGGCAGTAATTTCATGCACTGGCCAGGGAGGTATACCATCTTTTAGGAGTGAAGAAGAGCAGGATGTGAGTGTGGGGGAGGTGCGTGAGGCATTATGTAGAATGAAAGGGAGTAAAGCAGCTGGAACTGACGGGATCATGACAGAAATGTTAAAAGCAGGGGGGGACATAGTGTTGGAGTGGTTGGTATTTTTGTTTAATAAATGTATGAAAGAGGGGAAGGTACCTAGGGATTAGCGGAGAGTGTGTATAGTCCCTTTATATAAAGGGAAGGGGGACAAAAGAGATTGTAAAAATTATAGAGGAATAAGTTTACTGAGTACTCCAGGAAAAGTGTACAGTAGGGTTATTATTGAAAGAATTAGAGGTAAGACAGAATGTAGAATTGCGGATGAGCAAGGAGGTTTCAGAGTGGGTAGGGGATGTGTAGATCAAGTGTTTACATTGAAGCATATATGTGAACAGTATTTAGATAAAGGTAGGGAAGTTTTTATTGCATTTATGGATTTAGAAAAGGCATATGATAGAGTGGATAGAGGAGCAATGTGGCAGATGTTGCAAGTATATGGAATAGGTGGTAAGTTACTAAATGCTATAAAGAGTTTTTATGAGGATAGTGAGGCTCAGGTTAGGGTGTGTAGAAGAGAGGGAGACTACTTCTCGGTAAAAGTAGGTCTTAGACAGGGATGTGTAATGTCACCATGGTTATATAACATATTTATATATGGGGTTGTAAAAGAAGTAAAAGCTAGGGAGGCCGGGAGAGGGGTGGGATTAAATTATGGGGAATTAAATACAAAATGGGAAGTGACACAGTTACTTTTTGCTGATGATACTGTGGGCAATGTGTGGTGTAAATGTTATGCAGAAAATTCGGAGTGTGGAAATTAGGAGAAGGTGTGGAGTTAATAAAAGTATTAGTCAGAGGGCTGAAGAGGGTTTGTTGAGGTGGTTTGGTCATTTAGAGAGAATGGATCAAAGTAGAATGACATGGAGAGTGTATAAATCTGTAGGAGAAGGAAGGCGGGGTAGGGGTCATCCTTGATAAGGTTGGGGGGAGGGGGTAAAGGTGTTGTGGGTGAGGAGTTTGGACTTCCAGCTAGCATGCATGAGCGTGTTAGATAGGAGTGAATGAAGACAAATGGTATTTGGGACCTGATGAGCTGTTGGAGTGTGAGCAGGGTAATATTTAGTGAAGAGATTCAGGGAAACCGGTTATTTTATATAACCAGACTTGAGTCCTGGAAATGGGAAGTACAATGCCTGCACTCTAAAGGAGGGGTTTGAGATATTGGCAGTCTGGAGGGATATATTGTGTATTTTTATACGTATATACTTCTAAACTGTTGCATTCTGGGCATCTCTGCAAAAGCAGTGATTATGTGTGAGTGAGGTGAAAGTGTTGAATGATGATGAAAGTATTTTCTTTTTGGGTCACCCTGCCTCGGTGGGAGACGGCCGACTTGTTAAAAAATAAAAATCAATAGCCATGCGCAGCTTTCTCCTCATTAATTGTTAAGTATCTTATTGAAACTGACACATTATGTGTTTAAATTTTTTTTTTCTTGTAAATCTTATTTCATGTTGCTGGCCACATTCTGATATTGAATATTTTTTTGTGCTTCATTGATGTTTTAACAGGAAAAAAGTTATAACTAATATTTTTAATTTAGGTTGTTTCATGTCTAAGCAGTACAGTAAACCCCTGATTAAACCGACTAATAGAGGGAGCAGCTGGCTGGCGATAGTGATTGTAGCGTCTGGAGATGAGATTGTTTTGCCATGATCGTAACAGTAACGAGCAATTCCGTAACCGGTGTTATTTCTGAATTGATCAACACTGGATTTTGTCCATAATTTCCGTAGTCACTTAAATTGAGATTTGTTAACTCAAGCTTAACTATGGGTGCATAACACTGAGAAGTCTGCATTTTCTTGATCAGTGATACCCTGCACCAGCAAGCCAGTGAGTGCTGTATCAATGAATAAGACTCATATGCAACATCACTCTCTTTGTAATGATACCCAGGTGTTGCAAAAGTATCTTATTCATCAACGTGTTGTTATTGTATACTATTAATGCTCAATAATAACTCCCATGGAGATAGAAACTTGGGAGATTAATTGATCTGGAGATTTCGACCCCTTTCTGGGATCCTCTTCAACATCTGCACAAGAGGACTCCAGGAGGTCAAAATGTTCAGATCAGTTAATCTCCTGAGTTTGTGTCTGCATGTGGGTTATTATTGAGCACTGACAAGTGTTTGTTACACTTTAGTTGTTCATACTATTAATGTAATGATGCTCACTTAATTACTGATGCCCAACATGATCAGGACAGCAGTTGCTCACTCACCAAGTGCATCAATACCTGACAGAGATCCACATCAGGAGACACTTTCCTCTTTGCTGACAGAGTTCCTGTTTTCCAGTTGTCTTAGTTTTCCTATTCTACCTTTACTTTCATAATGGCTGCCTTAACATGACGTTTAGACTTTGACGCACACTCAAAATAAAAAATTTTCTTCCTTCCGGACTTCTATTATTCTGAAACGGAGAGTTACAGCAAAACACACATTCAGTACTTTTTTCAACATATGAAAAGTACATATCTCTTATTTGATGTAGACGCACTTGTGAACCAGAGAATTGTTTGTTGTTCTGGCACTGGCCATTCACATCCAATGGGGCTTACACAGCTAACCTGCACATAGTTGAAAGAAACTTACGATGACACTTCAGTCTGACTTGGACCATTAACTAGTCATAAGCTGGACCAAAACGTCACCCTGCGTCCTACATGGTGAAGGTCAGGCTTGCGGTCAGGCTTGGGATCTATGAATAATTCCATTTAACAAAGAGAACAATTTAAAAAAATTATAAATAATGATAAATTTAGGGTCGCATCCTATATGCCGGTGCATCTTATATGTCACAAAATACAGTAATTTCTTATTCTCGGTAATCATTCAAGAAATCATAAAGCACTGCACATGTATTTTTGGCGTATTATTTACTTTATCTGAATCAAAGTTTAATTTAATCTGTGTTTGCCTCTCTTGATGTAGGATGTTGTTCTCATACAGCTTTTATCTCAAAAGTTTACATCAATTCAATTTTGTCAATGGATAATGTAATTAGATAAGCCGGCCCAAGGCCGGACTCGGGGAGTAGAAAAACTCTCGAACTCATCAAAGGTATGTCACAACTATTTCACTGGTTCTTCTACCCTCACTACCAGGCATGAGGCTAAACTTGCCACTTGACTGCTTATGTACAAGTCTGCTTGATCAAGCTGTTAACGGGCAAATCTGGCTTCTTACCATGCTCAGAGGGTTAAAAAAAAAAAAATTCTCAAAATTGGCCACTAATACATGGCAACTGTATTGGAATAATATGATTGGTCAACAGAGGCCACTAGAATTTGTTATAATCCAGTGTTAAATCTGTGACAGTGATGTAGATAGTTTTTTGATACTGTTGGGTGAATACCACACTACTCGAGTAAAAACTCAGACGGTTCGTTTCTTCTACTTTACTCTCTATAACAAAAGCTAATGCTTTTGTTATAACTTACCCTTCATGAAACTTCTTGGTAAAAAATGCAGTCGACTCATTTGTATGGGCAGTGTGTGTGTTGCTCATGTATGTTGTTTAGTCAGATAATCTGCACACAACTTGTGATAATGATGTTTTATGTGATATTGTTACAACAACCGACGAGTAGTTATAAAAATGTTGTTGTAACAAGCAGTTATAAAAACAATATTATTATTAGAGGTACTTAATGTTTCATTCATATATAGTGAAGTGTCTGGTGTATATGGTAGGGAGGAGGATGGTGCATCAGGTGAAGGTGCGGTGTTCTCCACTTATCAACATTCTTTACCTTCACCGTATACATTAACTTCCTCATTTCTGTGCCTATGAGCATATCTTAATTTTGTAGATGTTCTTAAGGTTCACTACATGTGGGTAAAATATTGTGTATCTTTAATAATACGGGTTCTTACGTTTTCTTGGGTTTTTATCACTATATTGTTTTTATTTTGCTAAAAAGTAGATATTAGGAAAGCGCATTGATATTTCATATACTGCATTGCCCTTTTCGTGTAAAATGTTACAATAATGGATTTTTAATGCTAATGGATTTGATTCGCTTTCAGATAAAAATATAAACTGTTGATTCTTGATGGCATCAACTAGATTAACTACTAATTGAATTCCTTCTTTAAACAGATATTGGCACCATCATGCATGTGTCTGAACTGTCCCCTCTCAAGGGTTCAGTGTCGTGGACAGGGAAGCCTGTGTCCTACTTCCTTCACATTATTGATCGTACCAAGGTAAATGCCCACATAGGAAATTTGTGCTTGGAAATCTTCCATGCCACATTACCTCAAAGCAGATAAGTAATGTCAAATAACCTCCCATCTCTGTACTTTCTCTACTCTCCTCCTTGCCTCTCTGCTTCTAATTTCTCATCCATTATTCTCCATGTAATGGCACCCCACAGCGTTCTTACTTTTATTCCACAGAATTTTTATTTTCAATTGACAAAATTTTTACTATCAGTTCAGAAAATTATTTCCCAATTCTGATCTGAAGCTGATTTTATTTCACACTCATTCTTCCTTTTCTTGTCTGCTGTACTATTGAGCTTATCAATTAGTTATTCTCAACTCAGTGCTTCTCATATAAAAATAAGAATTTGTGGATCACAGTCAGGAGAAGAGCCTTTATGAATTTTTGAGGTAAGCGTCACGTTTGCCATTATTCACGTCTCACTAAACAGTTTTTATTGTGTACGTTGAAGAAGTAGGTGGGACTTCTGCGTACTCGAAATTTTTGAGGTATGCTCAATAATTCAAACTTGTCCTATTCTCTCTTAAATAACCACTGTCTAATACCCTAGCCAGTTTAATTTTCTAATATAAATTTTATTGAACTAATATATATCTATATACCAAAAATTTGATTCCCAACTGCGTATGTTAACATCCTATTTGCATGGGAAAGGAAAAGAAAAGTATGAAGATTGGCAAGTTATAACCTGTGCCCTGTATGATGATTTGATAATTGACAAAACTTCTACTTGTGTTACTTTAAGTCATGCAACATAGTCTTATGTTTCTGTATGTAAATCACAATAAATATAAATCATACTACTGCATTATGAATTATTTTGGTCTCTTGGTAATGCATATTGAATCGTCACTTTTTTTGTCATTATACGGTATAGTAGATCTTTTGTTGGTATTTAGAAATTAGTTTGTGCATTTATTTGGCATGCAATGCTCTGCAAAAGAAATGGCTGGACTATTTTCAGTGAGGCAGTGTTATCATGACTGCATCTGGTCATGCATTTATACTTCAGGACAGGTGGGAGCATCTTTGTCTTATGGACATGTTTCTGCTGTGTTTTCTCTGCCCTCTGTGCATTATCATGTATTGTATCTAACTTTTAGTGACTTCAGATGCATCAGTGAAAATATTGCATGGTGCTTTTGCATTATTAAGCAATGGATATGTTGTTCTTAAAAGATTCTTGATCTGATTTTGGCACTATCTTGAGCTGTCATTAAAGGCTTGTAATGTAGTTATTGCAGTACTGATATGTCAGCTTCCTAGTCTTTCTTCTCTTACAAAGATATCTCTATTTGTTTATATTTCTACATTGGAAATTGTAAAGAAACAAAATCTTTAAAATAAGTTGTGTATCTTGTGTTCTGTTTTGTCTTGTTAGTTTCTTGTGTTATTTTATATTAAGTAGAAGGTTACCAATGTAAGAGGGAGTAGTATTAAGCTAATGAAATAAGAGTCCGCCATTTTCAAGCAAGATAAGCCATTGTCAGTTGACTTAAGTAGCCTCTTAGAGGCCATTTATTGATGTGGCACTGTAAATGATGTGCATATTGCTTAGTCAGTCAGGGTTAAGACCCAATAGATATGTGCACTCAGAAAGACGGGTGAGATATGTTGCAGTTTTTTAACTGTAGTGTAGGCACACCACTGGCAAGATAGTGATGGAATGAGTGATGATGAAAGTGTTTCTTCTCTTTTGGGTCACCCTGCCTCGGTGGGAAATGGACAGTGTGTTACAAAGAAAAAGAATAAAAAATATGGTCAGTAATTGGAAGGAGTTATTGCATAGGGTCACCCATGCTCTTTGTTAGGGAAGACTTTGATAAGCCATGGACTTGCTGTCCATACATGGATATACCATGGCCTTGCTATCCATACATGGATATACCATGGCCTTGCTGTCCATACATGGATATACCATGGCCTTGCTGTCCATACATGGACATACCATGGCCTTGCTGTCCATACAAGGATATACCATGGCCTTGCTGTCCGTACATGGATATACCATGGCCTTGCTGTCCGTACATGGATATACCATGGCCTTGCTGTCCGTACATGGATATACCATGGCTTACTGTTGTGAAGAAGAGTCAGCTTGTAAATCCATGCAGTATTTCAGAGGGAATCAGCACTTGGCTGTAGTCTAAGTTAACTTTTCTTTATGGTGGTTGTACCTTTGCAAACTAAATGAATCTCTTAATACATCCAGCTTCTTCAAGAACAAGCTAGAATTCTGAAAATAATTTTTGAATTACAGTTCATCAGAAATTTCTGTTGTGGAAAACAATGTTCACATTGGATCTTCTTGTACAGTTTTGTTCATTAATTGGTCAATCCTTCATGTCCATCCAGTCATCCATTTATGATCTATTCTCTCCATCTTCCACCCTTCTTAGGCTACCCATTAAATTTTATTAATTCACCAGTTTCAATCTATCTTTATGTGGTAGCAGCAGCTGGTAAAATTTTGGTACAAGTGAAAAATAACACCTATAACTATCATAATTTGTATTTTTTAAAGCACCTTAAAAGAATGATAGGAAATATATATTGAAATGAGTTTTGCAGCAAGTAATCACTTAAAGAATAATAGGCACAGTACCGTGACTGGAAAAATACCCAGATAACCTGCACATAGGAGTAAGAAACTCAGGATGATATTTCGATCCAACTTGGGCCAATAATGGTCCAATTTAGATCAAAACATTGTCACAAGGTCCTTTCTCCTAGGTATGGGTTATTTGTGGATAAGTAATCACTTACTTTAACTTGGGTACATTGTGAAAATTTAAGAATATCTATGTAGCCTAATAATGTCTGCACTGCTTAAAGTTTAGACTTGTTCATAGATTATTGAAAGAAGAAAGAAGTAAGACAGAGAGCAGGATTGCAGATGAACAAGGAGGCTTTAGAATGGGTAGGGGATGTGTAGATCAAGTGTTTACATTGAAGCATATATGTGAACAGTATTTAGATAAAGGTAGGGAAGTTTTTATTGCATTTATGGATTTAGAAAAGGCATATGATAGTGGATAGGGGAGCAATGTGGTAGATGTTGTAAGTGTATGGAATAGGTAGTAAGTTACTAAAGACTGTAAAGAGTTTTTATGAGGGTGGTTGTTTTACATGATGGTAGGATTGCTGGTGTCTTTTTCTTGTCTCATAAACATGCAAGATTTCAAGTACATCTTGCTACTTCTACTTACACTTAGGTCACACCATACATGCATATACCAGCATATATAAACACATCCCTCTGGGTTTTCTTCTATTTTCTTACTACTTCTTGTTCTTGTTTATTTCCTCTTATCTCCATGGGAAAGTGGAACAGAATTCTTCCTCCGTAAGCCATGCGTGTTGTAAGAGGCAACTAACATGCTGGGAGCAAGAGGCTAGTAACCTCTTCTCCTGTATACATTACTAAAGTTAAAAAGAGAAACTTTTGGTTTTTCTTTTTGGGCCACCCTGCCTTGGTGGGATGCAGCTGGATTGTTGAAAGAAGTTTTTGTGAGGATAGTGAGGCTCAGGTTAGGGTGTGTAGGAAAGAGGGAGATTACTTCTCACTAAAAGTAGGTCTTAGACAGGGATGTGTAATGTCACCATGGTTGTTTAACATGTTTATAGATGGGGTTGTAAAGGAAGTAAATGCTAGGGTGTTGGGGAATGGAGTGGGATTAAATTATGGGGAATCAAATACAAAATGGGAGTTGACACAGTTACTTTTTGCTGATGATACTGTGCTTTTGGAAGATTCTCAAAGAAAAGTTGCAAAGGTTAGTAGACAAGTTTGGAAGGGTGTGTAAAGATAGATAGTTGAAAGTGAACATAGATAAGAGTAAGATAATGAGGGTATCAGATGATTGAGATAAAGAAAAATTGTATATCACATTGGAGGGAGGGAGTATGGAAGAAGTGAATGTTTTCAGATACTTGGGAGTTGACTTGTCAGCAGATGAGTTTATGAAGGATGAGGTTAACCATAGAATTGATGAAGGAAAAAATGTGAGTGGTGCATTGAGGTATATGTGGAGTCAAAGAATGTTATCCATGGAGGCAAAGAAGGGAATGTACGAGAGTATAGTGGTACCAACACTTATGTGGATGTGAAGCATGGGTTGTAAATGCTGCAGTGAGGAGGAGGTTGTGGAGATGTCACATCTAAGGGCAGTGTGTGGTGTAAATGTTATGCAGAGAATTCATAGTGTGGAAATTAGGAGAAGGTGTGGAGTTACTAAGAGTGTTAGTCAGAGGGCTGAAGAGGGGTTGTTGAGGTGGTTTGGTCATTTAGAGAGAATGGAACAAAGTAGAATGACTTGGAAAGTGTATAAATCTGTAGGGGAAGAAAGGCAGGGTAGGGATTGTCCTCGAAAAGGTTGGTGGGAGGGGTAAAGGAGGTTTTGTGGGCAAGGGGCTTGGACTTCAGCAAGTGTGTGTGAGCGTGTTAGATAGGAGTAAATGGAGACGAATGGTTTTTGGAACCTGACGAGCTGTTGGAGTGTGTGCAGGGTAATGTTTTGTGAAGGGATTCAGAGAAGCCAGTTAGCCAGATTTGAGTCCTGGAAATGGGAAGTACAATGCCTGCACTTTAAAGGAGGGGTTTGGGATATTGGCATTTTGGAGGGACATGTGAACTGTCGTATCTGAGCGCCTCTGCAGAGATAGTGATTATGTATGAGTGATGATGAAACTGTTGAATGATGAAAGTTTTTTCTTTTTGGGTTTTTCTTTTTTTTTGGATCACCCTGCCTCGGTGGGAAACGGCCGACGTGTTAAGAAAAAAATTTAATTATATGCAATAGATTGTTCATACCAGCATGATTTTAGTAGATAATGTACAATTAATTTCCCAGTCTTGATAGTCAAATTTATTAATATTAACAGTAAAGTGTTCAGATATTTGAGAGTGGATTTGTTGGCAAATGGCTCTATGAGAGATGAAATGAACCATAGAATTGATGATGGGATGAAGGTAGGTGGTGCATTGAGGTATTTATAGGGATGAAGAATATTATCCATGGAGGCAAAGTGGGGAATGTATGAGTATAGTGGTACCAACACTTTTATATGGGCATGAAACATGGATTGGAGGCAGTGGAGATATTGTGTGTGTGGGCAATTCGTGATGTAGATATTATGCAGAAATTCGTAGCTTGGGGATTAGGAGGAGGTGCGGAGTTACTAAATGTCTTATCCAGAAGGCTGAGAAGGTTTGGACATTTGGAGAGGATGGAGCAAAATAAAATTAACTGGGAGGGCAGGGTAGGGGGTAGCCTTAGGAAAGGTTGGAGGGAGGGGGTAAAGGAGGTTTTGTGTGCGAGGTACCTGGACATCCAACAGGCGTGCGAGTGTGTGTTAGATAGGGGTGAGTGGAGGCAAATTCTTTGTGGGACTGGATGATGGCTGTTGGCTGTTGGAGGTGGAAAGTACAGTGCCTGCACTCTGAAGGAGGAGTGAGGATATTTGCAGTTTTGAGTTGTAGTATCAACACCTCTCTGGCAAGACAGTGATAGTGATCTTGAAAGTGTTTCTTTTTTTTTTTTTTTTGAACACCGTACCTCGGTGGCAGGAGACAGTTGTTAAAAAAAAAAAAGTTAAATGATGATGAAAGTGAAATAGGTACAGGAATCATAAAAAGGGAATTAGGTATTGTTTTATGTGCCAAATGAACTTATTAAATTCTATAGCCTTTTCTCAGGTTGCATTGAGATTTTTTATTTTAATTTTTCTGTTGTTTTTACTACAGTGCAATATTTATACAGTTGTTACACAGACTTCTGGGGGATCATGTTAACTTGGTGTTGAGAGGTGAAAAATTTGAGTATCAGCTGTCTTAATGAGAGAAAGTACATGTTTGACAGGGATGGTAGCAAGGATTAAGAATGTCTTATAAGACTGTCTTGCAGCTTACTCTTCTCTCTTGTAGCAAATTATAACAAGTTTTTTTGGATGGGAGATAATATATGGAATATTAAATAGTTCAGGAAGTTTTCTTTTGTTGTTGGTGGAAAAAACTAAAGAAATCATCACTAAACTTTCCTGGGATTGTCCCAAGGGCCATGGGTATCCCTCAAGCCCAGGGATAGTCCCCAGGAGTGTGGGTATTCCTCAAGTCCAGGATAGTCCCCAAGACCATGGGTATCCTTCAAGGCCATGGGTATTCCAGAGGCAACAAGTATTCCCTAAGGCCATGGGTATATCCTGAGGCCATGTGATGTGCATAATGTGCCAAGTTGTTAAAAAATTTTATAGAAAGGAAGTATGGGAAAAATAAGTGAGGAAGAAGGCTTCATAATCTGTTATTGATGAACTAGGTATCTGATTTAAGGGATCCTTTCAGTGGTCGTATAGAACTAGTATACCATTGAGTCTAGGGTACCTCATGCAGTTCTGCATGAGCTCACCTCACTTAGATAAGCTGTGAGCTCGTCTAAGTGACTCACGATGGAAAAAAAAACCTCTTAACTGCATGGACTTTGAGGTGTTTTTTTCAGATTTTTTTTATGGTTTTATTGGCAGTGTTTTGGTATCATTTGATAGAATGGAAGACATACTACAGAAACTGATTGGTTTTAGGAATGGAAATAGCTTGAAATTGAGCTCAAACTTGGGGAAATATTCGATTTTTTGCCAATATATCTGAGGTTGGGTAAAGCCCCCCTACTTTCCCCAGTCTGTTTTATGGTCACTTAATAGATCTGATTCAATTATTGGGACACCGTAAACCATAACCAATCATTCCCTGTTATATTTAAGTATTCAAGAAATAGAGCAAATCTTCTATTTTAGCGTGATTAAGAATTCAAAGTGGAAAGCAAGTGTAATATGGAAGAGACCTGGGGACATGATGAAGGTGATGATGATGGTGGGAGACGACCGACTTGTTGAAAAAAAAAAAAATGTCTACATTGCTTATCATTGTTATTTTTTTAATTTTGGGTAAACAGGACAAATTTTGTGTAAAATTGGACAACTATTTATAGAATAGTTGAAATACGTAGTTAAATGGGTGGTTTCTTGTGTTGGATAGACAGAACAGAAGTCGTACTTGTGAAGTAGCTAAGAATTTGGTCAAAAGGAACAGTGGAATTGGCTTAAATAGAAATTGTACTTTGAGGAGGCAGGTCAGGGCATTGACAGAAACTTTAACTTATTCTTCTTATTGGGTCTTGTCGTTTTACAAGGTGTTTCCTACATTTTTCTGCTGCAATTTGTCACCATTAAGCAGTCTTGGCAGAAATCTTGCATCTTGAGGCATCTTGACTCACGAAATCGTAAAACACGATTGCAAATATTTGCAGTCACAGTGGTGACCCATGCTAACCTCTATGGTGCACAGAAATATACAGAGTTGGATGATTATTGTTGTAGTCAGCTGGGCCAGTGGTTTACACACTGGCCTGGAGTTTTAAGACTCGCTTACTGTGAGTTGAAACCCCACCTGTTCCCTGATTTATTATGCATCTTGTTACAGCATTGGGTGTTATAAAAGTTCCACATGGTAAACCCTATGGGTTTAGCACTCAGTTATGATTATTATAATACTAATAATCTACATGGTAAAGGCACAGTGATAATGATGGACTATATGATACCTTGGGGCTTAATCTTTGCTTGTAGCTGTTCTTTAGAAATTACAGAAAATGGTCATAGTTTTGAGAAAAAAAACCAGTGTTTATGATAATGTATAGTGATTAGTTGTGTATTTTCTGTTGGTTTAAAGTTATTGCTATAGCATTCTTGACTTTTGAGTTCATCATGGTGTTTTGGTCCTTTAAAACTATTACTTTGTGCTATTGTCTTTTTCTATCTCATCTTGCTTTGTGCTATTGTTTTTTCTATCTCATCTTGCTTTGTGCTATTGTTTTTTCTATCTCATCTTGCTTTGTGCTATTGTTTTTTCTATCTCATCTTGCTTTGTGCTATTGTTTTTTCTATCAAATATTACTTTGTGGTAGTGTGTGTTTTTCTGTCTTGTGGTGAGGTTGATGGAAATGATTTAGACTGGAGGTGACAAGTCTTGCTGCGTCTTCCTCTACACTTGCTCTTCTCTGTGGTTAGGTTAATGTATATTATATTATCCATTCTCTATGTCATGTGGCAGTTTTCACCACTAGTCATTTTTTCTATAGTAATCATAATGTTTGTCTTGCATTATGTTTGGTATGAGCTTGTGCTTATTGTCTCTGATTATGTTGCTCATGTTGCTATATATCTTGGTAGTTGTTCATGATCAGTGATTATGTTGCCATGTATATTGATTGTTCATGATCAGTGATTATGTTGCTACATATCTTGGTAGTTGTTCATGATCAGTGATTATGTTGCTACATATCTTGGTAGTTGTTCATGATCAGTGATTATGTTGCTACATATCTTGGTAGTTGTTCATGATCAGTGATTATGTTGCTACATATCTTGGTAGTTGTTCATGATCAGTGATTATGTTGCCATGTATATTGATAGTTCATGATCAGTGATTATGTTGCTACATATCTTGGTAGTTGTACATTACTGGCTCTCAGCTTTCATGCTTAATCTGTTATCCACCTCAGCTGTTATCTTGTAAAGCCATTTACTGTACATTTTTTCTGATAATTTTTACTTATCCATTCAGTTATTTTCTATACAGTATAAGCACTTGTAATATTCATACTTTTATACAGACAAACATTTTTTTTTTTTGCTTCTTTTCCGAAGGATTTGATACTTGGCTTCACCTTCACAATATTCTCTCTCTTGCACACTCTCTATATCTCTCTGTCTCTCTCTATCTCTCTCTCATCTCCATCCTACCCAAACCAATTAACAATTTTCTTTCCTCGTACACTCAATGTTCCGAGGTGACTTACAAGCCCTCAAAGTACTGTATTTATAAGCTTTAAGGTTGTAAAAAAATTATACATACATATTTATATATACATTCAGTTTATATATTAGATTTTCATATTTATGCAGAAAATACATAAAATAATCTTCATTAAAAGAAGAAAAATATTTCTGTTTATAATTTTGTCTTTGATTTACATATATCTTATACTGGCTTTAAAACCTGAGAGATTTCTAACTGTTTTGCACTTTTTTCATTATTGCTCTTGATTATCTCATTAATTTATAATATACATATAAATATTTTACAAAAAAATTTTTATATGATTATTTGTAATGAATTAAAGTAATTTGATATAGTCATGGTTTAATTGGAATAGTTAAGTTCAGTGCTTTTTCACCAGTCTCAATACAGAACTAAAAAACAGAAAGATAGCCTCGGAGCATTTCTGAAAGACCTGTGTGTGCAAGAACGAATGTGAGAGACAGTTTCGGCCGTTCTGGGGAAGGTCTGTTTATACTTCATCTTTTGGTAATGACAGGTGAGGTGCTTGGATCATTTCTCATTTATTTTGGGGCCTATTTTCAAGAAATTATATTATTCCATTATAGCAGGGCCCATTTTAATTACTGGGGGACTGACAACACTGTTGATAAACACTCAGACTACATTCACTTTTGTTTGTTTTTTTTCCTTTTATTTGTGTACGTCTTGAGCTTAATTTAAATGAAGTAAAAAACAGACAGACAGTTTGTATGGTAGGGACTTAATGATCCAGCTCCTGTACCTGACACCAAGACCTGAAGTCCACTCAGCTTTCAGCCCTCTCAAAATTCAAAATTAAATTTTTTTATTTTAATATTATGAATTGGTATATAATGATTGGCCTCCATTCTTTTTCCTTGTTTCAGTTGGAGCGCTATTTCCAAAGACTTAAGAACCCCAAACTGAGGGTAAGTTTGCAAGGAGTTTAAGGTTACCTTTGGCCTCTCCTTTAGTGTTCACAACTGCTTCCTGTCTCCAGATGTCTCTAGGCAACAGAGATCCAATAAAAAAAGAAAGAAAGAAAGAAATAGAAAATTATGAAAGGAAAAGAAAATAGCATGGATCAGATGTTTGGAAGGATGGAAGTGGGGTATTAGGACTTTGGTGTGATGTCTGTGGAGGAGAAGCGGTGAGGGTGCAGTTGTGAGCAACAGAGTAGAGGCCACGAAGGCCGGGACCAGCAGCCACTATCAGGGGGCAACTGTATCCCTATAGTCTCCTTTCTAGACACTGTTTCCCTAATTATAAATTGATTAGTCACAGCATACCTTAATTCAGTGGTGGTGTGCCATTTTGTTTGGTATTTCACCACTGGAAGAGCAGTTTGCATATTTAAAAGGTAATTGTCACAACCTAACGAGTCTGGGTTCTCCTCTGTTGTGAAGCTTCACCACTTTTAACGAATACATGGTGGTGAAGTGGGGAGACAGAGAAGATGCCAGTGTCTCTCTGATGCCCCTGGCAGATGCTTGGCCATGGCCGCTGGTAGCTGCTCGTCAACCAGTCACAAGTAAAGCACGTCCAACTGAAGGAGGTTGAGGGCTAATGGTTGACTTGTGTGTCTCATGTTCAGCCCAAACCCAGACAACCTACAGGTTTCACAGGTGTGACTGCAAACTTTGAGCTGTGTGTTGGAGTTAACGAAGGTGTATTTACCATCTTGGAAAGTGATGACCACCCTTCTTGTTACACTAACATGGGTTCAAATAGTGGTTATACTAGAAATAGTTGTAGTGATTGTTTATGTTGCACTGAAAGAATGGACTGCAAAACTGTAAATTTATTAAAAACTGTTCAGATAGAAATGGTATAAAATACCGAGATGATGGATAAAGACAGATGCAATATAATGCTATCCAGTATTGACTGTGTTTTGCCCATACTGTGTGGGTGAAACATTGTTAATAAAGATTGCATATTATTTATATATATATACTGCATTTGTGTCTCTCCACAGTTCAGATACTTTGAAGAATTTTGTCTTGTATTGCAAGTATTCGTAGTTTGCTAAAGCTATTTTAATACATTATATGAATTTTTGATACTTTGCAATGCACTTTCAGTGCAATATGGATATTTGCGTTGAGAATCCAGAATGAACTTTCACTGTAGATGTGGATATACCTTACAAGTCTTGTTTTGAACATTTTGCATTAGCCGTTAAGCTTTTCCTTGTTCATTTCCATCTGTTCTACCCAACTTATCAAGCCACGCTGTGCTTTATATTCTCACAGTCTGCCAAAAATGGAGATGAGAAGCTGGTAAGTGTCTTAAGAAAATATATCTTGAAATGTTTTTGAAGTATATATTTGCATGTTAGCACGGCTTAATAATCTGCAGCTGCTTGGTGTTTTTTATTAATTAGTGAATGAGTTTATGTTCAATTGAATGATTATCAATTTCGATATTTTTTTATAGTATTTGAAGGTAATTTTTTAAAACTCTTAATTTATTTTAACCAAATTTCCATCTTTAAGCATTGAAGTAAATAAGTCTTCTCTTGGTATCAGCATAGCTTATTTATTTATTTATTTATTTATTTCTTTTGCAACCTGTATGTAAATCTTGTAAAGATTCAAGGATCATAATCAAAATACAGTGGCAACAAACAACAAACTTAAGGCAGGCATATCAATAGTTCTTAAGGCAACAAACTTGGACGTAATACTTATGACTAACACTGTAACAAGAGTATCAGACATTAGGAACACATCTACTACTAGGTACAGGCAGACCTCACTTCCACTACTAGGTACAGGCAGACCTCACTTCCACTACTAGGTACAGGCAGACCTCACTTCCACTACTAGGTACAGGCAGACCTCACTTCCACTACTAGGTACAGGCAGACCTCACTTCCACTACTAGGTACAGGCAGACCTCACTTCCACTACTAGGTACAGGCAGACCTCACTTCCACTACTAGGTACAGGCAGACCTCACTTCCACTACTAGGTACAGGCAGACCTCACTTCCACTACTAGGTACAGGCAGACCTCACTTCCACTACTAGGTACAGGCAGACCTCACTTCCACTACTAGGTACAGGCAGACCTCACTTCCACTACTAGGTACAGGCAGGCCTCACTTTACAGCACTGCGATTTACAGTACCTTGCTAATTCAGCAGTTTTCAGTTATTTTTCTTTTTTTTTTTCTCAACAAGTCGGCCGTCTCCCACCGAGGCAGGGTGACCCAAAAAAGAAAGAAAATCCCCAAAAAGAAAATACTTTGATCATCATTCAACACTTTCACCACACTCACACATTATCACTGTTTTTGCAGAGGTGCTCAGAATACAACAGTTTAGAAGCATATACATATAAAGATACACAACATATCCCTCCAAACTGCCAATATAAGTTACATCCATTTTTGATTTATTCAGACTTCTTACACTAAATATATTGACCAGTTGCTATAAGCTAAGATGAAAATATTGCAAGTAATGTGTAACATCTTCTGGATACGTTACTAAATTTCAAAACAGAAACTCGCGTTTTTCTTTTTAGGTCATCCAGCCTTGGTGGGATACAGCCAGTTTGTTGAAAAAAAAAGTAATGTGAACTGTATATGCTTTTTTTAGGCCTAGCTATATTGGTCACCTAATCAGGCTTTTATATGCATTTGAAAAAAAAAAAAAAGTCTGTTTCATTTTACAGCAGTAGGCCAGAACCTAACCTGCTTTATAAGTGGGCTCTATGGTAGGCCAGAACCTAACCTGCTTTATAAGTGGGCTCTATGGTAGGCCAGAACCTAACCTGCTTTATAAGTCGGCTCTATGGTAGGCCAGAACCTAACCTGCTTTATAAGTGGGCTCTATGGTAGGCCAGAACCTAACCTGCGTTATAAGTGGGCTCTATGGTAGGCCAGAACCTAACCTGCGTTATAAGTGGGCTCTATGGTAGGCCAGAACCTAACCTGCTTTATAAGTGGGCTCTATGGTAGGCCAGAACCTAACCTGCGTTATAAGTGGGCTCTATGGTAGGCCAGAACCTAACCTGCTTTATAAGTGGGCTCTATGGTAGGCCAGAACCTAACCTGCTTTATAAGTGGGGTCTATGGTAGGCCAGAACCTAACCTGCTTTATAAGTGGGCTCTATGGTAGGCCAGAACCTAACCTGCTTTATAAGTGGGCTCTATGGTAGGCCAGAACCTAACCTGTGTTATAAGTGGGCTCTATGGTAGGCCAGAACCTAACCTGCTTTATAAGTGGGCTCTATGGTAGGCCAGAACCTAACCTGCATTATAAGTGGGCTCTATGGTAGGCCAGAACCTAACCTGCTTTATAAGTGGGCTCTATGGTAGGCCAGAACCTAACCTGCTTTATAAGTGGGCTCTATGGTAGGCCAGAACCTAACCTGCTTTATAAGTGGGCTCTATGGTAGGCCAGAACCTAACCTGCTTTATAAGTGGGCTCTATGGTAGGCCAGAACCTAACCTGCTTTATAAGTGGGCTCTATGGTAGGCCAGGACCTAACCTGCTTTATAAGCGGGCTCTATGGTAGGCCAGAACCTAACCTGCTTTATAAGTGGGCTCTATGGTAGGCCAGAACCTAACCTGCTTTATAAGTGGGCTCTATGGTAGGCCAGAACCTAACCTGCTTTATAAGTGGGCTCTATGGTAGGCCAGGACCTAACCTGCTTTATAAGTGGGCTCTATGGTAGGCCAGAACCTAACCTGCTTTATAAGTGGGCTCTATGGTAGGCCAGAACCTAACCTGCTTTATAAGTGGGCTCTATGGTAGGCCAGAACCTAACCTGCTTTATAAGTGGGCTCTATGGTAGGCCAGAACCTAACCTGCTTTATAAGTGGGCTCTATGGTAGGCCAGAACCTAACCTGCTTTATAAGTGGGCTCTATGGTAGGCCAGAACCTAACCTGCTTTATAAGTGGGCTCTATGGTAGGCCAGAACCTAACCTGCTTTATAAGTGGGCTCTATGGTAGGCCAGAACCTAACCTGCTTTATAAGTGGGCTCTATGGTAGGCCAGAACCTAACCTGCTTTATAAGTGGGCTCTATGGTAGGCCAGAACCTAACCTGCTTTATAAGTGGGCTCTATGGTAGGCCAGACCTATCCTGCTTTATAAGTGGGCTCTATGGTAGGCCAGAACCTAACCTGCTTTATAAGTGGGCTCTATGGTAGGCCAGAACCTAACCTGCTTTATAAGTGGGCTCTATGGTAGGCCAGAACCTAACCTGCTTTATAAGTGGGCTCTATGGTAGGCCAGGACCTATCCTGCTTTATAAGTGGGCTCTATGGTAGGCCAGAACCTAACCTTTATAAGTGGGCTCTATGGTAGGCCAGAACCTAACCTTTATAAGTGGGCTCTATGGTAGGCCAGAACCTAACCTGCTTTATAAGTGGGCTCTATGGTAGGCCAGAACCTAACCTGCTTTATAAGTGGGCTCTATGGTAGGCCAGAACCTAACCTGCTTTATAAGTGGGCTCTATGGTAGGCCAGAACCTAACCTGCTTTATAAGTGGGCTCTATGGTAGGCCAGAACCTAACCTGCTTTATAAGCGGGCTCTATGGTAGGCCAGAACCTAACCTGCTTTATAAGCGGGCTCTATGGTAGGCCAGAACCTAACCTGCTTTATAAGCGGGCTCTATGGTAGGCCAGAACCTAACCTGCTTTATAAGCGGGCTCTATGGTAGGCCAGAACCTAACCTGCTTTATAAGTGGGCTCTATGGTAGGCCAGAACCTAACCTGCTTTATAAGTGGGCTCTATGGTAGGCCAGAACCTAACCTGCTTTATAAGTGGGCTCTATGGTAGGCCAGAACCTAACCTGCTTTATAAGTGGGCTCTATGGTAGGCCAGAACCTAACCTGCTTTATAAGTGGGCTCTATGGTAGGCCAGAACCTAACCTGCTTTATAAGTGGGCTCTATGGTAGGCCAGAACCTAACCTGCTTTATAAGTGGGCTCTATGGTAGGCCAGAACCTAACCTGCTTTATAAGTGGGCTCTATGGTAGGCCAGAACCTAACCTGCTTTATAAGCGGGCTCTATGGTAGTCCAGAACCTAACCTGCTTTATAAGCAGGCTCTATGGTAGGCCAGAACCTAACCTGCTTTATAAGTGGGCTCTATGGTAGGCCAGAACCTAACCTGCTTTATAAGTGGGCTCTATGGTAGGCCAGAACCTAACCTGCTTTATAAGCAGGCTCTATGGTAGGCCAGAACCTAACCTGCTTTATAAGTGGGCTCTATGGTAGGCCAGAACCTAACCTGCTTTATAAGTGGGCTCTATGGTAGGCCAGAACCTAACCTGCTTTATAAGCAGGCTCTATGGTAGGCCAGAACCTAACCTGCTTTATAAGCGGGCTCTATGGTAGGCCAGAACCTAACCTGCTTTATAAGTGGGCTCTATGGTAGGCCAGAACCTAACCTGCTTTATAAGTGGGCTCTGTGGTAGGCCAGAACCTAACCTGCTTTATAAGTGGGCTCTGTGGTAGCCCAGAACCTAACCTGTTTTATAAGCAGGCTCTATGGTAGGCCAGAACCTAACCTGTTTTATAAGCAGGCTCTATGGTAGGCCAGAACCTAACCTGCTTTATAAGTGGGCTCTATGGTAGGCCAGAACCTAACATGTTTTATAAGTGGGCTCTATGGTAGGACAGGACCTATCCTGCTTTATAAGTGGGCTCTATGGTAGGCCAGAACCTAACCTGCTTTATAAGCAGGCTCTATGGTAGGCTAGAACCTAACCTGCTTTATAAGTGGGCTCTATGGTAGGCCAGAACCTAACCTGCTTTATAAGTGGGCTCTATGGTAGGCCAGAACCTAACCTGCTTTATAAGTGGGCTCTATGGTAGGCCAAAACCTAACCTGTTTCATAAGTGGGCTCTATGGTAGGCCAGAACCTATCCTGCTTTATAAGTGGGCTCTATGGTAGGCCAGAACCTATCCTGCTTTATAAGTGGGCTCTGTGGTAGGTCAGAACCTAACCTGCTTTATAAGTGGGCTCTATGGTAGGCCAGAACCTAACCTGCTTTATAAGTGGGCTCTATGGTAGGCCAGAACCTAACCTGCTTTATAAGTGGGCTCTGTGGTAGGCCAGAACCTAACCTGCTTTATAAGTGGGCTCTGTGGTACGCCAGAACCTAACCTGCTTTATAAGTGGGCTCTATGGTAGGCCAGAACCTAACCTGCTTTATAAGTGGGCTCTATGGTAGGCCAGAACCTAACCTGCTTTATAAGTGGGCTCTATGGTAGGCCAGAACCTAACCTGCTTTATAAGCAGGCTCTATGGTAGGCCAGAACCTAACCTGCTTTATAAGCGGGCTCTATGGTAGGCCAGAACCTAACCTGCTTTATAAGTGGGCTCTATGGTAGGCCAGAACCTAACCTGCTTTATAAGTGGGCTCTGTGGTAGGCCAGAACCTAACCTGCTTTATAAGTGGGCTCTGTGGTAGCCCAGAACCTAACCTGTTTTATAAGCAGGCTCTATGGTAGGCCAGAACCTAACCTGTTTTATAAGCAGGCTCTATGGTAGGCCAGAACCTAACCTGCTTTATAAGTGGGCTCTATGGTAGGCCAGAACCTAACATGTTTTATAAGTGGGCTCTATGGTAGGACAGGACCTATCCTGCTTTATAAGTGGGCTCTATGGTAGGCCAGAACCTAACCTGCTTTATAAGCAGGCTCTATGGTAGGCTAGAACCTAACCTGCTTTATAAGTGGGCTCTATGGTAGGCCAGAACCTAACCTGCTTTATAAGTGGGCTCTATGGTAGGCCAGAACCTAACCTGCTTTATAAGTGGGCTCTATGGTAGGCCAAAACCTAACCTGTTTCATAAGTGGGCTCTATGGTAGGCCAAAACCTATCCTGCTTTATAAGTGGGCTCTATGGTAGGCCAGAACCTATCCTGCTTTATAAGTGGGCTCTGTGGTAGGTCAGAACCTAACCTGCTTTATAAGTGGGCTCTATGGTAGGCCAGAACCTAACCTGCTTTATAAGTGGGCTCTATGGTAGGCCAGAACCTAACCTGCTTTATAAGTGGGCTCTGTGGTAGGCCAGAACCTAACCTGCTTTATAAGTGGGCTCTGTGGTACGCCAGAACCTAACCTGCTTTATAAGTGGGCTCTATGGTAGGCCAGAACCTAACCTGCTTTATAAGTGGGCTCTATGGTAGGCCAGAACCTAACCTGCTTTATAAGCAGGCTCTATGGTAGGCCAGAACCTAACCTGCTTTATAAGCAGGCTCTATGGTAGGCCAGAACCTAACCTGCTTTATAAGCAGGCTCTATGGTAGGCCAGAACCTAACCTGCTTTATAAGCAGGCTCTATGGTAGGCCAGAACCTAA
Source organism: Cherax quadricarinatus (assembly GCF_038502225.1). Lineage (NCBI taxonomy): Eukaryota > Metazoa > Arthropoda > Malacostraca > Decapoda > Parastacidae > Cherax > Cherax quadricarinatus. The sequence continues at coordinate 721,482 of NC_091386.1, forward strand.
CCTGCTTTATAAGCGGGGTCTATGGTAGGCCAGAACCTAACCTGCTTTATAGCAGGCTCTATGGTAGGCCAGAACCTAACCTGCTTTATAAGTGGGCTCTGTGGTAGGCCAGAACCTAACCTGCTTTATAAGTGGGCTCTGTGGTAGGCCAGAACCTAACCTGCTTTATAAGTGGGCTCTGTGGTAGGCCAGAACCTAACCTGCTTTATAAGTGGGCTCTATGGTAGGCCAGAACCTAACCTGCTTGATAAGTGGGCTCTATGGTAGGCCAGAACCTAACTTGCTTTATTAGCAGGCTCTATGGTAGGCCAGAACCTAACCTGCTTTATAAGCGGGCTCTATGGTAGGCCAGAACCTAACCTGCTTTATAAGCAGGCTCTATGGTAGGCCAAAACCTAACCTGCTTTATAAGCGGGCTCTATGGTAGGCCAGAACCTAACCTGCTTTATAAGCGGGCTCTATGGTAGGCCAGAACCTAACCTGCTTTATAAGCGGGCTCTATGGTAGGCCAAAACCTAACCTGCTTTATAAGCGGGCTCTATGGTAGGCCAGAACCTAACCTGCTTTATAAGCGGGCTCTATGGTAGGCCAGAACCTAACCTGCTTTATAAGCGGGCTCTATGGTAGGCCAGAACCTAACCTGCTTTATAAGTGGGCTCTATGGTAGGCCAGAACCTAACCTGCTTTATAAGCGGGCTCTATGGTAGGCCAGAACCTAACCTGCTTTATAAGCGGGCTCTATGGTAGGCCAGAACCTAACCTGCTTTATAAGTGGGCTCTATGGTAGGCCAGAACCTAACCTGCTTTATAAGCGGGCTCTATGGTAGGCCAGAACCTAACCTGCTTTATAAGTGGGCTCTATGGTAGGCCAGAACCTAACCTGCTTTATAAGTGGGCTCTATGGTAGGCCAGAACCTAACCTGCTTTATAAGTGGGTTCTATGGTAGGCCAGAACCTAACCTGCTTTATAAGCGGGCTCTGTGGTAGGCCAGAACCTAACCTGCTTTAAAAGCGGGCTCTGTGGTAGGCCAGAACCTAACCTGCTTTAAAAGCGGGCTCTGTGGTAGGCCAGAACCTAACCTGCTTTATAAGTGGGCTCTGTGGTAGGCCAGAACCTAACCTGCTTTATAAGTGGGCTCTGTGGTAGGCCAGAACCTAACCTGCTTTATAAGCAGGCTCTGTGGTAGGCCAGAACCTAACCTGCTTTATAAGTGGGCTCTGTGGTAGGCCAGAACCTATCCTGCTTTATAAGTGGGCTCTATGGTAGGCCAGAACCTATCCTGCTTTATAAGCGGGCTCTATGGTAGGCCAGAACCTATCCTGCTTTATAAGTGGGCTCTGTGGTAGGCCAGAACCTATCCTGCTTTATAAGTGGGCTCTGTGGTAGGCCAGAACCTAACCTGCTTTATAAGTGGGCTCTATGGTAGGCCAGAACCTAACCTGCTTTATAAGCGGGCTCTGTGGTAGGCCAGAACCTAACCTGCTTTAAAAGCGGGCTCTGGTAGGCCAGAACCTAACCTGCTTTATAAGCGGGCTCTGTGGTAGGCCAGAACCTAACCTGCTTTATAAGCGGGCTCTGTGGTAGGCCAGAACCTAACCTGCTTTATAAGCGGGCTCTGTGGTAGGCCAGAACCTAACCTGCTTTATAAGCAGGCTCTGTGGTAGGCCAGAACCTAACCTGCTTTATAAGCAGGCTCTATGGTAGGCCAGAACCTAACCTGCTTTATAAGCAGGCTCTATGGTAGGCCAGAACCTAACCTGCTTTATAAGTGGGCTCTATGGTAGGCCAGAACCTAACCTGCTTTATAAGCGGGCTCTGTGGTAGGCCAGAACCTAACCTGCTTTAAAAGCGGGCTCTGTGGTAGGCCAGAACCTAACCTGCTTTATAAGTGGGCTCTGTGGTAGGCCAGAACCTAACCTGCTTTATAAGCGGGCTCTGTGGTAGGCCAGAACCTAACCTGCTTTATAAGCGGGCTCTGTGGTAGGCCAGAACCTAACCTGCTTTATAAGTGGGCTCTGTGGTAGGCCAGGACCTATCCTGCTTTATAAGTGGGCTCTATGGTAGGCCAGAACCTATCCTGCTTTATAAGCGGGCTCTATGGTAGGCCAGAACCTCTCCTGCTTTATAAGTGGGCTCTATGGTAGGCCAGAACCTATCCTGCTTTATAAGTGGGCTCTATGGTAGGCCAGAACCTAACCTGCTTTATAAGTGGGCTCTGTGGTAGGCCAGAACCTAACCTGCTTTATAAGCGGGCTCTGTGGTAGGCCAGAACCTAACCTGCTTTAAAAGCGGGCTCTGGTAGGCCAGAACCTAACCTGCTTTATAAGCGGGCTCTGTGGTAGGCCAGAACCTAACCTGCTTTATAAGTGGGCTCTGTGGTAGGCCAGAACCTAACCTGCTTTATAAGTGGGCTCTGTGGTAGGCCAGAACCTAACCTGCTTTATAAGCGGGCTCTGTGGTAGGCCAGAACCTAACCTGCTTTATAAGCAGGCTCTATGGTAGGCCAGAACCTAACCTGCTTTATAAGCAGGCTCTATGGTAGGCCCGAACCTAACCTGCTTTATAAGTGGGCTCTATGGTAGGCCAGAACCTAACCTGCTTTATAAGCGGGCTCTATGGTAGGCCAGAACCTAACCTGCTTTATAAGCGGGCTCTATGGTAGGCCAGAACCTAACCTGCTTCATAAGCGGGCTCTATGGTAGGCCAGAACCTAACCTGCTTCATAAGCAGGCTCTATGGTAGGCCAGAACCTAACCTGCTTCATAAGCGGGCTCTATGGTATGCCAGAACCTAACCTGCTTCATAAGCGGGCTCTATGGTAGGCCAGAACCTAACCTGCTTCATAAGCGGGCTCTATGGTAGGCCAGAACCTAACCTGCTTTATAAGCGGGCTCTAGGGTAGGCCAGAACCTAACCTGCTTTATAAGCAGGCTCTGTGGTAGGCCAGAACCTAACCTGCTTTATAAGTGGGCTCTGTGGTAGGCCAGAACCTAACCTGCTTTATAAGCAGGCTCTGTGGTAGGCCAGAACCTAACCTGCTTTATAAGCGGGCTCTTTGGTAGGCCAGAACCTAACCTGCTTTATAAGTGGGCTCTATGGTAGGCCAGAACCTAACCTGCTTTATAAGTGGGCTCTATGGTAGGCCAGAACCTAACCTGCTTTATAAGCGGGCTCTATGGCAGGCCAGAACCTAACCTGCTTTATAAGTGGGCTCTATGGTGGGCCAGAACCTAACCTGCTTTATAAGCGGGCTCTATGGTAGGCCAGAACCTAACCTGCTTTATAAGTGGGCTCTACAGTTGCCTGTAACCTAACCTGCTTTATAAGCGGGCTCTACAGTTGCCTGGAACCTAACCTGTTGTATAAGTGGGGCTCTATGGTAGCCCAGAACCTAATCTGCTGTATAAGTGGGTCTGTATGGTAGCCCAGAACCTAACCTGCTGTATAAGTGGGGCTCTATTGTAGCCCAGAACTTACCCTGCTGTATAAGTGGGGCTCTATGGTAGCCCAGAACCGAACCTGCTGTATAAGTGGGTCTGTATGGTAGCCCAGAACCTAACCTGCTGTATAAGTGGGGCCCTTCCTGTACTTACACATTTAACTCTCAGAACAAAGGTTTGAAACCCATAGCAGTCAGTGGTAACACTAGCTGGCCAGTGTACCATGAAGGTCCAGTAAGATTAAAACAACCAGGTGTAGTGTACTTCCGTACACCAGAGGAAGGTGTAGTGTATTTCAGTACTCCAGAAGGAGGTGTAGTGTACTTCTGTACACCAGAGGAAGGTGTAGTGTATTTCAGTACTCCAGAAGGAGGTGTAGTGTACTTCTGTACACCAGAGGAAGGTTAACATGATCCAGACCACAAATGAAAGTGTTTTTACAGACAAGTCTGATACGTTTGTGTTGTCCTATGGTGTACAACAATAGTACACCTAGTTGGGGAAATCTTATTAGTAAACCATAGTATGGGTGGGGTTTGAACTTAAGGTGGGTGAGTCATGAATTCAAACCCCACCCATACCATGCAATTGTTATGATTTCCTGAGTCATGACTCTTATTAGGCTGGTGTAGTACATTGGATTTGTTTGTTTTACCACTGACTCTTCATGGCTGCCAACCCTCTTTTTGCTAAATTATATACAATTGTGTCAGTGCTTGTATGAACTGTGTTACCAGTCAGTGCTTGTATGAACTGTGTTACCAGTCAGTGCTTGTATGAACTGTGTTACCAGTCAGTGCTTGTATGAACTGTGTTACCAGTCAGTGCTTGTATGAACTGTGTTACCAGTCAGTGCTTACAAGTATGAACTGTGTTACCAGTCAGTGCTTGTATGAACTGTGTTACCAGTCAGTGCTTGTATGAACTGTGTTACCAGTCAGTGCTTACAAGTATGAACTGTGTTACCAGTCAGTGCTTACAAGTATGAACTGTGTTACCAGTCAGTGCTTGTATGAACTGTGTTACCAGTCAGTGCTTGTATGAACTGTGTTACCAGTCAGTGCTTGTATGAACTGTGTTACCAGTCAGTGCTTGTATGAACTGTGTTACCAGTCAGTGCTTGTATGAACTGTGTTACCAGTCCAGCTCAAGACTGGGCTCTGGAAGTAGGAGAAAGGAGAGAAAAGGGTGAAAAGAGAGAGAGAAAAGGAGAAAGAGTAAAGGAATGAGTGAGTATAAAAAATTTTTCCAGTAAAAGTAGACCTTAGACAAGGTTGTATGATGTCACCATGGTTGTGATGTCACCATGGTTGTGATGTCACCATGGTTGTTGAACACATAGCTGGGGTTGTATGATGTCACCATGGTTGTTGAACACATTTATAGCTGGGGTTGTAACAGAAATAGACACTAGGATGTTAAGGAGAGGTGTGGGATTGAATGATAGTGAATCTGGTACATGGTGGGAGTTGTCACAGTTGTCTTTTGTTGAAATATAGGCAAGGAGAGATATTGGGCATTAGAGTGGAAGAAGTAGACTTTTTGGCAGATAGTTTTAAGAGGTGAAGTGAACCATGGACTTGATGAGGGGAAGAAGTTAGATGGTGCATTGAGACATCTGTGGAGCTGAAGAACTTTATCCATGGAGGCAAAAAGGGAATGTACCATAGTGGTATCAGTAATGTTGTATGGGTTTGAAGCATGGGTTTTAAATGTTGCAGCAAGGAGGCTGAAGGCTGTAGAGATGTGTTTGAGGATGAAGTGTGATGTGAATATTCTGAAAATTCAGATTTTTGGCAATTGGGGATGGGGGGGAAGGAGGTGTGGAATTACCAAAAGTATTATTCAGAAGACTGAGGAGTTGTTGAGGAAGTTTAGACATGTAGAGAGGCTGGAGGAAAATAGAATGACTAATTGGGCATATAAATCTTGGGTGGAGGGTAGGAGGTGAACTAGGAAGGTTGGAGGGAGCAGGTAAAGGAGATTCTGAGTGCTATGGGGTTGGATATCCAACAGGCTTGTTTGAGTGTGCTAGATAGGAGTGAGTGGAGGCAAGTGGTTTTTATTTGATGTGCTGTTGGAGTGTGAGCAAGGTAATATTATTGAAGGTATTCAGGGAAACCTATTAGTTGGATTTGAGTTTGGTAAATTTATATGTATATCCTAGGTAGTAGGTTGGTAAACAGCAACCGCCCAGGGAGGTACTATCGTCCTGCCATGTGAGTGTAAAACGGAAACCTGTAATTGTTTTACATGACGGTAGGATTGCTGGAGTCTTTTTTCTGTCTCATAAACATGCAAGGTTTCAGGTACGTCTTGCTACTTCTACTTACACTTAGGTCACACTACACATACATGTACAAACATATATATATACACACCCCTCTGGGTTTTCTTCTATTTTCTTTCTAGTTCTTGTTCTTTATTTCCTCTTATCTCCAAGGGGAAGTGGAACCGAATCATACGAAAACTGAAGCAATATTTCTTATAAGAAATAATGTGAATCCAATTACTCAGTTCCAGCCACCGAAAAATATTAACAAAAAATACATTTTATAGAGAATAACTATAACTTTATGTACCAACTAGGGCATACAAACCCTGAGGTGCCACTGTATATACATTGTGTGCGAGTGTGTGCATGTGCGTGCGTGTGTGCACGTGTGTGTGCGTGTGCACGTGTGTGCGCGTGTGTGTGTGTGTGCGTGTGTGTGTGTGTGTGTGTGTGTGTGTGTGTGTGTGTGTGTGTGTGTGTGTGTGTGTGTACTCACCTAGTTGAGGTTGCAGGGGTCGAGTCCAAGCTCCTGGCCCCGCCTCTTCACTGGTCGCCACTAGGTCGCTCTCCCTGAACCGTGAGCTTTATCGTACCTCTGCTTAAAGCTATGTATGGATCCTGCCTCCACTACATCGCTTCCCAAACTATTCCACTTACTGGCTACTCTGTGGCTGAAGAAATACTTCCTAACATCCCTGTGATTCTTCTGTGTTCTTCAACTTTCAGCTGTGTCCCCTTGCTGTGTCCCATCTCTGGAACATCCTGTCTTTGTCCACCTTGTCAATTCCTCTCGGTATTTTGTATGTCATTATCATGTCCCCCCTATCTCTCCTGTCCTCCAGTGTCATCAGGTTGATTTCTCTTAACCTCTCTTTGTAGGACATACCCCTTAGCTCTGGGGCTAGTCTTGTTGCAAATCTTTGCACTTTCTCTAGTTTCTTTACGTGCTTGGCTAGGTGTGGGTTCCAAACTGTGTGTGTGTGTGTGCGTGCGTGTGCGTGTGTGTGTGCATGTGTGTGTGCGCATGTGCGCATGCGTGCATGCATGTTCACTTGTGAGCATGCATGTCCACACACATACACTTTCTTTCGTTCAACACACTGGCCGTATCCCACCGAGGCGGGGTGGCCCAAAAGGAAAAACGAAAATTTCTCCTTTTACACTTAGTAATATATACAGGAGAAGGGGTTACTAGCCCCTTGCTCCCGGCATTTTAGTTGCCTCTTACAACACGGATGGCTTACGGAGGAAGAATTCTGTTCCACTTCCCCATGGAGATAAGAGGAAATAAACAAGAATTAGTAAGAAAACAGGAGAAAACCCAGAGGGGTGTGTGTATATACATATATGCTTGTACATGTATGTGTAGTGTGACCTAAGTGTGAGTAGAAGTAGCAAGATGTACCTGAAATCTTGCATGTTTATGAGACAGAAAAATGGACACCAGCAATCCTACCATCATGTAAAACAATTACAGGCTTTCATTTTACACTCACTTGGCAGGATGGTAGTACCTCCCTGGGCGGTTGCTGTCTACCAACCTACTACCACAGGATGGTAGTACCTCCCTGGGTGGTTGCTGTCTACCAGCCTACTACCTAGAACACACATACACACGCGTACATAATTGAAATGACCCTGGAGGACAGAAGGACCAAGAGAGATATGATAACAACATACAAAATACTCAAAGGAATTGATAGGGCAGTCGGAGACAGCTTGTTTGGGAGATAGGAAACAGGTAATTTAGCTAGAAGTAAGACACAGATGAGTCACAGGGATGTCAGGAAGTATTTTTCTTCAGTTAAGGGTGGTTGGGAAGTGAAATGACCTGTTTGAAGAAGTGGTGGAGGCAGGCTCCATACATAGTGCTATGAATAGGTATGACAGAGCCCACGAGGCTAGGAGAGAGTGAATCTGGTAAGCGGCAAGTTGAGAGATAGGGCCAGGAGCTATGACAGGGCCTATGAGGCTAGGAGAGAGTGAATCTGGCAAGTTGAGAGACAGGGCCAGGAGCTATGACTCAATCTCTGCAACCACATATAGGTGAGTACATACATATACACATGTATACTGTACTTACTTAAAAGTGTTGCTTTGTGAATGCTGCAAAATTTCTTGCATTGCATCTCTTTTGGCTTTAGAATAAAGTACAATGATCATACATAAAGTACAATGATCATACATAAAGTACAATGATCATACATAAAGTACAATGATCATACATAAAGCTGTTAACCTAGCGAGTTTCAGACAGTAATATAATGAACAAACTTTATGAATGTCTTTAATGTGAGCAACATTGTCTTAAAACATTATGATCAGGTGATGCTTCAGAGGCTCTCTCATTGTCTTTGAGATAATAAGCTAAGACCCCTGGGGGAGGATCCATAGATGCTAATGAAGGGCTCTTGATTCTTGGAAGCAGAGCCACTACCCTCTTGTATTAAAGCTGATTCCTCTGATGCTGTATGACCCTTATGGGTTTAATGCTTCCCCAGTGATTATAATAATAATCGACACGAGGACATCACTTGATTTTGAATTTATTAATTGTATGCTACAACTTGTTTAATTTTTAAGTGAATAATAATGCACTGAACATTAGCAGAGAAGAGTTCTAATGTTCATTTTAATACCACTTAACTCTCCACTGTGTTCTGTTGTTCATGGATGCTAACAGTGCTGTTATATTGTTCATATATGGCACCAATGTTATGATCATATGTGACACCAATGTTGTTGCATTGTTAAAGGATGGCGTCAGTACTGTTCATATATGGCACAAGTATTGTTATTTTGTTTGTATACGGCACCAATGTTAGTTTCCACTCCTATTGCCATTTAGAAATTGCTTTAGTCCTCTTTTTAATACATGTTAAACCAAGTTAAGATTAGACACCCTTGCATCATCGCAGACCACTAGTCTAGTGTTGAATTCATCCTGGTATAATATGTATGTAGTTTGTCTATATTTTTTATTGTTCAAAATATTCTTTGATTCATCTTGGTGTGGATCGAGGAAATCTCACATGTAGGTATCATCATAATGTAGAAAAGAGGCTGTATATTTAATCTCCGTCTGAGAGTTTGGTATATTATGTTGGCCCATTGTTCAAATTTGAGTTTGTGTGCCTTTGTCAGTGTTACCAGTGCTGTGTAAACATCTTGCTATGTGCGTAGTGGTGAAACATGCAAGAATAGCAATAGGTTAGGAGGCTTCAGGCAAACATGCAAGAATAGCAATAGGTTAGGAGGCTTCAGGTAAACATGCAAGAATAGCAATAGGTTAGGAGGCTTCAGGTAAACATGCAAGAATTGCAATAGGTTAGGAGGCTTCAGGTAACCTCTTTCAGGTATCAGGCTAGTGTGGTAGTGTCAGTACATTATGTATTTTAATTTTAATAAAGTGCATTAGGGAAACCAAATATATTAGGTTGCCTGGAAAAATGAAGATTAAGAGAGTATACTGTTCGTAGTAGTAGTAAAATGCAAACCATTTCCTCTTCAGTATCTCACTAGTTGAAAATTGTGTGTGCATTTCAGTAAAATACTTTTAAAAGTTTGTGTTTCTTGTCTCTTGTTTTTTTTTGTGTTTTTTTTTTTGTTTATGAACCATCTTCCATGCCCAACTAAAATGGGGTGGAACGGTTGACTAAGCCTCTCTGGAAGTTGCAACACAGTCTGTCTTCCATGGCTCTGGAAGCTGCAACACTGTCTTCCATGGCTCTGGAAGCTGCAACGCAGTCTGTCTTCCATGGCTCTGGAAGCTGCAACACAGTCTGTCTTCCACGGCTCTGGAAGCTGCAACACAGTCTGTCTTCCACGGCTCTGGAAGCTGCAACACAGTCTGTCTTCCACGGCTCTGGAAGCTGCAACACAGTCTGTCTTCCACGGCTCTGGAAGCTGCAACACAGTCTGTCTTCCACGGCTCTGGAAGCTGCAACACAGTCTGTCTTCCACGGCTCTGGAAGCTGCAACACAGTCTGTCTTCCACGGCTCTGGAAGCTGCAACACAGTCTGTCTTCCATGGCTCTGGAAGCTGCAACACAGTCTCTTCCATGGCTCTGGAAGCTGCAACACAGTCTGTCTTCCATGGCTCTGGAAGCTGCAACACAGTCTGTCTTCCATGCTCTGGAAGCTGCAACACAGTCTGTCTTCCACGGCTCTGGAAGCTGCAACACAGTCTGTCTTCCACGGCTCTGGAAGCTGCAACACAGTCTGTCTTCCATGGCTCTGGAAGCTGCAACACAGTCTGTCTTCCACGGCTCTGGAAGCTGCAACACAGTCTGTCTTCCACGGCTCTTGTTGAGCAAGGCTTATCTGACTAATCCTTTCTTGATTGGTAGTTTACTTTGGCCTTCTTACCTTCTGCTTTATACTAAGACTCTTCTACTAGGCTTGGCCTATGAGCCCTAGTATTACTTTTCTCTTTGGCAAGAAGAGGGAGGAGAAAGCATTCAGATTGAAAACTGTGTGAAACAAGAAAATTGATGAAAGGAATCAGAGAATGTACTATGTACTGATTTAGAGGTAGTACAGTTGTGTGTTTTATTAGTGTTCTGAACTTACAACACACCAAAATGTAATAAATATTTCTATGTTTCATCAACAATTATACAAATTTTATAAAATAATCCACGTTTTGAGTGGTGAATGATACATCCAAGATGAGCCAGGTGTTTTGTAAGTTAACAGACACTGGATGATGTGTTACATGGTTGAGGATTAGGTACACAAGTCTGTAATAGAGTTGTCTTTGAGGAAAATAGTATTTGGAACACATCAATAAATGTGTAATCTCTTTGTTTATAAAATGCGAAAACACTCGTCCTATAAAAGTCTTCAAAACAAGACAGTATCATTGTATGTGTGCATGAGTGTGTGCTGCTCATGATCGTAAACTTAACAAAATCTAAAGTTTACTCCTGGGCTTTAGGAGGATGAGTCGCCTGGTGTGCGCAGAGTTCGGAGGGACCTTAATAAGGCCTCCATCAATTCTGAAACGTCCTCAAACAACTCATCTGACCAAAACAAGGACCTTGATGACCCAATAATTGGTCCAACCACTCGACGTGCATGGAATGACTGGTGTTCCAGTTCAACTCTAGTAAATTCTTCCTCATCAGCAAAAACAACACCAAAAGGCTCATCTTGTCGAAGCTCAGCAGACGAGAATGATGAAAATGTCAACAATGGGGCAACTCGACATACAAGTGCCGGAACACGGAGGAGAAATACTCAGAGAAGAGCAGCAGCGTCAAAACCATCTATTGTGGATGACCCTGACCCTCCTGTGGCGGTGAGTCCTCTTCTCACCTTCCTCATTCATGCCCTCTTCTTACACCCACTTGCTCTTGCTTCTGTCTCTCTCCCTCTCTCAATCTCTCTCTTAATTCTCTCTCTCTCTCTTGTCAAAAGGATTTTTTATTTTGTATTTCACTCCTTCTCCATTTCCATTCTCTGGTGCATAAAAACAAAAACTAACCTGCTGAAATTAGCCAAAATAACAGTGCAACTTGGTATTGTGTCTAATGCATTTGTAGGTAATAATGTGTGAAGTGTGGCCAAATTTTAAAGATTGTTACCACTACTAGACCAGCATGTTGTGGTATATCACTACACATTAACAATTTAAGACATTCTTAATTGTGTGGCTTGTCTCTCTTTAACAGACTCGTGGCCCTAGACGTACAACCCTCGGCAACAGCAGAAGGGGAGGAAAGAGATCACATCGGTCAGGAAAGAAACCTATCAAGATCAATGGACTAGACCTTCTTCATACACAAACCTTACTCAGCACAAATTCTGATGGTTAGTTCAGTCGAGTCAAGCAGGCATTATTAATTGTCAGGTCATTCTTAACTTATAACAGTTTTGTTATTTGGGAAGATGTACAAATGCACCTCATGAAACTATGCATATACAGTGCTTGCATTCATCGTAATGTAGTGCCTTTCTTCTGAGGAATGGGTTTTTATCCAAGGAATTCCAGCTACCCTTTTTCCCTCAAATCAAACATGATTTCCACCTATTCCCCAGGCACCGAATGATTCCTAGTTTTCTCTCTTCCTCATGTTTATAAGACAGTAGATTACAGCCCAGGAAGGAGGGTGTGGCCATCACGAATGGCTGAATGCTGTGGGTTCAAGTCCATTTTTTGATGGCTTGGCTCTCGCCCTAGAATTACCACCCTCCTCTTTTTTCCAATTTCTCCTCTCCACCTTCCACACACTATTCTTCTCACAGTGAAGCATAATGGACTTGCACATTAACATAGTATTTTTTTTTTATGCTGCAGCTGTCTCCCAACGAGGCAGGTTAATCTGACAAAGAAGAACATACTTTCACTATCACTCACTCAGTCACTGTCTTGCCAGAAGCACACTGATATTACAGTTCAGACGACCCTCCAAACCTCAACATGCCCTCACCTTCTTCAGAGTGCAAGCACTGTGCTTCCAACCTCTTCATAAATGTTAACCTTGCTCATACTCCAACAGCATGTCAAATCATAAAAACCATTTGCCTCCAGTTGCTCCTCTCTAACATGCTCGCACAAGTCTGTTGGATGTCCAACACACTGGGACATCCAGTAAAATGCATCATTGTGATTGTAATGTTTCACATTATGATACTGTCTTCATATTTTACTTCCCATTTATGATAATCCCCATTATGCCTTGCCATAAATCTTGCCCCATTTCCTCACCATGATAATCGCTGCCTTTCTGTCTCCCCGGCTAACTCTCGAAATAGAAAATGTTTAAAATACTACTGACCAAATATATAGTAGTGTGTATTGTAACTTCTACCTTTGTTCATGCTCTTGATAACTTGTAAGTAAAGTTGATTTAAAAACCACAGATATAGCCCCAATAGATAAAGGTGCATAAAAATACTGCAGTATATATCCTACTCTAGTAATGTATACACTGGAGTCTAGATTATATGTCATTCTAGCTCATAAGAATGTATACATGCAAGTGTTCAGAAGAAAAAATAAATTGAGAGAGATCCAGTTTGAAATTGAGTATTCTGAATTTGGACTTTCCATAAAACATTCATTTATTCAGAAAAGAAATGGCAAAATTTTATGAAATCCCAATTAAGAATAAGCAAATGCATCTCGATAGGAAAATTTAAAATTTCAGGGATCAATCTTAAATAAAAACTTATTTTTTCCTTTGTGTGTGAAAGAATGCTGACCACTAATAGAATTCTGATCGAGAGATCTTACTAGCATGTTTGTGTCCCAGTTATTAGCAAATTAAATTTGATGAATGTGCTGTAGTTATACAAGACTTCATGTACCAAAATTCTAGTCTGGGCAGCTTAAAACCAATATAATTCTGACTTAGATTAAGACATATATATGAATATATTTACAAGATATTAACTTGTCTTGAGCTGCAACATTTTCTTTGCATCTGGAAAGGTTATTTATTCATGCAACTTGTTAACATTGGATCTCAAAATGCATCCACTCTTCAAAATTAACAGCTAATGGAAGAAAAAAACAGAGAGTGTGAAGGTAATGTTGTCAAGAGTGAGAGCATTATGAAGCAGCGATCATTATGTGAGAGCAGTTCTCTGACATCCTATTACAGGCTTCTGCAGTTATTACCTCTATCATCATTTATAGTCCTCTGCAGAAAGTGTTCATTAATATGTTGTTTAACTTGACTATATTCCTCAGTATTGCATAGATATATCCAGCAAGGATGCTGTGACTAAAGAAGTTAGTACAAGAGAAAACAAGAGCTTATGCTCGATTTCCATAGTAATGCTTCATGATAACACAGTGTATTGGTACACAACTTTGTACAATCCATTTTATTTAAAAAAAATTTTGGCTGATACAATGAGTGATATTACTGATCTGTTGTTTTTATTTAAGAGATATGAAATGTGGATAGTATATAGTAGTTAGATTGTTGATAAGACTTACAGTAGAAGGTGAATGAACATCACGTGCCTTTAGGTGTTGATCTATGTGCACTGTCTTATTCGCTTCTTTCTTGTATATAAAATACTGTTAATATTTTCTTAAAATGTATATATTGTATTATATAATCTAGGTTCTTAACCCATGTCTGATTTTAGTGGCCATATAATGTTGTTGTTTGTGTTGTTGCATACACTGCAGGCAAGTCACCTACTTTCAAAGACCCCGCGCCAGGTTGTGTTGATCAGAAGTTGTCTCTCTTTACGCCATCCACCGTCAGCGGTATTCTTCGACATGAAGAGTTGCCCATCCCACCTTCAGACACCCCTTATGCATTAGAAGTGTTGTTGGATGTTTTCCGCCAACAGTTTCTTAATATGCTAGACTCCATCAAGAAGCCAGAGTACAAGGATTTTGTGATGCAGCAAATAGAGGCCGAGAAGGTAAATTCTCTTCATTAATAGTAAATTATATCCAGCCTCTCCTCACTTAATGATGGAGTTCCGTTCCTGAGACCACATCGTTAAACAAATTTGTTGCTAAGTGAGGAGCATACTATGATAGTAGTGAGTGTGTGTCGACCATCTTTGATATGGTTTTAATGTCACCTTTGCACCATTTATAACATTTCTGGTATATTTTTAAATGTTTATTCAGTAGTTTACTGTTTATTGAAATAAACAGAATAGGGAAAATTAGCTCTAATATACATTTAGGTATGCATACTGGTCAGAGAGCCCATCGTAAGTCCGAGGCGTCGGTAAACGAGTACGTCTCTTAAGTGAGGAGAGGCTGTATAGGGATTCATTTCATGTTTTTAAGCATTTTTGTTGTAGAACATTACACTGTAAATAAGTAAAAGTGCAATGTAAATTCTATGCTGTATAATTATGAAGAGTTGATTTTCTGTAAATTCTACGTATGATGGAGTAATTTATTATATAACCTTGTTAAACAATTCTTGACTAGTAGGTGAATATGATGCATGTAACACTTAGTTATCTTTATTGTGGAGATATTTCATCAGTCAGTGGTTTTACCAGTACAGAAAATAATTAGCAGAGATGATGTAAAGTTTTTGAGGTTATCAGTCCCTCAGCATTTAGGGACTGATCACCTAACATTACCTCTTCACTGTCTCCAGTAATTATTCTATGTATTAGAGTAATAAAGCCACTGGTTGGTAAAACATCTGCACAATAAAGATACCCAAATGTTGCACATGTCTTACTTAGATAATTCTTAATTACAATACAGTGGACCCCCGGTTTACGATCACCTCCCAATGCGACCAATTATGTAAGTGTATTTATGTAAGTGCATTTGCATGTGTACGTTTGGGGGTCTGAAATGGACTAATCTAATTCACAATATTCCTTATGGGAACAAATTCGGTCAGTACTGGCACCTGAACATACTTCTGGAATGAAATAATATCGTAAACCGGGGGTCCACTGTATTATACTGTGTCTTGTTCATTATTATGAATAAAGTATTTCTATATTGCTGAAAAAATGACAAATAACTTTGTTCCCAACAAAGGAGAAGAACAAGTCCTTAAAATCACGAGCAGCGCAGCTTGAACGACAAATTAAGGTTCTCATCGATGATTCTGTGGCTCTTCTGCGGTCGCGTATCTCTGAGCTGGGCATGACGGCAGCCAACCCTGAAGACTTGTTAAATAGAGCTAAGGTAGTTGTGATTTACATTGTATTGTTAGATTTAATTAATGCTATTTTAATGTATAAATTTTTTTTCTTATATGATACAGAAACCTTGGTAGTAGGTTGGTAGACAGCAACTGCCCAGGGAGGTACCACCATTCTGCCAAATGAGTGTAAAACGGAAGCCTGTAACTGTTTTACACGATGGTGGGATTGCTGGCATCTTTTTTCTGTCTCGTAAACATGCAATGTGTGGTGTAAATATTATGCAGAGAATTTGAAGTGTGGAAATTAGGAGGAGGTGTGGGGTTACTAAAAGTATTAGTCAGAGGGCTGAAGAGGGGCTGTTGAGGTGGTTTGGTCATTTAGAGAGATTGGAACAAAGTAGAATGACATGGAGAGTGAATAGATCTGTAGGGAAAGGAAGGCGGGGTAGGGATCATCCCCGAAAAGGTTGGAGGGAGGGGGTAAAGGAGGTTTTGTGGGCAAGGGGCTTGGACTCCCAGCAAGCATGCATGAGTGTGTTAGGAGTGAATGGAGATGAATGGTGTTGGGGACCTGACGAGCTGTGAGCAGGGTAAGATTTTGTGAAGGGATTCAGGGAAACTGATTAGCCGGACTTGAGTCCTGGAAATGGGAAGTACAATGCCTGCACTTTAAAGGAGGGGTTTGGGATGTTGGCACTTTGGAGGGACATCTAAACTGTCGTATCTGAGCGCCTCTTCAAAGACAGCTATTATGTATGAATGATGGTGAAAGTGTTGAATGATGTAAGTTTTTTCTTTCTTTCTTTTTGGGTCACCCTGCCTTGGTGGGAAACGGCCGTGTTAAAAAAAAAAGCATGCAAGACTTCAGGTACATCTTGCTACTTCTACTTACACTTAGGTCACACTACACGTGCATGTACAAGCATATATATACACACCCTTCTGGGTTTTATTCTATTTTCTTACTAGTTTTTGCTTATTTCCTCTTATCTCCATGGGGAAGTGGAACAGAATTCTTCCTCCGTAAGAGGCGACTAGCATGAGCACCATGCACTAGGTTCTTTCCAGGATCCTTCTTACATTACACACAGCTATACCTACCTTGGCAGGAGCACCAAGCACTTGGTTCCTTACAGGTTCCTCTGTTAATAGAATGTAGAAAAGTTGGGTCCCCCAGTCCAGTCACCAATTTTATTGCAGGGATTTTGGGCTGTGTGCATCACAGAGTGGTAGCCACTGGGATCACCACATCCTCTGGATCTAAGTGGTGGCCAGTGGGATCACCACATCCTCTGGATCTAAGTGGTGGCCAGTGGGATCACCACATCCTCTGGATCTAAGTAGTGGCCAGTGGGATCACCACATCCTCTGGATCTAAGTGGTGGACAGTGGGATCACCACATCCTCTTGATCTAAGTGGTGGACAGTGGGATCACCACATCCTCTGGATCTAAGTGGTGGCCAGTGGGATCACCACATCCTCTGGATCTAAGTAGTGGCCAGTGGGATCACCACATCCTCTGGATCTAAGTAGTGGTCAGTGAGATCACCACATCCTCTTGATCTAAGTGGTGGATAGTGGGATCACCAATTCCTCATTCATTAAGTAATTGAGTGACTTGAAATCTTTTGTAATTAATTGATTAATGTCATTATTCTATCAATATTTTCATGCTTATTTGTATGGATGTGAGCTTAAAATTTTAATATTTATTGCTTATTAATTATTAAAGCAAGCAATGATTAACACATGCATAACCCACAGGAGATTGTATGGAGACACAAAGAGCTTCAAGCCAATGTGTCTTCACTTCAGCAGCAAGTAACATCAGCGGAAGATGAGCAAGATAAGTTAGTGAGGCTGAGACAACACGAGATCATCAACAAGTATAGAAGGAATGGACTTGTTAATGGAGTGAGTGAAGATACTTTACCACAGAGTCTTTTCTCGTTGATGGCTCAGTGCCTTTGGCTGAGTTAGTGACATGGATACTTGTGTTAGATGTATATGGCTGAGTTAGTGACATGGATACTTGTGTTAGTTGTATATGGCTGAGTTAGTGACATGGATACTTGTGTTAGATGTATATGGCTGAGTTAGTGACATGGATACTTGTGTTAGATGTATATGGCTGAGTTAGTGACATGGATACTTGTGTTAGATGTATATGGCTGAGTTAGTGACATGGATACTTGTGTTAGATGTATATGGCTGAGTTAGTGACATGGATGCTTGTGTTAGATGTATATGGCCGAGTTAGTGACATGGATACTTGTGTTAGATGTATATGGCTGAGTTAGTGACATGGATACTTGTGTTAGATGTATATGGCTGAGTTAGTGACATGGATGCTTGTGTTAGATGTATATGGCTGAGTTAGTGACATGGATACTTAAGTTAGATGTATATGTATGTATGTGGCCTTTATTAATCTTGTTTATAATTTGCAAAAAAATATAGAAATTATGCCGTCTCAAGGATTCTTGAAAGAGCACCTTGGATATTTTAAAAGAATATGCTGACTTGGCTATCATATTTAAAGGAGCTTTCAGATGGTGCTAATGATATCTTAGTTTAAAAAAGTGTGATTTTTTTATAATGTCTGGGAAAATATATGGACCTGAATACTTTACCTTAGAATATGTAAAAATGTTGAATCAGTGTACTTTTTATTAACTTACAGCAGTTTCTTAGTTTTGGTTCATAGAAAAATATATATATATTTTTTTTTTTGAGGGGGATTATAATATAATGTACACAAATAACCCGCACACAGGAAAGAGAAGCTTACAATGATGTTTTGGTTTGACTTGGACTTCGTAAATGGTCCAGGTGGGACCGAGATGTCGTGGTAAAGTTCTTTCTCCTATGTGCAGGTTATTGGTACATTGTTCCTGTCATGGTATTGTGCCTTTTTTTTTTCTTTCAAAATATAGAATAAATTAAACTATTATTTTTTATATCCAGAACTTCATGAAGTGTTTATTTACAGAGTCTGGATGTGTCTCACCTAACTCAGGAGTTCATCTTACGGGAAATATCTCAAACTTTGTCACAAAGGAAAAAACTTCATTCTCAAGTGTCTAGACTGGAATCTGAAGTCAACAATCTTGAGAGTACTGCCCCTGATAGTGCCCGCACTACCACTGCTGCTCAGCGCGCTGATAAGTCTCCAGGGAGGCATAAAACCAGACACCGGAGTCGCAACCAAGAATGGCCAAATATACCCGATGTTGGGAAAATTGAAGAGAAAAATCCAGAAATCTTGGCTCAGAAGATTTTGGAAACTGGGAGACAAATTGAAGCTGGACGTATCCCTGCATTACCTGTTGGGACGGAAGTTAGAGTGCATGATGGGCGTGTACCCGTTAATGTGGAAAACATACGTGGACAACACCTGACAGAACCCAGGCAAGCTGATACTCGAACCCAACCTCCTCATGTGAACCAGGAACCTGGGCGGGTGGTAGTACTATCCCAGAGGTATATCCCAGTTAATATACTACCAACTAAGCCCGAGTTGCTCCAACAACCTGAAACCAAGTATCAGCCTCCTTTAGTTCGACTTCCTTCCGAGAAGAACCAAAGATCTTTCTCCATGATCCGTGCTCATGAACCTCCCAGAGTTGCAGATTTTGAAGATCGTCTGAAATTGATTATTACAAATGTTTTAAATGAGGACAAACCTCTATCACAAGCAGTGCCTCCTAGACCGTCCCCTTTAACATCACAAGCTCACTCTCCTTATCCATCACCTGGAGCAAATCGCTCTGACAAGAGGGATAATCGAGAGAGAAGAGGAGAAATCCGGGAGTTACGGGAATTAAGAGAGTCAAAAATTGGTCAACCCGATTATACACAAGTATCGCCTGCCAAATTAGCCCTTAGACGTCATCTCTCTCAGGAGAAACTTGCACTGGAATGTAGTTCCCCGGGTGCCCATAAAACTTCAACTATCACTAGAAATGTTGGAGATCTTATAAGTAGTGAAGTTGAGCGTACTTTAGAGATTTCATCTCAGTCTATCATCAATGCAGCCGTTGATATGACTATCTCAGGAAAGCCCATATCTCCACGTCCTAATTCCCGAATATCAAGAATAGTGGAAGAGAGTTATGGCAAGCCTCACACTCCTGACAATGTTGATAGCCGTCAACAGTCGCCAGCACTCAGGATGGTATATTCTCCAATTTCTCGTCCCAATAGCACCGAGTCACTCCCTCCTACACCACATACACCACAAGCAATAGAAGGTCTTATGTACCCTAGGGTAAAATCACCGAGAGGCCCACAGTTTGAAGAAAAGCCACGTATGCCTCCACCAGTACCATCACCAGGGAGAGATGGTTTAGAGGCACGGCTTGCATCCATGTATGGCAATAAGTGTCCCCCATCCACCCCGCCCACCTCCCAGGCCACTCCACCCCTAACTCCTGCAGGGCCCATAGTGTCGGCTGATGCTAGTAAAAATCGTACCATAACACTGCCGAGAACTGAGGCGGCACCTGTCCATCACTTTAATGAAGCTAGAGGGTTGCCAGTTGATGGCCCTGTTGAGGGTCTTGCTGCAACATTGCATGCTCGTTTCATCAACAGACCTCATCTTCAAGCAAAGGTAAGGACTTCATATTTGTTGTATCTGAGTACCTCTGCAAAGACAGTGATTATGCATGAGTGTTGGTGAAAGTGTTGAATGATGATGAAAGTTTTTTCTTTCTTTTTGGGTTTTTATTTCTTTTTGGGTCACCCTGCCTCGGTGGTGGTCTCTGTCTCGGTGATTGTTGCTCTGCCTCGGTGGTTGTCGCCCTGCCTTGGTGGTTGTCGCCCTGCCTCGGTGGTTGTTGCCCTGCCTCGGTGGTTGTTGCCCTGCCTTGGTGGTGGTCACACTGCCTTGGTGGTGTGCCCTGCCTCGGTGGTGGTCACCCTGCCTCGGTGGTGGTCACCCTGCCTCGGTGGTGGTCACCCTGCCTCGGTGGTGGTCACACTGCCTTGGTGGTGTGCCCTGCCTCGGTGGTGGTCACCCTGCCTCGGTGGTGGTCGCCCTGCCTCGGTGGTGGTCACACTGCCTCGGTGAAGAATGCAGTTTCTGATCGGTTTCAAACCCTGGGTGATGATGTATCTTAGAGAAAATTTGGATTAATCTTAAACAGTGTAGATGCCAGTTTGTAAGTTTTCTGGAAGAAACTGTGAAAATTGAAATATTGATTTTTCTGAGAAAATTTATGACTGCCTTGTGAGATTGGCTTCAAACCTTCAACATTGATATCTCTGACTTAGAGGAATTTTCAGATTGGTGTTGGACTATGTAGGTGCCTGTTTGAAAAATTTTACTCAGTCCCTCATGGTCCTATCTGGGTATCTCATGGTCCTGTCTGGGTATCTCATGGTCCTGTCTGGGTATCTCATGGTTCTGTCTGGGTATCTCATGGGTCTGTCTGGGTATCATGGTTCTGTCTGGGTATCTCATGGTTCTGTCTGGGTATCTCATGGTTCTGTCTGGGTATCTCATGGTTCTGTCTGGGTATCTCATAGCTCTGTCTGGGTACCTAATGGTTCTGTCTGGGTATCCCATGGTTCTAACTGGGTATCTCATGGGAGGTATGTAAATTCCAGTTGCTTAAGAACAAAGACCATTTTATATTATAGGTTTTGTAGATAGTTTGAAATAAAATATATCTGACAGAAGTTAGCTGAAAGTTAATGAATAATCACATTTTTATGTAATTTTTAAGTTTTGGGACTTTACTGAGCCCTTAGATATTACATTTTCATATGATATTATTCTAGGGTTTGTCATATACTCGGCTACAGTGTTCTTTTCTTACTCTGTTTTTATATATAAATTTTATATAAATATATGCTTCTAAGCTGTTGTGTTCTGAGCACTTCTGCAAAAACAGTGATTATGTGTGAGTGAGGTGAAAGTGTTGAATGATGCTGAAAGTATTTTGTTTTTGGGGATTTTCTTTCTTTTTTGGATCACTCTGCCACGGTGGAAGACGGCCGATTTGTTAAAAAAAAAAAAAATTAAGACACCTTGTTCAATTGGCTTTCAATTTTTGAGGGTAAACTAGGGAAAAGTTCATGGTGCTCTTGGCATGTGCAGGTGGTCTATGATCAGTTTGATATCGATTACTCCCTATTTTGGTTCCCATGTGATAACTCTAGGAAGTCTCTTCTGACCAGCTTCAGACTTTCAACCCTGATGTAACCTACTTTGAAGACGGTTGGCATTGTTATTGCAGTGTGTTGATCTCTATTTGTCAATTTTATTATTAAAATGGTATGGTATTTATGTTGCAGTTTTTTAACTGTAGCGTCAACATGCCTCTGGCAAGACAATAGAGCGAGTGATGAAAGTGTTTCTTCGTTTTCAGGCCACCCTGCCTCGGTGGGAAATGGCCGATGTGTTAATAAAAAAATATATACATGCCTATTATGAATGGCTGGTGCAGCTTGTGAGAAGGGTGACACTTTTAGTAGGCAACCAGCAGCAACAGCCTGGTTGACCAGGCTAGCACCAGATGAATCTGGTCCATGGCTGGGCTCTGGGAGTAGAAAAACTCTCATAACTCATCAGAAGTTATACTTCCTGGTTAAAAAGTTGAATTTTTTCAAAACTGATATTTTTTTTTTTTGTGCATTAGAAATAAAAATGAATACTTGGTAATTGTATTGTTTTCCTAGGTGAAAGAGGAGCCTGTAGACATCAGGGCCACAGAAGATGATCGAATGAAGCGCAAGATGCGGTCCCCACCCCCAATAACTATGGCAATCCCACCAAAGAAACAACACTACTCTGAGGGCCCACCATCCTCTAATTCCTCTTCCATTATGACTCCACCTCTCTCGAATGTTTCTACGTCTGTAGCGTGTGTCGAGCCCAGTCCGTCATCTTCTGTACAGTCCTCGCCCTCCTCCACTAAACCCTCCATCATTGTCAGTCAACCCACTACCAATCAACTTAAGACTGAGCCTCTGGATAAAAAACCTGATGGTAAGATTTATTCATTAAATTTTTTATTTAATGTTTTCTGTAAAAGAATATTCTATATTGCTACTGCTTAATGTTAATGTTTAGATAAATTATTTCCTATAAAGTATTCCTTTTTTTAGAGTAAATTTTTTGTATCTGCTTGTTTCAAAGTTTTACTTTAGATTATAATTTGAATTTAGTTATTTTCCTGTTCTAATGATCCCTAAGTTGTGTAGTTACACATTCACTGGATTCTCTCAGGTGTTACTTTTTGCATTATCTTGCTTTATTTCCTGCAGTAATTGTTTTGATGCATTACATCTTCCCCTCCCCTTGTTTTATGCAACACTGTTGTCACGACAGTAGGACGCTTGACTCTGCTTTCTCTTCCCTCCTCCCTGACAGCCCCCATGCACACATCAGAATCTCCTCTACTAAACCAACATTTAAGGTACCACTGAGAACACATTAAAATATTTGAGTCTTGTAAATGGACTAGAAATATTGTGTTCGAACATGTAGATTGATAGTTCAACACAAGTGGCAATTATTTCTTACCCAAAATAAATGGGCCTTTTTATGTTGCCACAGATTAGGTTTATAATATGATGTATAATTTTTTGCATTTATTTAAGGCATGGGCTGTATTCCATGTTCCAAGAGTTCACTTTCTGTTATTGACATGAGTTCATATTTTCTCTACTTCCCATATCTTGAACGCTGTGTTCTTGGGGTCCCTCTTGGATCTTCCTGTCCTTGAAGGGGTAGTAATATTTAGGAATTTCCATCGATATTTCAAATATCGTAGAGTACAGGAGGACGTTAACTTACAAGTTGAATTCCTGGTCTGTTAACTTGAGTTATTTGTGTAGAAAACAGTATTATGTCAAAGATGGATATGATTTATATGTGTACACGCTGCAACTTTACACTTGTAAAACTTTTAGTTCTTAAGATCCTCTGTTTGCAGGTGCTAATGTGAGTGACTTGAGGCATTTGTAAGTTGAGGACCTCCTGTAATAAATATTTTTTTACAGAAACACTTAAGACATTTGTCTAAGGCTTTCACATGCTGGTTTGTCTAAAGGAGTTTTTCCACTTGCGTGAACTGAAAAACAAAAATGTGTGATAAGATAATTGTTCTCAAGATTTAAATTTTCTTATTGTGAATTATGGTCAACTACGGCCTCTTGGCTCTTCATGGGAAATGCCTTGATGCTATTGAAGGGCTCCTCACACAAGGTATTAGAACTACGCTCCCCTTCCTTGGATCAAACCTGATTATGTCCCATTCCCAGGTGCTGTATGATTATGTCCCATTCCCAGGTGCTGTATGATTATGTCCCATTCCCAGGTGCTGTATGATTATGTCCCATTCCCAGGTGCTGTATGATTATGTCCCATTCCCAGGTGCTGTATGATTCCTGTGGGCTTAGTGCTTAGCCATGAATATAAAAATAATAATATGGTTCCTTGGGTTAAAAAAATCGTGAATTCTGTACTGGATGTACTGATAACATAGACTGCAGTGTTATTTATCTCTTACTTGAAATATGACATGCATACCTCTGGCAAGACAGTGAAAGTGTGAATGATGGTGAAAGTTTTTCTTTTTCGGGTCGCCCTGCCTCAGTGGGAGACGGCCAGTATGTTAAAATAAAATAAGCACGTCTGTGGTTGGTTTTGAGGTTTCTGTCCCTGCAGCTCAGCCTGAGGTGTGTGGGGGTGAGGAATACTTTACATATCTTTAGTATATCCTAAGTTACACTACCATGTAATGATCCTTTGTTTTTTAATTGGGTGCACAGCCTAGCTTCATTACATCAGGATATGCTTATCTAGTGATAGGTCATCTGATTAAGACTCATGTCGGGAAACACCATGCGTTGTTTACCAGCGAATAAACCACCATGTTTTTGGGGTGGTGTGACATTGTAATTTTTTTTTTCTCCCTAGATTCAAACCACATTGTGACGAGGAAGTACCATGCTCTTGAGGTTGAGATGGTCAAAGCAAAACTAATATTTAGCTAGAAATAATCACCGATAGTCAAAGCATAACAAATACAGTGGTACCCCGAGTTTCGTACATGATTCGTTCCAGAAGGCTGTTCGAGTGCCGTAACCGAATGAATTTGTTCCTATAAGGAATAATGTAAATTAGATTAGTCCTTTTCAGACCCCCAAAAATACACTTACAAAAGCACTTACAGTAATACACTTACATAATTGTTAGAGCTCGGAGCTGTACAAAACTCGGGGCACCACTGTATTCCGTTAGCAATAATCAACATGTGCATTGTACAGGTGTTTGCTGCAACAGAAAGCTAACATTCTCGTAGAAAGCATTTCCAAATTGGAAAGGATTCCAAATTAAAATTCTGAGCATTTGGTCTTCAGAAAAGTGAATTTCCAAGAAAAAAATTTGAATTAAATTATTTTTTTTTAAATTTGAGACAGTGGTAAATAATAGACCAGACTAAGAGAGAAACTGTTAGTATTGTAATAGTAGTTACAGTGGGGTTAATCTGATGATCCAGGCTAGGAACTGTAATAGTTACAGTGGGATTAACCCGATGATCCAGACTAGGAACTGTAATAGTTACAGTGGGATTAACCCGATGATCCAGACTAGGAACTGTAATAGTTACAGTGGGGTTAACCCAATGATCCAGACTAGGAACTGTAATAGTTACAGTGGGGTTAATCTGATGATCCAGACTAGGAACTGTAATAGTTACAGTGAGGTTAACCTGATGATCCAGACTGAGGAGAAGTGTTGTGCTACTTACATCAGTATCTTCTACAGCAGTGTAGTTGTGCAACTTTTGTCAGTATCTTCTATATCAGTAGAAGATACTGATGATACTGGACATCATTCCTGCTTTTGGTGATGATATTTAAGAGAACATATTAGCAGTTTGGAGGGATATGTTGTGTATCTTTATATGTGTATACAGTGGACCCCCGCATAACGATTACCTCCGAATGCGACCATTTATGTAAGTGTATTTATGTAAGTGCGTTTGTACGTGTATGTTTGGGGGTCTGAAATGGACTAATCTACTTCACAATATTTCTTATGGGAATAAATTCGGTCAGTACTGGCACCTGAACATACTTCTGGAGGGAAAAAATATCATTAACCGGGGGTCCACTGTACTTCTAAACTGTTGTATTCTGAGCACCTCTGCAAAAACAGTGATAATGTGTAAGTGTGGTGAAAGTGTTGAATGATGATGAAAGTATTTTCTTTTTGGGGATTTTCTTTCTTTTTTTGGGTCACCCTGCCTCGGTGGGAGACGGCCGACTTGTTAAAAAAAAAAAAAAATATGTGTTCATTTTCTATATGAACTAAGTTACTGAACACTGTATTACCTATCAAGATAAACTTTTCCCCTAAATTTTTGTAGAATTTCTTAGCAGTGCTTGGACATAGATGTCAGTAAAGGGCCCATAATATTTA
Organism: Cherax quadricarinatus; assembly: GCF_038502225.1. Lineage (NCBI taxonomy): Eukaryota > Metazoa > Arthropoda > Malacostraca > Decapoda > Parastacidae > Cherax > Cherax quadricarinatus. The sequence continues at coordinate 747,239 of NC_091386.1, forward strand.
CCTTTATTGCAAGTCGGAAGGAATAAAAAGGCACAGTACTGTGGCTGGAACAATGTGCAAATAACCCCACACTTGGGAGAAAGAAATTTGTGACGATTCTTCTATCAGACTGAAATACAGTGGACCCCCGGTTGATGATATTATTTCATTCCAGAAGTATGTTCAGGTGCCAGTACTGACCGAATTTGTTCCCATAAGAAATATTGTGAATTAGACTAGTCCATTTCAGACCCCCAAACATACACATACAAACGCACTTACATAAATACACTTACATAATTGGTCGCATTGGGAGGTGATCGTAAAGCAGGGGTCCACTGTATTGTCATCAGTTTTTCTCCATTGTGCAGGGTATCTGTGTATTGCAATTCAACTTTGACATTTCTCTGTATTAACCAGAGGTCTCACGCATTAGAGTTCTCAGGACGTATTCAAGCCATTTGCCAAAAAAGAAAAAACAGCAACTTACTCACATATCTGTAACAAGATTTACAAATGATTTTTTTTTTGTAATATAGTGATTCTTTTGCATTATTTTTATTGTTTTCTTGTGGTAAAGGCATTAATTAAGGCTTGTTTAATTGTTGATTTTATTTAACAGTGTTCATGGTGTTTTATCTGGTGCTTCACTCAGTGTTCATGGTGTTCTGTCTGGTGCTTCACACAATGTTCATGGTGTTTTATCTGGTGCTTCACTCAGTGTTCATGGTGTTCTGTCTGGTGCTTCACACAATGTTCATGGTGTTTTATCTGGTGCTTCACACAATGTTTATGGTGTTCTGTCTGGTGCTTCACACAGTGTTCATGGTGTTTTATCTGGTGCTTCACACAGTGTTCATGGTGTTTTATCTGGTGCTTCACACAGTGTTCATGGTGTTTTATCTGGTGCTTCACACAGTGTTCATGGTGTTTTATCTGGTGCTTCACACAGTGTTCATGGTGTTTTATCTGGTGCTTCACACAGTGTTCATGGTGTTTTATCTGGTGCTTCACACAATGTTCATGGTGTTCTGTCTGGTGCTTTACAGTGTTCATGGTGTTCTATCTGGCACTTTACAGTGTTCATGGTATTCTGTCTGGTGCTTCACACAATGTTCATGGTGTTCTGTCTGGTGCTTTACAGTGTTCATGGTGTTCTGTCTGGTGCTTCACACAGTGTTCATGGTGTTCTGTCTGGTGCTTCACACAGTGTTCATGGTGTTCTGTCTGGTGCTTTACAGTGTTCATGGTGTTCTGTCTGGTGCTTCACACAGTGTTCATGGTGTTCTGTCTGGTGCTTCACACAGTGTTCATGGTGTTCTGTCTGGTGCTTTACAGTGTTCATGGTGTTCTATCTGGCGCTTCACCTGTTTATGATTCCCGCCATCTTGTTTCATTTTTTAATATATGTGTTTTCTTGCAAGATGTACGTCATGTGTTAGTTACCCCTGAGCTCGTTGTGCTGGCACAAGCTTCTTGATGTAATTGGTAACTGAGATTATTTAACAAGTCTTCTGAAAACGGTTTTGAATTTTTTGTTGTAGATTGAGACACTTATGCAACATATGGGAATCTTTATTCAGGAAACGTTTCACCACACAGTGGCTTCATCAGTCCAATACAAAGTATAAAGGTGTAAGGAGAGGAGGAGTTTGAGGTAATCAGTCCAGGCTGAGGGACTGATTACCTCAAACTTTGAATTTTTTGTTGAAGAGAAAGTTAAAGTAACATGACTGAACGATTTTCAAGTTAGAGATTGATGATAATTCTCCTTTGGTACAGAACAGTTATCAAATTTAAAGATTTGATAATTGTCAAAGCATTTATTTTCCCATACATGTCGTAAGAGGCAACTAAAATGCCAGGAGAAGGGGCTAGTAACCTCTGTTCCTGTGTAAATTACTAAATTTAACAAGAAAAACTTTTACTTTTCATTTTAGGTCACTGTGCCTCGGTGGAGTATGTCCGTTGTGTTGAAAAAAATTTATATTTTTCTGTTTTGTGGTTTAATTGTTTAGTTTGACGCAAAAGTTCGAAGGAATACACTTGGTCTCGGCAGTGTTTTATATAATGATAGTTGTGTTAATATTTGTATAAAGCACCAGTTCTTGTGTTGGTGAATTTACATCAAGAAGTTAGTCTAAAAGTAAAGGAGCAAGAGTTTTCTAAGGTGATAGGATAACATGAGATATGTTACCTATGTAAGGTGATAGGATAACATGAGATATGTTACCTATGTAAGGTGATAGGATAACATGAGATATGTGTTACCTATGAATGAGGGAAGTGGTAAACTTAAGAAATATCAAATCTGACTGAGCCAGCTGGCCCAGTGACTTATACACTGGTCTGGAGTTTTACGATTCACTTGCCATAGGTTCTAACCCCACCCGTACCGTGGTTTATCAAATATTCTTTAATTAAATATTTTGCTAGATAGTTCAGCAGTTACATTTATCTCTGTGGGTTGCATTTTAGCATTCGTACATATGTGCACGATTATGTATTTTTTGCATGTGGTGTATTTTAGTTAGGTTTACAAGTTATCCGATACACACATTCATGTCTGTACTATGAGCATTTGGAAAATGGAGAGAGTATGTTGCAAGGTGGGTTCTTGAGTACAGCTGTAACCTTCACATTAGTGAGCCCAGGAGTGAACCTGGCACCCTCATATTACTGAGCCCAGGAGTGAACCTGGCACCCTCATATTACTGAGCCCAGGAGTGAACCTTGCACTCTCATATTACTGAGCCCAGGAGTGAACCTGGCACCCTCATATTACTGAGCCCAGGAGTGAACCTGGCACCCTCATATTACTGAGCCCAGGAGTGAACCTGGCACCCTCATATTACTGAACCCAGGAGTGAATCTGGCACCCTCATATTATTGAGCCCAGGAGTGAACCTGGCACCCTCATATTACTGAGCCCAGGAGTGAACCTGGAACCCTCATGTTACTGAGCCCAGGAGTGAACCTGGCACCCTCATATTAGTGAGCCCAGGAGTGAACCTGGCACCCTCATATTACTGAGCCCAGGAGTGAACCTGGCACCCTCATATTACTGAGCCCAGGAGTGAACCTTGCACTCTCATATTACTGAGCCCAGGAGTGAACCTGGCACCCTCATATTACTGAGCCCAGGAGTGAACCTGGCACCCTCATATTACTGAGCCCAGGAGTGAACCTTGCACTCTCATATTACTGAGCCCAGGAGTGAACCTGGCACCCTCATATTACTGAGCCCAGGAGTGAACCTGGCACCCTCATATTACTGAGCCCAGGAGTGAACCTTGCACTCTCATATTACTGAGCCCAGGAGTGAACCTGGCACCCTCATATTACTGAGCCCAGGAGTGAACCTGGCACCCTCATATTACTGAGCCCAGGAGTGAACCTTGCACTCTCATATTACTGAGCCCAGGAGTGAACCTGGCACCCTCATATTACTGAGCCCAGGAGTGAACCTGGCACCCTCATATTACTGAGCCCAGGAGTGAACCTTGCACTCTCATATTACTGAGCCCAGGAGTGAACCTGGCACCCTCATATTACTGAGCCCAGGAGTGAACCTGGCACCCTCATATTACTGAACCCAGGAGTGAATCTGGCACCCTCATATTATTGAGCCCAGGAGTGAACCTGGCACCCTCATATTACTGAGCCCAGGAGTGAACCTGGAACCCTCATGTTACTGAGCCCAGGAGTGAACCTGGCACCCTCATATTAGTGAGCCCAGGAGTGAACCTGGCACCCTCATATTACTGAGCCCAGGAGTGAACCTGGCACCCTCATATTACTGAGCCCAGGAGTGAACCTGGCACCCTCATATTACTGAGCCCAGGAGTGAACCTTGCACTCTCATATTACTGAGCCCAGGAGTGAACCTGGCACCCTCATATTACTGAGCCCAGGAGTGAACCTGGCACCCTCATATTACTGAACCCAGGAGTGAATCTGGCACCCTCATATTATTGAGCCCAGGAGTGAACCTGGCACCCTCATATTACTGAGCCCAGGAGTGAACCTGGAACCCTCATGTTACTGAGCCCAGGAGTGAACCTGGCACCCTCATATTAGTGAGCCCAGGAGTGAACCTGGCACCCTCATATTACTGAGCCCAGGAGTGAACCTGGCACCCTCATATTACTGAGCCCAGGAGTGAACCTGGCACCCTCATATTACTGAGCCCAGGAGTGAACCTGGCACCCTCATATTACTGAACCCAGGAGTGAATCTGGCACCCTCATATTATTGAGCCCAGGAGTGAACCTGGCACCCTCATATTAGTGAGCCCAGGAGTGAACCTGACACCTTCATATTAGTGAGCCCAGGAGTGAACCTGACACCTTCATATTAGTGAGCCCAGTTGTGAACCTGACACCTTCACATTAGTGAGCCCAGGAGTGAACCTGACACCTTCACATTAGTGAGCCCAGGAGTGAACCTGACACCTTCACATTAGTGAGCCCAGGTGTGAACCTGACACCTTCACATTAGTGAGCCCAGGTGTGAACCTGACACCTTCACATTAGTGAGCCCAGGTGTGAACCTGACACCTTCACATTAGTGAGCCCAGGTGTGAACCTGACACCTTCACATTAGTGAGCCCAGGTGTGAACCTGACACCTTCACATTAGTGAGCCCAGGAGTGAACCTGACACACTCATATTATTGAGTCCAGGAGTGAACCTGACACCTTCACATTAGTGAGCCCAGGAGTGAACCTGACACCTTCACATTAGTGAGCCCAGGAGTGAACCTGGCACCTTCACATTAGTGAGCCCAGGAGTGAACCTGACACCTTCACATTAGTGAGCCCAGGAGTGAACCTGACACCTTCACATTAGTGAGCCCAGGAGTGAACCTGGCACCTTCACATTAGTGAGCCCAGGAGTGAACCTGACACACTCAGAAGCTACTATTAAGAGCATAAACTGCTGCTGTTATTTATGTCATGTACACTGCTGGAGAAGAAGTTAGATATTAGCTTCCAGAATTTTTTCTATGTGTAATTATACATTTTTTTTTAACCTCCCAGATGGTAGTGTCTCTTTGTTTCCCAATGCACTGCGTCATATCTGATCATTTGTTGAGCTTGAGCTGCAGTGAACACCTGTATGACCAGCCCTCTGAAACCTCTCCAAGTATTCGTCAGTAGTCTGTAGTCCTTGCATTTTTTTTTTTTCTATTCTACAGGTGTCCCTGACCAAGGCAGTGTGACCCGTGGAGGAAAACACATTCACCAGTATTCACTCAGTTCATATTCTCATGATTATAGCATTATTTAAGGGCATAGTTTTGAAAGAGTTGCTTTGAGGCCTGGTCATGGACTGGGCCACTGGGGTGTTGATCCCTGGAACACCCTCCAGGTATACTGAAATTTTGTTCAAATATCCAAGGAATAGTCGAGGACCTAGTATTGACTCTCGGTGGACTGTGCCTGTTGCATTTTCTCATCCTGACATTTATCTCTCTGACTTTCTTTTTGGTATTTCTTAATCCATGTTAATACAGTTTTCTGCCTTTATATGGTGTATATCTAAGTACCATATCTCGTGGCTTATTAGACACATTTTTTTTCCATGAAATGTTTCCAAAAACCCACCCTGCATCCTATTATAAACTGAAAGTCAGTGATGGGAGCTATAAGTTTGGGGTGTGCGGTGGGCTGTAGCTGTCCTAGTTGCGTCCAGTGCCGAGTTATTGAAACTAAAACAAGTCTTGTAGCTGCATCTTATTAGCTTCGAAATACGGTAGTACTTCTTACAGTCTAGCAAAATGCTGTCTGCTCATTCTACTCTTTTCTGCCTAATCCTGAAATTGAAACTCTGAAGTCTTTTCTCTAGGGGTTGTACCAGTGTCTCTCCCTCTTCTTCCTATCCACTTCATTGTTTTCCACTGTATATTTGAAAAGAATAGTGGTCTTTAGTGTAGTATTTCAAGAGTGTTGCTAGTCTTGGATACTTAGTATTATGTTTGCCAATTTGCTCATAAAATTAATATATTATTATTATTATAATAATTATTGTGATGGTAGTAATGTCATTTACATTGGAACTCCGTGTTCATTCTTTGATGCTCTTAACTTATTGCATTGCAGTTCTAAGTTTGCTTGCAGAGCAAACTTAGAACTGAACTTGTTTTCCCTGTCAGTGTGCACATGCAAGCATTTCTTTACTTAAGAAATGCCAGTTGACTTTGTATCATTAATTCATTCATTAGAGGTTTGCCGGTACTTCCGGCCCGGGTCTTCTCCATATGGTGACCCGGCTGTAGCCCCCAGTTGGGAGTGTCGTTCATCTTCTTCTTTCTTCTGTCTTCTTTCTTGGGCCCTCCGGCTGGAGGGTAACCTCTTCTTCTCTCTTGCGGCAACTCCCCGGAGGGGAGGGTTTGTATCATAAACCTAAAAATGCAGTAAAGTACAGTGGACCCCCGGTTAACGATTTTAATCCATGCAAGAGGGCTCATCGTTATGCGAAATAATCGTTATGCGAATGAATTTTCCCCATAAGAAATAATGGAAATAAAATTAATCCGTGCAAGACGCCCAAAAGTATGAAAAAAATTTTTTTTTACCACATGAAATGTTAATTTTAATACACACAAACTGAAAAAGGCATGCACAATTAAATGACACTTACTTTTATTGAAGATCTGGTGATGATTGATGGGATGGGAGGAGGGGAGAGCATTATCTTCTTACTGTTTAGAAGGGGAATCCCCTTCCATTAGGACTTGAGGTAGCAAGTCCTTTTCTGGGGTTACTTCCCTTCTTCTTTTAATGCCACTAGGACCAGCTTGAGAGTCACTGGACCTCTGTCGCACAACAAATCTGTCCATAGAGCTCTGTACCTCCCGTTCCTTCAAGACTTTCCTAAAATGGGCCATAACATTGTCATTGAAATAGTCACCAGCACGGCTTGCAACAGCTGTGTCAGGGTGATTTTCATCTATAAAGGTTTGCAGTTCAACCCACTGTGCACACATTTCCTTAATCTTTGAAGTAGGCACAATGGATTCCACAACTGGCATAGGCTTCTCAGGGTTAGCCCCAAACCCTTCAAAATCTTTCTTAATTTCCATACTAATTCTCACCCTTTTTACCACAGGGTTGGCACTAGAAGCTTTCTTGGGGCCCATGGTCACTTATTTTCCAGAAACAGCACCGAAAACACTGTAATAATACGAAATATTCCGAGTGTATGCTTGGATGTTACCGCGGAGGCTGGCTGGTAAACAATGGGACGGCCGGCACATGTGAGGGCACATTGGACGCGTCTCGGACGAAAATCGGTAAGCGGGTTTTTAATCGGTATGCGCGGCAAAAATTTTGCGATAAAAGTAATCGGTATGCGGAAAAATCGCTATGTGATGCCATCGTTATGCGGGGGTCCACTGTATACTTAACCCTTTCAGGGTCCAAGGCCAAAATCTGGAGTCACGCACCAGTGTCCAAGAATTTTCAAAAAAAAAACTTGTTATTTTTTCTTATGAAATCGTAGAGAATCTTTTTGTGAAGGTAATAAAACAAAAAGTACGAAATTTGGAGGAAAATTGACGAAATTATGCTCTCGCGAATTTTGATGTGTCAGCGATATTTACGAATCGGCGATTTTGCCGACTTTGACTCCCATTTTAGGCCAATTACATTATTCCAATCAACCAAATTCTTAGCTATTTCACTAGTATTACTCCTATTCTATCGATTGAGCACAAGAAATCGCCAAGTCAACTGTTTCAACTACAAAATAAAGTGATCGGAAATTGTTAATTTGGCCAATTTAACACAAAGTTCAAAATATTCCAATTTCAAAATAGGCTCCAGAATAAACAATGTAGGTATTCCTGGAACTAAACTAACATTTCCTCTGTTCATTAGTTACATTTTGAGGCTTTACAAATAAATTCCATTTTGATTTTTTATTCACTTAATGAATTTTTATTCACACCAAAAAATAGAAGATTTACTGTTATGCAATACTGTAATAATTTTATAAATATCATCACCATATTTGTAAATGCATATTAGACTCACCAGCTGGAGTGTATTAGACGTGTGAGGTCGTTTGTTTACTCTTGAATATCGGCAAAAATTTAACATTTCCGCTAATTTGAGCTCAGTTTCAAGCCATTTCCAGTGCTAAAACCAATCAAAATCATCTCTATTTCTGTAATATGTCTTCCATTCTATCAAATGAGACCAAGAAATCGCAAATACAACTATAAAAAACATACGAAAAACACTGCAAAGTCGCTGTTTTAATCGAAAAATCATGATTTCAGTTTTTTTCTCTCATTATACACAGTGTGCTGCAGGATCTGTTTTATGTGGTGCACACATACCACATAGATGTATTCTCTCATATCTAGGCCCAAATGTACCACTCACAGTTTATCAGAGTGAGCTGAGCTCATGGCGTAGATCTACGGTTTGGACACTCACCGTAAAGCCGTAAATCTACGGGACAGACCCTGAAAGGGTTAAATTGTGCTCAGTGACATTTTTTTTTCCAAATTTTTTCTAGCAACTGAGACTAGGATTCACTACTAGGATGATGGTTTTTATGTTTCTCTTCACTTGTTTTTATGTCTGAAAAAGATAACTTAACTTTTTGCACTTAAGTGACTTTTATTTACGTATGTGCCTTAATTGATAATAATTTGACACATGAATTCTCGAGTAATTGAGACAATGTGTATTTGTTTACACAAAAAAGGTAATCTTTCCTGGATCTGCAAAGTGACCTTTGTATGTAGCTCAATCCATAGTGGTCTAGGATCAGGTCATGGGGGTTAGTATCCTTGGAACCATTAACAGATACATGACAAACAAAATCGTAATGACATGATTGCAAACAAACCATAAAACGAGCGGGATTGAATCTTATTGTGGCTAGCTGGTCCAGTGGCTAACGCGACGGTCTGGAGTTTTGAGACTCTCTGACCGCGGGTTCAATCCCGCCCGTGGTATGGTTTTTTTTAACAGATACAACTCGTTCCTGAAATCTCTCTCCATCAGAACAGTACCCCAGTGTGGACTACTGGACAGGTTATTGCCTTGTTCTTTTCCTTCTGTTCTTTTTTTTATGTATGACAAAAAATGCCAGATATAACAGTGAATTTTTCTAAGTCATTAACAATGTTGATGTATTAATGTTTTACGATGTGAAAATCTTTCTTGCCTTAGGCCTAGCAACTCAGGTTAATGAAATACCTTACGTCACCATAATATATATTCTTATAATATTTTTCTTGTAAATTATTTGCGAGTTGTTTTCATTGTTAATAAACTACAATATTATCAATATACACAAGTTGACTAAGACGTACATGTGTCAGTGTGGTACTCAGGAAGTAATGTAATATGTAAATCCAAATTCTTATAGCAAAATTACTGCACATCAATATTGATATCACGGTTGTGGAACAAGCCACATTTGCTGCATTCATTTGTCATATGATAACACTTCCCTCAAATATGGATCAATTATCTTCTTTATCATATTATTAGAGAACATTATTTTATCATGCAGAGTGACCATGTGCCCAGTTGTATGACACTAGGAGGAACCTGGCATGTTTTAATTATTCTTATAGAATGTTGTACGAAAGAATATGTTGTATAAAATTCACTTTATCTACACGTTTTTATTGACACTGTTGGACTGTAACTTGTATCACTTTCACTGCTGTTTGCTATTATTTTCTACCATGCCACCATAGTTCTCTACCCTTAAACATTATTCCTCTATGACGCACTATTATCTCCCAGGAAGGTCTAGACACGCTTCTACTTGTTTTACACTTTTGTTCTTTACCGTCTTCGTCAAAGGAAGGATACGAGTCTTAATATCGTGGCTTTAAAATTTCACAACTAACCTACAATATGGAAAGGAAACTCTAGATTACAACATTTAGGTTTTCCTCTTCAAATTGTGAGTTGGTTGTGAATTCCTTGTAACATAACATGAGTTGTAAAGAACAAAAGGTCACAATACCGTGACTGGAACAATACACAAATAACCTGCACATAGGAGAGAGAAAAGCTATGACAGTGTTTTGGTCAGAGTTGGACCATTCACAAATCATACTGACCAAAACATCACCTTTTCTCACTCCTGTGTGTAGGTTATTTGTGTATAAGTTGTAAATATCACCAGTGGTATCGGTGTCACTGCTGTCTGGACTGTCACACAAGAACACCAGTGTTCTCTTGCCATAAAGTATCATCCTCTTGCCGTGATGCAAACTTTGTTACTAAATGACCTCCCTGGTCAGGCACAGAACATCCATCAATATTTGTTCTGGGTAAAAACTGGGCATACAGAGCCAAAGACGTTTGCTTCTTATAAATCACTTCATGCCCTTTTGAAATCTTGTATTAGATATAAAATGCTGGTTGTGTGATGATGATATAGCTGTTAGGTAAAAGGACACGTGCATCTAATGGTATATTTTACTGTGGCAATGTTTTGCTCTCCAGGAACTTTGTCAAGTCGTACAGCTTGACTAAGTTCTTGGAGAGGGAAACATTGCCACAATAAAATGTCACATTAGTTGCACTTGTGTCCCTTCACCAATATATTGTTGGTAATTCTACCAATGGTAATATAGTTGGTGAGAGGGAGTTGTTTTACAAGTAGTGATAAACTCTAGGTCATTAAAAATGAGAAATGTTGGAGGGTCAATCCTCTGAGCACAGACCATGGCACAGTCTGACCAGTGAGGCTGTTGGTAATAACTGGTGAGAGGAAGGTAACTTTGGGCAGAGAAACTAAATTTTTTTGTGTGTTATTGAAGAGAAAAGCTCTTTTTTTTTTTTTCTTCAGTGGTAAGGTAAGTTTTGAAATCTAGTGTAGTAATTATTTAAACATTCTTTTTATTTATCTGTATATTTCTAAGTGAGCCATGTTGAGAGTGTTTAGTTTATCTATGTTGTGGCAAGGTCAACATTATGAGGTACATCATACAGTATACACATTCATGCAATAATTGGGCTAATTGGTTTACTAAGTAAAAGCAATCTGTAAATTGATTATTTATTGTTCATAAATGTATTGCCACTTTTTTCTACTGAACTCTCTTGTCTGGTGCTCTACCTGCTCCCACACTGACAAGGGTTAATCCCTCAGTGGTATTTGGCTTCTTGTAATTTTCTCATTGTTCTATTCACAATTTGCTTTTATTTATAGTATCTTCTATGCAAATACAATCGCAAACAGGCGATCTTAACAGTGCAGAGCAAGACACGTGAGGATGGAAATCTTTAGCTCTAGATCTTTTGCAATAATGCATCATTAAGAGCTGTGACGTGTTGCAATACTAGCAACAGATGCTCTTGAGGTGAGGCAGGAGCATATCAGCGGTGGCTGCTGCTGATACACTCTCCCTCACCTCAGAGAAATTCTCCTATCTGTTGCTAGTATTGTGACATTGCGTAGCTCCTGATGATGCATGAGAGAGTGAAAGATCTAGAGCTAAAGATTTCCATCTCCGTGTGGCTTGTTCTGCAGTATCTTCTATGAGAACCTTTTACCACAAATCTTTTTGATGTGACGGAGCCCTGCTGGAGTGTACAATGGGGGGGCCAACAGTTATTATATTATTTATGGAAGCTCGTTCTCGTCCCCCTTCCACTTGCTATTGCCAAGATGGCGCAGGCACTCTAGTCACTTAACATTATTATTATTATTATTATTATTCATGGTGGAGCGCTAAACCCATAGGGGTCATACAGCGCCCAGGAATGGGTGGTAATCAGATTTGATCTGAGGAAGGGGAGGGTAGCTCCAATTCCTTGCATCAAGAGTCCAACACCAGCATCAAGGCACCCCTCCTTGAAGGGTGCAGGCACTTAAGAGCAAGTAAAGCTACGGATAAGTTGCCCAGCATTCACCTGTTGTGGCTGTCTTGCAACTTCATTATTCTAAGAATTGCACCAAATCATATCTTGCTATTTCAAATAGATAGGCAAAATTTTTTCTATGCATTTAATAGCATAAAATGTGACTAACAATTATGTACTGTGGATGAGAAAGGTTCAGGTGGTATATATGTCCACAACCTTCTGTGGGTGCCACTTTTGGGGGAGTAACCTTCAACGAGACTCAACAAGACCTAACACCACGTGCCCACAAAGAAAGAGGTAAAGTTTGACGACTGTAATGACAATTGTGACCTTGACACCTAACCTTGTGGCACTATTGATCCTTTTGAACCACCTGCAGGGCTCTTAATGTGAGAATACCCACCTCATTTATCTTCACTTATTTACATGATTTTTGTTGATTATTTTTAGGTTCTAGTATGTTGCCCCATTTGTTGCATGCCGCTAGTAGAGTATAATGGGAGAAACCAATACTAACTGGTAGTCTTGGGTAAGTATTAGAACGCTTTGTGCATGACCGGAGCTTATAGCACGTCCTAGCCACATGTCGCCAACTGTAGCCTCACCCTGGTCGTGGTAGGTCTCCCTGCACCGCTCTCGTGCGGCACTACACCTAGTCATTACTGCTCTTCTGTAGTTATCTAATCCTTCTCCTAGATTTTTGAGTTTTAATTATGCTCCTGATTATATATTTAATATTTATAGTGACAAATGAGGAATACCTGATTAAAACTTATAAGAAATTATGCATTTGTGAAGAAAATATTCATAGATTAAATCTCATATACTGTTATATTTGTAGCTTTTATTTGTTGTGTGAATTAAGAAGAGATAAGATTATAATGGTGAATTAGGTAGCTTGTAACATGAGTGGAAAAAATCATGACCAGGGCTCATAATGTAAACTACTAGTCAGTAAATGCTTGGCACTCAGGTCTGGACGTCTGGTGGAGGATGTATTTGCTTTCCCTGAGGGTGCTCACATTAATGGTTGGGCAGTGCTAACCCACAGCTGTTTCTCAGTTTCCTCCAGCCATTGTCTTATAACAGTCTTGGTTAACAGCACACCTTTCTTCCAGAAACAGTAGTTCATCAGATAGTATACTGTATACTTATCATGTTTCTCTATTCTTTCTTTACATTGATTACCCAAGAAATCATCATTATGGTTGAGAAATTGATTTTTCCACCTACTTTTTTTTTCATTAAGATCTTCAGTTACTAGTCTACACAAGTGATTATTACACATTATAATACTTACAATATTCATCATCAATGGCTATCTTCCCATTAGTATTTTCCCCTCTAACATCATCTAATTGGTTAATTCATTCTTGTTTCTTTCTTATTTTTGTACTTTTTGGAATATAACTTTAAATCATAGATTACAATGTGGGCAGGTTGTTGCTCTTCATTCACACGGTAACTGGCTACACAAATTCTCTATAAGCATTATTGTTATTTCTTAAATGCATTACACTTAATTCTTAGTCAGTGCTGTCATTTTTCAAGGCAGTATTGCTATTTCTTAGGCATTACTATCAAGTCATAAATTTTTGAAGGTGTGGCAAGGGGTAGTAAACCATGGAACAGGTGGAGTTTGAACCTATGGTGAGCGAGTCATAAAACTCCAGGCCGGTGCTTAAGCCACTCAGTTGTGGGTTCAAACCCCATCCATTCTGTGGTTTGCAATTGTTATTGCGATTTTGTGAGTAGGGGGAAGTAAGTGATGTGTAAAAGGAAGTTTCTTTTTTCATCATTATTTAGTGAGTTAAAATATGTTTGTAGTTAACTTGAAGGTGTAGAAATAAACCATACTCCCGGCCGGGATTGAACCTGCGGGTTCAATCCCGGTCGGGGGTATGGTTTGTTTGCAATCGTGTCATTACGATTTCTTGAGTCAGGTGTAGAAATGCTTTTTATTTCTCCATGTATGTAATTTCTAGATACAAAATGTTTATTAGGAGTTAATAGGAACCTTGTGACTTGTCACACTTCTTGCCAAAATGTGAGAACAAGGTGAATTTTCAATTAATAATAAAATGTTAAACATTTTCACCGGTACTGTGCTGTGATTTCTGGAGTGACTTTCTGCCCACTATATTCACCCAGGTGGTTATTTTTCTGATAATTTGTTTGAAATTAAGAGTTCTTCAGTGGAGGTTGGAATGTCCCAACAACTGGACTCTGTCTCTGCTCTTAGTGTTAATAGTTTACATTCTTTATTCTCTCCTTTTAACTTTTACAATAGGTATTATAGCAGAGAGAGATAGATAGAGTTGATTACCTTATTGATATGATCTTGTACTATCATCTTTGTTAGTTAAAAAGACACAAGTGCAACTAATGTTACATTTTATTGTGGCAACGTTTTGCTCTCCAGGAGCTTTATCAAGTTGTAACAGCTTGACAGAGCTCCTGGAGACTCAACATTGCCACAATAAACTGTCACATAAGTTGCACTTACGTCCTTTTATCTAATGTAGTCAGTAATTCTACCGAATTATTATCTTTGTCTTTATTTTTTCTTCTTGTACCACAAATTTAGCAGAGAGTAGAATTGTCCCCATATGTTCTTATGTTCTTATGTTCTTATTTACTGTGTAAGGAACCTCCCGTATGAAGATAGACTTAAAGCCTTAAATCTCCACTCTCTGGAGAGGCGTAGAATGAGGGGAGATATCATTGAAGTGTATAAGTGGATGATGGGCATAAACAAGGGAGACATTAATAAAGTACTGAGGGTGTCGAACCAAGTAAGAACCAGGAATAATGGATTTAAGTTGGATAAATTTAGATTTAGAAAGGACATAGGTAAGTACTGGCTTTCTAACAGAGTTGTAGATGCGTGGAACAGTCTTCCAAGTGGGGTGATAGAGGCTAGGACCTTGGGTAGCTTTAAGAAGAGACTGGACAAATATATGAGTGGGAGGGGCTGGGTTTGATTGGTGTCAAGGGGTACGTGAGTTATTTCTTGAGTAGCTTTAGGTAGATGTCGTTTTGATAAGGACCTGCCTCGTATGGGCCAGTAGGCCTTCTGCAGTGTTCCTACATTCTTATGTTCTTAAATAATGTGAACACAGTACAGTGGACCCCCACTTAACGATCACCTCCCAATGCGACCAATTATGTAAGTGTATTTATGTAAGTGCGTTTGTACGTATATGTTTGGGGGTCTGAAATGGACTAATCTACTTCACAATATTCCTTATGGGAACAAATTCGGTCAGTACTGGCACCTGAACATACTTCTGGAATGAAAAAATATCGTTAACCGGGGGTCCACTGTACTGTGATCTCTGATAATGAGGCAGAAAAAAGCAGATCTTCAATGAAATTTATTACTAAAATTCATTTAATAAATTGTAGCTAGTGAATGAACGTTAAATATATACCTGGAGTTACCTGGAGGTGGTGAGGTATATATACGCTATGATTTTAAAATAAGTGCTGTAAGAATGAATCAAATTGATGTGCAGCTTCAAGACTGTGGTCACTTTGTAATATGGTGTTCAGTGTTATTGTTGAGTTCCATGTTATTGTAGGGCCGCACCTACTCATACAGTAGGTTAGGGTCTGGGCTACTGTAGGGCCCCACTTATATAGCAGGTTAGGGTCTGGGCTACTGTAGGGCCCCACTTATACAGCAGGTTAGGGTCTGGGCTACTGTAGGGCCCCACTTATACAGCAGGTTAGGTTCCAGGTTACTGCTGTAAAGTGAAACATAACCTTTTTTCTTGTTCAAATGCATGTAAACTTAACATGTTTACATTATCATATATTAAGTGATCAATAGAGCTAGGCCTAAAAATGCATATACAGTACTCATATTACTAACCTTAAAATATTTTCATACTTAGCTTAGTGAGTGGTGAATGTATTTGTTGTATTAAGTCTGAATAAATGAATAATGGGTATAACTGAAAACCACTGCATTAGCAAAATGCTGTAAAGCACTGTGCTGTAAATCAGGTCCTGCTTGTACCTAGTGTTGGACTTGTTAGGTTATGTTCCTAGTGTTTGATATTCTTGTAGCAGTGTTGGTCATGAGTATTAAGTCTTAGTTTGTTGTCCAGGTATAATTTTTCCTTCATTTTTCTTATCAACTTGTCATTTATTTTGATGTTTGTTTGGTTGGAGGTTTTTTTTTATTTTATTATCACACTGGCTGATTTCCACCAAGGCAGGGTGGCCCGAAAAAGAAAAACTTTCACCATCATTCACTCCATCACTGTCTTGCCAGAAGGGTGCTTTACACTACAGTTTTTAAACTGCAACATTAACACCCCTCCTTCAGAGTGCAGGCACTGTACTTCCCATCTCCAGGACTCAAGTCCGCCCTGCCGGTTTCCCTGAACCCCTTCATAAATGTTACTTTGCTCACACTCCAACAGCACGTCAAGTATTAAAAACCATTTGTCTTGGTTTTTAATACCAAATATCACATAATAGGTCTTTTCTAGATTTAGTGTAAAATATCAAGCACATGTGGATATGTTTTAGTTAATCATTTATTGTTGTGTTTATTGCAAGAGGATCACGATGTGAAAAAGCAAAAGGGGTGTTGTGATCAACGACAGGTGGCATTTGATACCTCACTGATATAGGAAAGTGTTGTCATCAATGACAGGTGGCGTCTGATACCTCACTGATATAGGAAAGTGTTGTCATCAATGACAGGTGGCATCTGATACCTCACTGATAAAGAAAAGTGTTGTCATCAATGACAGGTGGCATCTGATACCTCACTGATATAGGAAAGTGTTGTCATCAATGACAGGTGGCATCTGATACCTCACTGATATAGGAAAGTGTTGTCATCAATGACAGGTGGCGTCTGATACCTCACTGATATAGGAAAGTGTTGTCATCAATGACAGGTGGCATCTGATACCTCACTGATATAGGAAAGTGTTGTCATCAATGACAGGTGGCGTCTGATACCTCACTGATATAGGAAAGTGTTGTCATCAATGACAGGTGGCGTCTGATACCTCACTGATATAGGAAAGTGTTGTCATCAATGACAGGTGGCATCTGATACCTCACTGATAAAGAAAAGTGTTGTCATCAATGACAGGTGGCATCTGATACCTCACTGATATAGAAACGTGTTGTCATCAATGGCAGGTGGCATCTGATACCTCACTGATAAAGAAAAGTGTTGTCATCAATAGCAGGTGGCATCTGATACCTCACTGATATAGAAAAGGAACACAAGAGGGCCAGGAATATTGCCAATAATTATTGATAGAGTAGATTATTATTGTTATTATCATAACCATACGCTGAACCCATAAGGGTCTTTGTGGTAATATCATTCATGTTGACTTGTTGGAGCCAGCCTGTAAGTTACATAGGATTTAGTATAGTTTTAGGAGTGACTTCTTGAGCCCATGATCCTTCAGTTTTAATAGGACATTTTTGAGAGTAAAAATACCAAAGGCCAATAAATATTGCAATTGGGTATTCATTATTATCAAGTGCAGTTTAGATTGTCTATTATTTTTATTATTGCAATAGTTTGTACTCTTTTGGGGACTAAATTAATACTTGCATAGAGAGAGAATTTTTGAAAGTTGTAACCTGGGTATTATTGGATTGAAAAATATTAATATTAAAGGCACGAGTAACTATGTGGTGATTTTTGTTGATACTGAGGTTACCATCATTGAGGTTTGTTGTGCTAGTGTTTGACATTATATAAATGACTCCAATTGTAATTGGTGTCTTAAATTACTATTAGGAAGCTAGGCAAATATATTTTCTTGTGTTTATCATGTTACACTGTATCTGTCTAGTACAGTGTTATTCACTAATTTTTGCAAGAGAGCCAATTCGGTTAAACACATTGATTGAGAGAGCCGCAGCTACTGCAAGTTAGCGTAACTCAACTAAATTAAGTAGTACTGAGCTGCTAGTGAAATATAGTAAATGAGAAAATTAGACATGGTAATATTAGCTTGCATATCTTGTTATTGGCGGCTTGCGAGCCGCACAGTGAATACCACTGGTCTAGTAGATTGTTATACCTCCCCTTATCTGGTCTACAGCTGTGAATAGCTGTGTATCCAGATATGTTGAATATGTTTAATATACTATATCTTGCTTTAGTTATGTCTTTTAATATAATAAATGAGAAGCTATAATTTCTTGACTCTAGGAGGGCATTGATAGCATCATTATGTTTACTTAGAAATGTAACCTTTTGGTTGACCAGTTATACTCTTGGTTTTTACAATGGACATTCTTAGCAAGGTTAGCTGTGCATTAACTACAGTTGTGGTCAGAAGCAAAGTGGTTGTTGTATACGTTTGTTTATAAGGAGAGCTCAGTCTTACTGTGCATAAATAAAACTACTGGAGTGTGAGCAGGGTAATATTTTGTGAAGGAATTCAGAGAAACCGGTTAGCTGGACTTGAGTCCTGGAGGTGGGAAGTACAATGCCTGCACTTTAAAGGAAGGGTTTGGGATATTGGCTGTTTGGAGTGACATCTAAACTGTTGTATCTGAGGCCCCTGCAAAGACAGTGATTGTGAATGATGATGAAAGTACAGTGGACCCTGGTTAACGGTATTTTTTCACTCCAGAAGTATGTTCAGGTGCCAGTACTGACCGAATTTGTTCCCATAAGGAATATTGTGAAGTAGATTAGTCCATTTCAGACCCCCAAACATACACGTACAAACGCACTTACATAAATACACTTACATAATTGGTCGCATTCGGAGGTGATCGTTATGCGGGGGTTCACTGTATTTCTTTTTTGGATCGCCGCCCTCAGTGGGAGACAGCCGGCGTGTCGAAGAGAAAAACTATTGAAAGATTAAAATGAGTAATATAATAGGATAATACTATAAAAGATTGTGAACTAATGAAGTTTAAGATGAAAGAAAAACAAAACGCTTTTTAAATATATACTGAACTAACAATGTAATTAATGAGATCCAAACTTTTTTTTATTTGTGGAGAGAGTACAGTCTCTCCTCGCTTAACGACGGGGTTCCGTTCCTGAGACCACGTCATTAAATGAATTGGTCACTAAGTGAGGAGCATACTATAATGGTAATGATTTTGTGTCAACCATCTTTGATATTGTTTTAATGTCACCTTTGCACCATTTATAACATTTCTGGTATATTTTTAAATGTTCACACAGTAGTGTACTGTATATTGTAATAAACAGAATAGAGGAAATCAGCTCTAATATACATTATTTAGGTATGTATACTGGTCAGAGAGCCCGTCGTAAGTCCAAGGCATCGGTAAACGAGTACGTCACTAAGTGAGGAGAGGCTTTACGCTAGTATACGGTACATGAATTATGGAGTTTAACTATATTCATTGCTAAGCAGTATAATCTGTCGTCATTCGCTGCTCTCTTCCTGTGATGTAGAGCCAATGTCATTGAGGAAATTTTTGAAGATTCTTTTCACAAGTGATGATATAGGTTTTTTAAGTATGGGGATTTATTTTGCGTGTATTTTTTCACCTCGGTCAAAGCATTGATGACTTAGTTCTGGTTTGTATTTCTTTATTTGTTATAACTTATGGAAAAAGCTCTAGCATTATTAAGGCACTCATTGACAGAATTTTTTCCATTGAGAGATTGCAGATTTAATTCGTCTTACTTGGTTATTAATTCTTCTTGACTTGCTTGGTTAGTCAAATTTACCTGTTGTGTAGATCCATTTTCTTCTTGTTTAGCTGTTTTTACTTGTATTATAAGTAATATATACTCACCAGCAATGTTTTATGTAAACACTTGGAACATCAGGAAAGTTTATTAGGATAAGTTTTACTCGCCAAATTTAGCATTCAATACAGAGTGAAAAGTTTGCTTGATCAATAAAAGTTTGCTTGATCAATAAAAGTTTGCTTGATCAATAAAAGTTTGCTTGATCAATAAAAGTTTGCTTGATCAATAAAAGTCTGACTGCAGAAGAGCTGCTGGCTAAACTTGTGGTAAAAATTTCAAATTAAAAATAAAATGTGAATTCACCTGCAAGTAGAATTTACCTATTTATTGATCAGTGCCATAAACACTGATCGGTAACTAGGTAAATCTTACAGATTTTTTTTCCTGGGTGTTTGATTTTTAGTCCACATGAGACTTGTTAGCAGATGTTTCTATGAAAGAAGAAACGAACCATAGACTAAACAAGGAGATACAGTGGGTGGCATGTTGAGGCACCAGTGCACACAAGCAACTTTAGCTCATGTATCATAATGCTATCAGCACTCTTACATGGGTGTGAGGTATGAGTTTTAAACATTGCAGAAAGGAGGGTAGCTGAAGGCAGAAGAGATACCAAATTTCAGGGCAAAGTGTGGTATAAATATTATGCAGGGAATTTGTTGCGTGGAGGCTAAAAGATGGTATGAGGGTTACGAGAAGTATGACTCAGAGGTTTGAGAAGATGTTGAGGTGGTTTGCACATTTGGAGAGGATATAACAGAATAGATTCACTAATAGAGTACATAAATCTGGGATGTAAGGGTTGTTCCAGGAAGGTGTGAAGGTTTTGTTTTAATTGTTAGGGGCTTGAGCATCCACCAGGCTTGTGCAAGTGCTTTAGATCACAGAGTGGAGAAAAGTTGTTTTTCTTTATGCAGAATGCCGAACCTTTGTGGATCATATAGCACATGGGGTGGTAAAGAATAGATCCCTAGTCTGCTAATCACAATATAAATTTGACTGTCACTGCTGGAAAAGAGCTCATCATATTCATAAACTATTGACCAATGAGTGAACAAGTGCAGAAAAATTGTTACTTTTGCCATACAAAGAGAACTTGGCTACCTACCAAAGGCTTCTAAAATCTTTACTGTAAAGATGAACTTTAGGAACATCTAGGGTGACATTTATTTACTAACCTCCCAGAAATGTAACAGTATATTTCTCCTTGAGCTCTAATTCCTACCTGGGTCAACCTAGTAAAAAATTAGATTCGAGACTTGAACAATACAGGTACTCAGTTGCGACAACTCATGTTTGTAGTTTATTGTCCTCGTAGTGAAATTGACTTGACTCATTTTCAGGAAGTAGCCATTATTTTGTTTTTTATCCACATTGGCTGTTTGATACCAAGGTAGGGTGACTCACAGAGGAAATACACACAATATCATTCATTCTGTAGCTTTTATACCATCACTTCAAAAATAACATAATACAGTGACCTTCTGAATTGCAGCATCCTCACACATTCTTTCGAGTTCAGGTACTGTGCTTCCCACTTTCATGACCCAAGTTTTTTGTTACATGTAATATTCTCCAGTCATTCAGCTTGAATAACATGCCAAAATTTTGAGTTTTGATATGCAGTACATATACAAAGTTGTCAGTAATATCACCGGGGACGGTACACTGTAAAAACTGCTATTTTTAACTGTTCCTTTTAATACTACTATGATACAGTATGTTAGCTTGTGATATGTAGCTCCATCATGAGTGCTAGTGCTGTTCTGCATGTATATTATACTTGTACAGGATGTATTTTATGTGATTTACATGCAGTATGTATCTTTTTATGTATAACATGTATTCATCCATATTATGTGGGGTCAGAATGCACATTTACATATACATACTTGTTTGGGTGTATATGCTCATGCATGTGTTAGGTATGGTCTGTAGATATGTGCTGTGCACTGTACGTATACACACTCAGATCTCTGTTTGGAATTGATTCTAAAATGCAGTAAGGCTTTGTGCAGTTTTCCAGACTCATTATTGTCAGGTATTATATACAAGACATAATTCACCTTCATTCAGGTTGCTTTTGTTGATTACTGATAAAGCAGTGGTTGGCATTTTCTAGAGGATTCCACCTCTGATTATTATTATTTATTTAGAACATATTGTTGAAATATTTTACTGACTAGCAATAAGTTGTCATGACAGTATGTGTATTAGGGGTTTGGCTCTCAGGTATTTCCTTACACAGGATTGTGTATATTATCAAATACAGTGGACCCTCGAATTTAGTTGTGCCTTTTCTGTATGCAAAACTATTTTTATTATCTATAAAAATGTATTTTTTGTTAATATTTCCCATAGGGAATATTGTAAATCCAATTAAACCATTCCAGACACCCAAAAATATTAACAAAAAATACATTTTATAGATAATAAAAATAGTTTTGCATACAGAAAAGGCACGACTAAATTCGAGGGTCCACTGTATCTCACTTCTCCATGCCAGAGATTGCATTTCAAGTACTTTACAACATTCACCGTAGTTGAGATGTTTAATTGATTCCATACATCTGGTAAATGGGCTCTACATTTTCCAGCTCTGATATCTTTCTTGCTATGGGCTTACAGCCCATAGCAGTATTGTAAATGTAATAGCAGTATTGTAAATGTAAGAGTGCTTGTACTCTTGCTTCTCCCCACTCCACATACACAGTTGCATGTGTGTCTGGAGTTCAGGAGGTAGAAAGTAGTGGTTGCACAATAAAGGATGGGTAGGGATGTTCCAGTTCTGGAGGTGGGAAGGATGTTGCATTTCTGGATGTCATTTGACTTATGATGTTAGTGCACATCTGGCAAGATAGCTACAGAATGAGTGATGTTGAATATAGTTTCTTTAGATCATTCTACCTTGATGAAAAATGGCCAATATGGTAAAGATTAGTAAGAAATAAAAATGGCTACAGTATATCCCAGCAAGAAGACCTTTAGTTGAGCAACTAGAGTAATAGTCGAATGACTTGTAAAATCGCAGTAACATGATTGTAAGCAGCTTGCAATGCAAGTTGTCACAGACAAATCTTCTTCTACTAACATGGTTGTAGCAAACTTTTGCTCAGGTCCCTTTGAAGTCAATACAGTGGACCCCCACCTAACGATATTATTTCAATCCAGAATTCTGTTTGGGTGCCGTTATAGACCGAATTTGTTTCCATAAGGAATATTGTGAATTAGATTAGTCCATTTCAGACCCCCAAAAATACACCTACAAAAGCTCTTACAAAAAATACACTTACATAATTGGTCGAGCTGGGAGCTGATCGTTAGGCGGGGGTCCACTGTATTAAGCTGATGCTTGTCACAGTCATGCTAGTTTGAGATTTGTCTGTAAAAACCTGCATTGTGGTCACAGTGGGAGCCATGCTGACCTTAATTAGGTATAAAAATGTACCTAGTTGGATGGATCTTATTTAAGATCTGTTTTCCATGGGTTTGAACCTCATCCATTTTGTGAGTTAATAGATGGGTGGTGGAATTTAATGTGGAAACCCGTCCATTCTGTGAGTTAATAGATGGGTGGTGGAATTTAATGTGGTTAAGTGCCATATAATGGAAATAAAATTAGGCAAAACATTCTACATGAATCTAAACTGTATAATAAAACTATAAGTTGAGACAGAGAGGGATTTAGGAATTCTCATTAACAGAAAAATGTCACTGGTGATATTTAATGAATTTTTTTTTTTTTTTTTTTTTTTTTTTTTTTTTATCACACCGGCCGATTCCCACCAAGGCAGGGTGGCCCGAAAAAGAAAAACTTTCACCATCATTCACTCCATCACTGTCTTGCCAGAAGGGTGCTTTACATTACAGTTTTTAAACTGCAACATTAACACCCCTCCTTCAGAGTGCAGGCACTGTACTTCCCATCTCCAGGACTCAAGTCCGGGAGTAGGTAGTAGGTTGGTAGACAGCAACCACCCAGGGAAGTACTACCGTCCTGCCAGATGACTGTGAAACAAAAACCTGTAATTGTTTTGCATGATGGTAGGATTGCTGGTTTCTTTTTCTGTCTCATAAACACGCTAAGATAACAGGGATATCTTGCTACTCCTACTAACACTTTGGTCACACTTCACAGACACGCACATGCATATATATATATACATACATCTAGGTTTTTCTCCTTTTTCTAAATAGCTCTTGTTCTTTTTTATTTCTTCTATTGTCCATGGGGAAGTGGAAAAGAATCTTTCCTCCGTAAGCCATGCGTGTCGTATGAGGCGACTAAAATGCCGGGAGCAATGGGCTAGTAACCCCTTCTCCTGTATACAATTACTAAAAAAGAGAAGAAGAAAAACTTTATATTTAATGAAATGGTAAGAAATTCATATTCTCTGGTGGGATATACAGTGGACCCCCGGTTTACGATATTATTTCATTCCAGAAGTATGTTTAGGTGCCAGTACTGAACGAATTTGTTCCCATAAGGAATATTGTGAATTAGATTAGTCCATTTCAGACCCCCAAACATACACATACAAATGCACTTACATAAATACACTTACATAATTGGTCGCATTGGGAGCTGATCGTAAAGCGGGGGTCCACTGTATTATAGTAAGCTTTATATATATTAATGAGACTGATAAAGCTATTCACTACACATGTTAAACCAAAATTAAGATATGCAGCATTGTGTGGGGTTCAAAAGTTACAGAAAGATCAACAGTGAGCTTCAAAATGGTTCTCAGAGTTAAGGGTTAGGAAGAAACATTGTAAACTTAAGATATGCCCTGACTGATAGCAGGAAACATGATGGTCATGTATGTACAGTACTGTACTGTTTAACATACAACTATATGAAAGAATATATCAGGGTGATTTTTTATTTAATACCATGAAGAGGGGAAAACAAGAGGTCAGACTTGTAAACTAAGACTGAAGTGGTACTGAAAGGATGCTAGAAAATTTGTTACAGTGATGGAACAATGGAATGGTCTTCAAGAAGAGATAATAAGTGCCTTAGCTGCTGGAAATTTAAAAACTTATATAACATTGAATACCAAAGATGGGATAACAGTAGCATAGCTCTGCTCCTATAGTTACCAACAGGTATTACCTAATTGAGTTGCTGGACTGATATTGCATGCATGTATGTTTGGCTCATAACTAGTATGTATAGAGCATTTTACCCAGAAAGAAAATTTTCAGGAGAGATATTGCATTTACATTTGAAAGTTATGGGCTGAGAGGCAGGTGTTGGTGATGTGGGTGTCAGGCAGGTTGAGAGTCAGGTGTTGGTGATGTGGGTGTCGGGCAGGTTGAGAGTCAGGTGTTGGTGATGTGGGTGTCGGGCAGGTTGAGAGGCAAGTGGTGGTGATGTGGGCGTCAGGCAGGTTGAGAGGCAGGTGGTGGTGATGTGGGTGTCTGGCAGGTTGAGAGGCAGGTGGTGGTGATGTTGGTGTTGGGCAGGTTGAGAGGCAGGTGGTGGTGATGTGGGTGTCTGGCAGGTTGAGAGGCAGGTGGTGGTGATGTTGGTGTTGGGCAGGTTGAGAGGCAGGTGGTGGTGATGTTGGTGTTGGGCAGGCTGAGAGGCAGGTGGTGGTGATGTGAGTGTCAGGCAGGTTGAGAGACAGGTGTTGGTGATGTGGGTGTCGGGCAGGTTGAGAGGCAGGTGGTGGTGATGTGGGTGTCGGGCAGGTTGAGAGGCAGGTGGTGGTGATGTGGGTGTTGGGCAGGTTGAGAGGCAGGTGTTGGTGATGTGGGTGTCGGGCAGGTTGGGACAATAAAGACTCCACTACCTTTGTGTGTGGGACATTTAAATAAGAAATAGAGATCTCTACTACCTGTAGCTCCATTCTTTTAGCATTTAAGGTATATCAAGTGCATTTGGCATCATAAACTCGTTGATGCATATCCTCGTCTTGCATATGTTGAATTCAAATGACCAGATTCTTTCAGACATTTTAGCCACTTTAATAGACACTTCATTTCCTGAGATTCTTTCGTATCTTTACACAAAACACGCTATAAATTATAAATCACACTTACCTTCATCATACATCAGTAAATTATAAATCACACTTATCTTCTGTTTTTTGGTCTTCCTCTGCTTGTACTTTCATCTTCCTTGATGTGCCTTCTACTTGGCTTGGCACCTCACAGACTTGTTCATGTACCTCAGTTGATTCCTCATTCCATGTCTTAGGCTCATTTGTGCACCTCACTTGATTATTCATTCTGTCTGTTCTTGTAAGATGGAATTACTTAGCTATATATTGGAATGATTGAAATAGGAGAAAGGATTCAGAATATATGGAGGCAGTATGATGCTTAGATTTTGTAAGAAAGATAATGTACGATGAGTTGGTTGGAAGGTTTCCTTTAAAGAATTGGATGCATGTTCACTAATGTTTAGTATTATTATTAAAAATGCTTGTAAACAATGACCTACTATATATTATCAAGTATAGGCTTTAGATACAATATATGGAGTATTAGAGATATGAGAAGTGGTTAAAGTCAAGGAGAACAGTAATGAAGCTTGAATGTTGAGTTTGCAGGGTTATCTGAATTTTGATTTCTGTGCACTTCTTTCCAGACTGCTATTGAAAGAGTGACAGTGAATGTGTCTTTCCTTGGCTCACCTTGCCTTGGTGGGAAAATGGTTGATTTAGTATAAAAAACTGATGAATGGATGAGTTGCTCACAAGATCCTTCTTATAAAACATTTATTAAAGACAGTGATACATTCATTCATTAATCTACAAAAATTGTCCCAATGATGAGTTTCTTTTAGGGAATAATGGGGTAGCAATAAGCAATTCAGAGATTTAGTTTAAATAATTGGGAGGCTGTGAGACTGCAGACGTAACAGCTGAATTTTACATGCAAATGTAATTAGTGTATAGAGGTGAAGCCTCGGCTGTACGTACTAGTATAACAGACTTGTAATGGTGGATTTAATTTTGTTGCAACCATGCATTGGAAATTGTAATAGAGCATTTATAATATATGGACGAGATGAAAATTGCTGAAAGAGTTTGAATGGAAGTTAGTAGTGCTAGTAGATTGAGATGGTTGTTGGTGTATTTATACAATCAGCTGGTTTGGTCAAACAGTGGTACTGTATGTGGAAGAATTGTTCCATTGCTCCCTAGTTCCTTTAGGTCTTCATAAGTTTAATTTCACCACTATGATCCTTCTTTCAAGACACGACACACAGTATTGGTGTCTCCAACACCGAGACAACAGAGACAACTTGACGTCCATCATAAGTGTCTTGCTTATCTTGTTTGAGAACAGTTTTAAGAATTCTTTTTGTGAAAGTTTCCTTACATTTAATGATAGTGATATATTGTGTTGCATTTATGTTGAGTTATTTAACTGAAAACCTCAAACGTAAAACTGTCTCCACCATAGCTTTGAATTGTATCCTAATACTTTGTTATATGTTAATATTGTGCTTTTTTTGCATTAACTTAGTTGCATCTGAATTAATAGTTAAGGAAGCAGTTCATTTGACCCTGGTTGTGTGGAGGCATTTGGCTAGTGACACCGGTCAGCTCAATTGTTTCTGGAATATTTGACATACATTATGCTCATTATCTAGTAAGCCTCATCTCAAAGTAAAAGGGCGAGATCTTTTGTTTTAATATTCTTGAATAATTTTGTAATAATTTCTGTCTTCTTCCATTTACAAGGGATTATGTTTTGTACATTCACAGGATTGGAGAGAAGTGATTCTCCATTACAAAAGTGGCAAGACAAGATTAACAGTGGTTTTGACAAGTTAGTTGCCTTTGCTTCAGAAGTTGACAAACGCCGTAAGTCCACAGAGGGCACATCCCCTCGACAAGAAGGATTTGCATCGCCAAGATGCAGCGAACGCCGACCTCCAACCATTGCAGAACCTCCACACAGTCTAGAACGTGACGTGTCATCTTTTCGAAGCAGACAGGAGGAAGAGGACATTGTACGAAACAGTGATACTACTGTACCCCCTCCTTACTCACCTCATTCTCCACCCAGATTATCACCAAGTCCCATCCCAGATGGCCGACCTCCAACGCCGCAGTCGCCGAGACCTCCAGTTCGTACACCTCCTATATCTTCTCCTCCTCCAACTCCTTCCCCAGACAGATGTGGGGGTGAATCACCTGGCTTTTATCCTCCACAGGGAGGAGAAACACCTCCATATCTTCCACCAGAATTGGAGACTACACGTCTAATTTCGCCTGTCACATCACCCACGGAACATGGCATTTATCATCACCATTTTAAGAAGAAATTTTACCACAAGGAGCAAATAAGTTCTATAGATGCAGATCATCACCACCACCACCACCACCACAACAGTACACATCACGGCAAGTTCCGTCCCAAAGGCAAAAATTGGCAGTGGAGAAATAGATCATCTCATCATCTGTCATCATATCACCACCATAGCAGAAGGTCCCCACCACCACTGCCGTCACATCAGCTGCCGTACAACAGCAGTACCACACATCACCACCACCATCACCATCATCGTCACACAGCTACCTACCCACCATCAGTGCCACGCCATCACCACAATCACCATCAACTGGTGACTGCAGCACCACCACCACAGCGGTCACAGGGCCCACAATCACAAGCCTCATACTTCCATCATTAATGTAAGTAGACTTCATAAATGTCAGTTTTAACATTTTTACTTTAATGCACTTGAGAGCTAACCTAATAATTTTGGCATACAGTGATACCTCGCATATCTGGCCTGCAATTACCCGAACCTCACCAATATCCGAACAGGCCCTGGGAAAGGGCAAAATTCTAAAATTATTACCGAAACATCTGGACAATCATTCGGATATGGAAGAAGGCTAAATCAAACTTGATGTGCACTGTATTGTACTGGTTGGCCACTAGAAGCCACACTCTTTGCCTTCCTTGTAGTATTATTACAGCTGTGTTTTGTCCTAGTTATCCTGTGTATGGCACCAAAGAGGGCCAGGAATGTGCTTACTCTAGAAAAAAAGAGGGAAATGTTGTCGCACTTGGATGCAGGTTGGTCCAAGGCTGGGGAAAAAACTACAGAAGACGACATGCAGTACTGGCTAGAGTGTAACGAAGACAGCCCTGGTGTGCAGTCTCTGATGGATGCAGAGATTGCAGAATCAGTGTTGCACCCAGAACATTCTGAAAGTGACAACGACAACGACCCAATGCCTCCAAGACCAAAAACTTCGGCAGGAAGGGCAGGTGTCAAATATTTTTGGAGTATTTGGAGCATCACTGTCCACAGCCCATTTGAAAAGGTTATGGTCCTGTGGTCCGTGAAATCCGGGAGGCTGTTATTCGAGCCCAGAGTGTCTGGTCCCACTGCCAGACAACGTTTTTTTTTTTTTTTTTTTTTTTTTTAAGCCTACAACGCCATCACCAATGGCGATATGACTGTACGGATGAGCATTTTTCCTCCTCACGTATCCAGAAACTTCGTGTTTCCAAACTGGTCTCGGCCCATATACGTAGTTCGGATATGAGAGGTATCACTATTTTCCAAATTTCGCATTGGTCATAGGAATATTATATGTAATAGATTTCCAGCAAGCGTGCGTGAGCGTGTTAGATAGGAGTGAATGGAGACGAATGGTATTTGGGACCTGACGAGCTGTTGGAATGTGAGCAGGGTAATATTTAGTGAAGGGATTCAGGGAAACCGGTTATTTTATATAGTTGGACTTGAGTCCTGGAAATGGGAAGTACAATGCCTGCACTTTAAAGGAGGGGTTTGGGATATTGGCAGTTTGGAGGGATATGTTGTGTATCTTTATATGTGTATGCTTCTAAACTGTTGAATTCTGAGCACCTCTGCAAAAACACTGATTATGTGTGAGTGAGGTGAAAGTGTTGAATGATGATGAAAGTATTTTCTTTTTGGGTCACCCTGCCTCGGTGGGAGACGGCCGACTTGTTAAAAAAAAAAATAGTTCCCAGGATCATCTTCTTTGCAGCCTTGTTGCTCACACATTTTGCCTCATTGCTTGTCATTTCAAGAAGTAACATCTGTCAAAATAGTTTAAAATTCATTCTGCGTCTAATTGAAGTACAGTGGACCCCCACATAACGATCAGCTCCCAACTCGACCAATTATGTAAGTGCTTTTGTAGGTGTATTTTTGGGGGTCTGAAACGGACTAATCTAATTCACAATATTTCTTATGGGAACAAATTAGGTCTATAACGGCACCCAAACAGACTTCTGGATTGAAATAATATCGTTAGGCGGGGGTCCACTGTATTACTTTGGAAAAGATAGTCATTTCGTGGGACTCATTAACACTGTTATCTTCCCTTCTTATTTCTTGCTGAATTTATGCTATGTCAACTGCAATATCAAAAATGAAAAATATAGTGATACCTCAGGTTATGAACTTAATTTGTTCCAGAAGGCTGTTCGAGTGCCAATACTGAACGAATATGTTCCCATAAGGAATATTGTAAATTAGATTAGTCAGTTTCAGACCCTCAAAAATACACTTACAAAAGCACTTACAAAAATACACTTACATAATTGTTCAAGTTGGAAGCTGTTCGAAACTCAGGGTACCACTGTATATCCAAAACTTTGAAGATAAAATAAAGTTTCAGATATAGTATTTTTAATTTTTGATATTGCAGTAGAGTATGTGACTGGCTTGACATTATAAACCCTCTTATTACTGTATTGTATCCATATCACTGTACAAAAGTGCACTACGACTCACGAAATAGTAATGACACGATTGCAAACAAACCATACCCCGGCCGGGATTGAACCCACGGTCATAGAGTCTCAAAACTCCAGCCCGTCGCGTTAGCCACTAGACCAGCTAGCCACTAGCTGGTCTAGTGGCTAATGCGACGGGCTGGAGTTTTGAGACTATGACCATGGGTTCAATCCTGGCCGGGGTATGGTTTTTTTTAAAGTGCACTATTTTGTTACGATACTTTTTAAAATGCACAAATTTAAACAAAATTAAAATAAACTACCTGCCCCATTTGCTTGGTGCTTATAGAAAAAACACAATAAAATATTGATAAAAACTAGAAAACACATTAACTAGAGCTTTACAAAAGTACAGTGGTACCTCAGGATACAAAAGTAATTCGTTCCAGAAGGTTGTTCGGGTGCTGATACCAAACAAATTTGTTCCCATAAGGAATAATGTAAATTAGATTAATTTGTTTCAGACCCCCAAATATACACTTACAAAAACACTTACATAAATACATACACTTAAATAATTGTTCGAGTTTTGAGGTGTTCGTATCTAGAGGTACCGCTGTAATTACCAAACTACCAAAGTTTTGCTTATTGTTGTATTCATGGTTATTATTTTGTCCTCGTGGTCTTTTTGAACTAACAAAGGCCTCTTGATCCAAGGAATTGGAGTAGTCCTAAATATTCAGTCTTTCCATGTGATTGTAGGATACTAATAAGCTTGCCCCTCGTTAAGCATTTAGCTGATTCTGTTTTAATTTTCAGTTGTGCAGACCTGAGCAGATAAGCTATTAAGACACCACCACCACCGCTGCCACCACCACCAACCACCACCACCACCACCACCAACCACCACCACCACCAACCACCACCACCACCAACCACCACCACCACCACCACCAACCACCACCACCAACCACCACCACCAACCACCACCACCAACCACCACCACCACCACCAACAACCACCACCACCACCACCACCACCAACCACCACCACCAACCACCACCACCAACCACCACCACCAACCACCACCACCACCACCAGCCACCGCCACCACCAACCACCACCAACCACCACCACCAACCACCATCACCACCACCTCTTCAACTGCCACCATCACATAATTGTTGCAGTATTAAGGAGAACTGGCTTGAGGCCGCTGGGTCTACTCAGTTTCTGCATTTTCAAAATTTACAGTTAACCCATTGTAGACTTTTTTTTATGAAAACAATTTTCTTATGACATTTTAAGTGAACTGATAGTACAATTAAATAAAATATTTTATGACTTTCCTTTTAATTACAGCTGGAGACAAGTGTGGATTGTAAGAAATACTGTAAGTGTTGGTGTTATCTCTTGCATTCTCTATAGCTCCAGCAGTTATTTAATTCCCTTTAAAGAAATTATATTGCATATATTTAATTTGTGGGCATCATTTACAATTGTATGATATATGGCATTATTGTATCCAACACTTCAGATATAAGACAGAGAATAACAAGCTGACATAACAGCAGAAATCCTGAGTTGCTGGAGCATTAGTGTGTGCAAGTAATCCACAGAGCTGTTAAGCTACGGATGTCGATATCAGCTGTATGTGGTAGGGCTTGTAGTTGGTGTGAATATTAACAATGTGGAGGAAATGAACCCTTCGTATATGCTGTATTTCTGGCTCTCACTAGCAAGTATTACTCTAAATCTCTCAAACTTACACCATGATAAAAACAGATGTATTATTTAGCTTTGTTTTTATAGCTTTTCAGTTTTCAAGAGGTTTATACATGTTAATATATTTTAAGGAGGGATTCGGATACTGTATCGACTTCAATATTTTAACTCGTGAAAAACTAACACAAGCTTAGATCGGACTCACACTTACTAGATACAAATGCTTCAGTCAGTATTGGCGAGTCATCCGGGTGGCGAGATTCGTGCTTTGTATTGTTTTTCCCCTCGAGTACTTCATCCCACTTAGCAGGTTGTTGCTCTCAGTACCTGAATGCTTCATCCCACTCAGGACAGGTCATTATGTACTCTCAAATTAGAGTGCTTCATCCCACTCTGAGAAGGTTGTTGCTCTCGGTACTCGAGTGCATCGTCCCCCTCTAGCCAGACTATTGCCAATACTACTGAAGCATTTTTCTTATTATTGTTTGTTAAAGTACTTTCAGCCATACTTGCTCCTCCTTCACCAGGTGTGTTCTTTAACCTAACTGTGGGTCTTCCTCTAAACTTGAATGAATATAAGAGAGCTTTCAGGAAAATCTAACTGTGATTGTATATATACTTGCCATGGATTGTCTTGCAGGTAGGCTAAAAATTACAAGAACATTCATTCCCAGGCAAGTGTAATCTTTTGCAGTTATTCCCAAATAGGGAAAATTTTCACAGATTCAACTTTGTGATCACAATGTGGCATTTCTGACAGTGAGCAGTTATGATATAAGTGTTTTAGATTTTTTTTTTTAACCGAACCTAGGCTTCATTAAATATAGATGCAAAAAAAACTTTATGTAATCTTTATTTATATAGATTGTACAAGAAGCAGGGATAAGGTATCACTCCCCTAACACTGGCTGATACTAACACATAAGGACTTTAGTGAGATGATTGCACTGCCATTGAAAGTTTTCAACAAATGAACCACGCACCATTTTTCCATTGACAAATGTTAAATTTTGCTAATTTTCTTGTTATATGCAAGACAGCATCCTGAATTATGTACAACACAAACGTGAAGTTTCATTCAACTGGTTTAGTAATAGTTGGAAGTAAAGTGAATTTTGAACTGCCAGTTTCATATCTTCCTAGATTTTGATAGATACAATTAAGGGACCAATTGCAATTTTTTTTTAAATATCTTGGCTATTTAAATCTGTAGATTTTTAGATGTCTTTGCGGTAGCTCCTTGCGGAGATTTCTTATCAACGTTAAATAATGGACGGGAGTGAGCAAATGTAATGCCACATTAGTTGGAGGAGACCTCGTGCACTCTATGTTGGTACTGTATTGAGGAAGTATGTTTTATTTATTTTTTATTTGGTGACTAATACTTGTTGTACTTTAGATATTTTTGATACACAAATATGACAGGTTACCACTTCATTTGAATGATTGCTTAAAGAACTGAGATCTTATTGCAAAACACTGCTAATAAATCTTCATTGTGGATGTGTGTCTAGAGAAGAGTACTGTATTTGGTAGAATATCTTTGTTAATTATGGTGTAGGCTCACTAAAACATAGAAAAAAATAAATAATCACTTATTGTTTTTTTAAGTCACAGTTAAGGCAAAAAATTAATAATACTATACTAAATATAGAATAGTTGAGTGAAATTCAATATGTTCCACTACACTGAAAAGGATGTCAGTGTTACATTCATATATTTGCGTTGCATAACAGCCCTCAGATGCAACATTTCATGATATGCAGTGTTCAGATTTTCAAGTGACTATTAATTTTTGATTATATTGACTTTAAATTTTGTTTAGAGAAAATCTTTAACTTGTAACAGTTGCCACAATTTACATTGGATGATGAGATATACCTATGGTGCTTTGGTTCATTTAAAAATCTTTCAGGATTTATTTAAGTATGCTCAATTCTATTTATATACTATTTATTTAGTTTTGTTTTACCTCATTGTATGATTTGATCCGTGTGTGATAATAATATGCAGGAGACCTTTCCAAGGGAGGAGTGCAATTATTGGTGGGTTTGGTCCACTGATCCTGCTGCTTCTCTCACCTCGAGTTAACATCACCAGTGTGGTATACAAATATTGTTATGTTGGCCTTATCTTCTGTCATTTATATTCTTTGGTTTTTGCGAAAGTTTTTGGAAACTTTTGTTTATCTTAATGCTGTTTTAGAAATCAAGAAATCATTGCAGAATATTTAAGCATTGCAAGAAGCTTATGTTCTTATAGTTGCCTGTATAGTTGGTCAACATTCATATAATTCAATATTTATTTTATGATAAAGCTAAGGAAAGTCTTCTTCATTAATTCCCATCAAATATTTTTTGTAGACTTGTGTTATTGTGTTCTGAACTACATTTTGAAGAGGGAAAAAAAAAGGCACTTCACATATTTGTACCAACTTTGCAATGATGTGACAGTATCAGGTTACTCTATGGTTCATTTAATAATTTTTAATTTGCTTTATTACCATGATATATTTGAGTTTACTTACAAATGGCAGTAATGTACATTACATATGATTGTAGGTACGAACAGCTAATATCTTGGATAAACTGTCCTTCACTTGCCTCAAAATGTTATTACAAACTTTATATGTAACCAGAAAAGTAAACAGTATGAAAACACTGGGGCATATTTTATGTAGAATATAAATACAAGTGAAAAATCCTAAATAACTTATAGTATCAATAGCATGTCAGTCATAGTTTAACATGCTATATTCTCAAATACTGTACGTATATGGTATTAATAATTATTCAGTGGCAGTCAGTAATTTTTTTTTTTTCTTTTAACAAGTCGGCCGTCTCCCACCGAGGCACGGTGACCCAAAAAAAGAAAGAAAATCCCCAAAAAGAAAATACTTTCATCATCATTCAGCACTTTCACCTCACTCACACATAATCACTGTTTTTGCAGAAGTGCTCAGAACACAACAATAGAGGTGATTTAACCTTTCAGTGGGGTTATTAACTTCTCACGAGGGATATTTATCCACACAAGTTAGACTGTCTGAAATGACAGTCCAGGTAGGTATTATCATCCTGTCATATAAATGTGGAACAGAAGCCTGTTTAATGTTTCACACTTTGACAGCACTTCTGGCATTTTCTTTGTCATGAGCATGCATGATAAGCAGTAAATTTTGCAGATTTCTACTTATATTCAGTACACACCTGGTACTTTCTTATTTTTCTTAATAGTTCTTATTCATGTAATATTTCCTTTTTGATTTAGGATACCTTTCTCAGAGCATGCAGTGACAAAGAATTTTATTTATCTCAATGGCCATCTCCTACTAAGGCAAGGTAACCCAAAGGAAACATAATCATCATTTCTTCAACTGCTGTCTTGCCAGAAGTGTGTTGATATTACCATTCAGATTACCCTCTGACTGCAACATCCCAACCCATCCAGGGGGCAGACACTACCCTTTCTATTTTCAGGACTAGTCTGGATAAATGTTTTCCCTAAAATCTCTTCATAACTGTTACCTTGTTCACATCCCAACAGCATGCCTAATAAAAAATCATTTGTCTCCATTCACTTTTATCTAATATGTTTGCACAGATTTCCTGGATGATCAAGATGCAAAAAACTTAAGACTCCTATACCTTTACAATCATTCCTGTAATAACCCTTTTCTCTCTTACCTTCCAGCCAAGATATATGCACCTTCTTTGTCAACCTAGCCCTCTTCACATGCTCAAACCACCTCATCCCTCTGAATTATACCCTTGGTGACCCCACATCACCTTTCAATTTCTAAGCTCCATATTCTGCATATTCACACCACATTTCTCTGAGATGTGACATTGCTGCCTCTAGCCTCCTCGCCACAGTGTTCAACATTCATACCTCACCCATATTAAAGTGTTGGTACCACTATACTCTGGTACATTCCGTTTTTGCTTCCATAGGGAACTTACTTCCCACAGATACCTCAAGACACCATTCACCTCCCCCCCCCCCAACTATGGCTCATCACTTCTGTCATAGACCCATCTGCTAATATGTTAACTCTGAAACATCTGTAGTAAATACATCAGCTTTCTCAAATCAGATATGCAGTCTGTCATTGCTTATTTTTTTTTTTTGTTCATCATCTTGCTTTTTTGTGTGCTCTCTTTTAATTTCCTTCTTTTACAACCCCTCCTAAATTTCCCCAAAAGAACTGTCATAAGCAAAGAGTAACTGTGATAACTCACTTTTTATCAGATCCAACATCTGTTAATCTTCTTCTTTTGAACCCCCTAGTATTCACTCCCTACCTTGGTGAGAGATGGCTGGTGTTGGGAAAAAAACCCTCACAAACTACTGAAATACCTGGTTACATCATGAATCCCTCTCAAAGTCATACTTTCGCTAAGAAATAGGTCCCTTCTCTCCTACACACCTTAACCTGAACCTCGCTTTCTGAATAAAAACACAATATATATCAGTAGTGGGCTTAAATGTTAACATTTGGCTTAATTTTAAAATGTATCATTTGTTTAGTGCCAATAGCTTAGCATAATATTATACAGAAATAATTAACCTATACAGGTACAAGTAAATGTAGAGTAATTGCTCCATAAACGGTTTTGTACCGCCAAAAATTAAAGAAGAGTTTCAGGATGAATGCTATATGTATTTTTCCTATTACTCTAATAGTGACTTGTTGTTGGAGTGTGAGCAAGGTAACATTTATAAAGGGATTCAGGGAAACCGGCAGGGCGGACTCGAGTCCTGGAGGAGGGGTGTTGATGTTGCAGTTTTATAACTCTAATGTAAGTGCGCCTCTGGCAAGACAGTGATGGAGTGAATTACGATGAAAGTTGTTCTTTTTCGGGCCGCCTTACCTTGGTGGGAGACGGTCGATGTGTTAATAAGAAAAATTACTGTACACATATTTGAGTTGCCTCTTGCATCCTGTCTCATCGATATGAAATAATAGTTTATGAAAATGAGCTAAATGAGGGAGTTTAATGTGATCTGCCTATGCAGGACATTTTTCTAAATACAGTAAAGATTTACCATATTTCGCGGCTTATAAGACTTGTTTTAGTTTCTATGGCTCAGCATCAGATGTAACTGGGAGAGCTACAGCCCACCCCATACCCCAACTTATTGCTCCCATCACTGACCTTCAGTTTATAGGACACAGGGTGGTTTTTGGAGACATTTTATGGGGAAAAAATGCATCCAGTAACCCACGAAATATGATATGAAGTAATCTTGAATACAATGTTTTATTGCGATTATAGTAATAGCTTGGAATATATTATAGTATTTCCATTGTATTTTTATAGTATTTTGGGGGGATTTTCTTTCTTTTGTGGGTCACCCTGCCTCGGTGGGAGACGGCCGACTTGTTGATAAAAAAAAAAAAAAAAAATTCCATTGGAGGGATATGTTGTGTATCTTTATACGTATATGCTTCTAAACTGTTGTATTCTGAGCACCTCTGCAAAAACAGTGATAATGTGTGAGTGTGGTGAAAGTGTTGAATGATGAAAGTATTTTCTTTTTGGGGATTTTCTTTCTTTTTGGGTCACCCTGCCTCGGTGGGAGACGGCTGACTTGTTGAAAAAAAAAAAAAATTTCCATTTTATTCAAAATGTCATATTTTCGTAGTAAAAAGTTAAAAACAATACAAGTAGACGTGATGTATTCACTCCCAGGGGAAAAAGAAAGGATTTAATTAATTATCCTTCACCTTTAGTTTTAGTTGTTGACAAATAAAATGACGCCATAATTTCTTAATCATATTTTCAGGAAAATAATGGTTAATGCCGGATTAAAAGCATTTAAGCAATTATTGATTTACAGTATTAATTGGTAAATTTAAAATAATTTAAATCAGCCTAACTTTTACCAAACTCATGGTGCATACACCACAAGTTATCCTCTTATTAAAGGAACGTAGTTTGCTGCAGTGCATCATAACATTAGTCACTAAATGTTCACAAAACTAAAGTACTGTACATTACTGCCAAATCTTAGTAAATTTTATATTAAAATTATGAAAGTTAAGAGATCATAAAAAATTGGATGTAACCTATGATAAATGATTTTTGAAAACATTGATAAACACAAAGTATATGTTGCTTAGCTTGATTTTTAAGTGTGATAGTGAATGTAGACGGATCTGTCTCAGAGTTTAGGTACCTTGAGGGTACCAAGCTCTAGCTGCCACATTTTTACATTACTAGGGTCGAGTGCTGAGAAACTGGTCGATGTGCTCTTATTGGAGTTACATTTCTTGTATTTTTTACTATTATTAGTGTATATTAGAAAACTTTCATTGCAAACCTGTTATAATGCATTATGTGCAACAACTTTAAGAAAAAGATTTTCCTTATTAATTCGATTTAAGATATCCTTAGCCAAAATATACAAATATTGATGCTCCGTTTTATTACTATAATTGAAATATTAATTTTTATAATTTTACAGTTGAAATTAATGCAGCAGACTTGCAGTGTTAGGTTAGCAGTGGTGGCAGTAAGGCCAAGTATTAATGCATTACTACCCTCAGCCCATTTAAAAAGTGTGTGCCAAATAGTGTTATTTATATAATTGTTTAATGTACAAAATTTAGTGAGAAACACACTACATAAACCTTACATGAAATTGGGATAAGGTAATCCCACAGAAGGCTGAATTCTATCTCTTGGTATCATTTTCATTTTTTACATAAATGTTTTATTTGGAGGCTTTACTAAATTTACAAATATTTTGTTAGGTTTTTAAAGCAAAAACTGATCTAAATTCTTGTTTGGAAGAATTCATATTATGACATTGCTATGAATCCAGTCTCATTGCTGTACCACATGTCGGGGGGAATCACTATACAGTGGTACCTCGGGATACGAACTTAATTCGTTCCAGAAGGCTGTTCGAGTGCCGATACCAAACAAATTTGTTCCCATAAGGAATAATGTAAATTAGATTGGTGTGTTTCAGACCCCCAAAAATACACTTACAAAAGCACTTACATAAATACACTTACATAATTGTTCGAGTTTTGAGCCGTTCGTATCCCGAGGTACCACTATGGGGTTTCAAAAAAATTCACGTGAAATAAGTTAATAGGAAAATAACTAATTGTTAATACAGATGTAGGTGTTAGTATGGCATTAAAATACAGCGCTAGTTACTCATATCTATTCCCCATTTGAATCTTTTACTGGTCTTACTTTGGCGCCATGTTGGGAGCTACCATTTATGTCAGCCCGTCCTCACACGACACACGATAATCTTTTGATTTTAGCAAGCATATTTTCCTGGAGATACCTCATGTATCTCGCCTATTTTTGTAATTTGCTTATATGAGATCAAATGTGTATATAGAGGCTCACTTAACCTGAACTAAATTAATAAAAATTTGATTTTTGGATAAATGTGCGAACACTGGGTAATGAATAAGAAATGAGTGAGGCAAAAATGAGGATGGGTTGTATAGGCTATTGGCACTTATACCATTTGGCAAGACAGCATTATCTCCAGTGCTCGAAGGATCAGCTAGTCGAGGACTTGTATGTACTATATCATCAGTGTAGTACAGTATTATACAAAGTCTTTAGGAACTTCAAGTAGGTACACTATAAAATAAAAATTTACACAGTATAGAGCATGAAAAGATACATAGGATAGAAATACTGTAGTTTGAATTAGATGTAAATGATAGTTTTTAGGAGGAACAATGAGGGAAGCTTAGCCTTGTAAAGGCCCTTATGGGTTTAGTGCTTGGTTATGATAATAATAATTAGCCATGTGAAATCAGGAAAACATTTAATTTTGCATATACTTAACACCAAACTGCAATTGCAACAGCTTGATTTAGGTCTGTTGCCTTAAAATACTTTCCTCTTAATTCATACATTTCAAATTTAATTTCAGACATTTGTATTAAATTCATTTGTAGAGGGAGGAGGATTTTTATGTTCCGTAATAGCATAAAATTAGTATAATTCCCATAGGAAAGTAATCACCTTGTAGAGCATTATTTAATTAAGTACACACAATATCTGATAATAATATATGAAGGTAATAAAATTAGGCAAATGCAAAAGCTCTTAGAGTTGTGCAGCTGTGTTTATCATAGAAGTTTTTCAATAATTGGTTTTGTTTATAAAATTTAAGTAATTCAGTTAAATAGGTCTGTTACGTTTCTGAGTTTACATAATTTGAAGACGCTTTAAATTTGAACAAAAATGTTAAGATTGATAATGCAATGTTATAATTTAATTTTAATCTATAACGTACATTATGATACCGAGCGGCTGAATCTTGCCACAAGTGTCAAAAGCACCCAGTATAATGTAAAGCACCAGGGGCTGTGAGACTTCCCCACATGTCACTCTAGTTGTATTTACACTACTGCTAATATAAGGTGCCGGGAGCCGAAGAACTTTCCCACATTCTTATCTTAGCTGTACCTACACTTAACCAGTAAAGTAATAAACTAATCAGTGTTAATGAACATGTATTATATGATTTTATTTTATTAGCATTTAGCATGGTTAGGGTGTGTGTGAGCCATCCTTTATAGAAGTGGAAGTTATTTGCTAACTTTGTGTTGGTAGATATTCATTACTGCCATAACAAACAGAAGTGTGTATATGTTAGTCCAGTGTTTTTTTTTTTTTTATTTATTTTGTATATCATTTATATTTAAAAGGAGATGGACCTTAATGTGTAATAAGAATCTATGTGATGGATGACTTTATAGCTTGTTGTACGGAGGTTGATGTGCTAGCCAGGGTATAGAGGAGGGCACAAACTTCAAATTTTACGAGACGTTTTTGGTTCAATAGTTTGCCATATCCCCTACCCCTTTTAACTACCTATATTCTACCCACTCTTCTAGTTTTATTTGTGATACAAATTAATTTGTTTTTCTGTTAAAAATGTTGAGTATCTTGTACCCCAATTATGATTTTTTAAATTATATGTTTTGTAGAGTTTTAAGTAGAAGTGGTAATGCAACCAGTGATCATTAGTGTAAATCATAGCTCATATGATGATACACTGTTACATCTGTTGAAGCAGAGCTGCACTCTGAATGTTGGGATGTCAGTACGTGGGCATCAGCACCAGTCATATTGCAGCTTTAAGTAACATTGGGCATCAGCACCAGTCAGACTGAGGCTTTCCCAAAAGGCGTATGATTATTGCAATGATTGGGTGTAGTTATGTATAGTGAGAAGTAGGAAGTGCAACTTGCTCTACTGTGACAAAAGACAAGGTGGTTGTCTTTCGATGCAACCTTTTGATATAATGTAAAATACATGACTGATTTTTATACCTCTTTTCACTGCCATTCATAAGAGCTCCATGCCTTGATGGCCTTTCTGTCAGTAGTCTGTTATATACCAAACCAACTTAGATATAAAATACATAAATATTGCAAACAATATAATTGATATCTTAAACTGCCAGATAAACTTCATGCACATTAAAGTTGGTGCGTGAATTTTTCTCTCAAAGAGAATGATAGTGTAGATATTGTTAAGTCTTCACTGCTCAGGCACCTGATAGGAAGGCTTGAGAGGCAGCATTGTAAATAGTGTAAGATAAAGTGTTTTGTTGTGTTGCTGGGTCACAATCATTGATCTCATTGTGTGTTCTAATGCCCCTGCTACTGCCAGTTACTTCTCATGGGTTTTATTGAGTCACAGTAATGAGTACATTGTCTACATAATCATACCTATACATATTTTATAGAGGCCATCCTATGGTTTTTATAGCTTGGGATGGCTTAGGCTGTGTACATCAGTAACCAGATTGTTAATTCTTATAAAAGTTTTTTTTTATAAATTTATTATAAGCTAAAGCCAAATATTTCCAGTCTGGTTACACTTCATCCCTACAGAATAACAAAATGCAATCTCAGAAAATATTCCTATTGCTGTCTTATCATTGCAAAAACTAAAGTAAAAATTATTAGTATTGGCATGTCTTCTTCAGTATTTTAGAAACTATCCAATTGACAATATTTTCCATAACATAACCTTACTAGCTAATATTGGATGTTCTGTCTTGCTACAGTATGTTCATATATTTGCTCTTAGGGCTACCAGCTTTACCAGTCACTATTCTGTTGGGGTGATGTCTATTCACAAGTGACTACATTGATGGTTTACAAAAACAAGGATGATTAATAGCACATGTCTTATCTTCCAGAATCAAATACTGTAATTTAAATGTGATCCATCCACTTTTTAGAAGCTGTGAGCTCAACTAATTTCAAACAAATTTATTTACAGCAAGGGCTTGGCGAGTTCAAACTGCTGTCAACAGTAGCAGGAACTTGTAAATAGGTTTCATTATCATTCAGGTCAAGTAATTTTGAGGCTGAAGATGATAAGAGCATTGGAAAACCACCTCAGAAAAAATGAGTTTCATTACCAGCCAATGATGGCATAAATCTTCAGAATCTGGACATTTTAACAGGATTTTACTATTAGGAATGAATTGTTATTAACCATTAACATCAACCTTTCTTGCAAAATGAGAATTAGTACTTTTTAAGTCCTCTGGGAATAAATTAAACATTAGTGTCCAGCTTTTGATCGTTTGCCCTCGTGTCCATATGTGGTTTACTCACTTGTGGGATCATGACTGTAAGTACAAAAAAATTTGCCCTACCTGTACTTAATGTAAAATTATCTTTTTGTATTGTACTCCTTCTGACTTGAAAGTTTCCGCTGGCAGTATTTGATGCCTTCAAAAATGGATTTTTTTGTTCAAGAGAATTTTAAAA
Source organism: Cherax quadricarinatus (assembly GCF_038502225.1). Lineage (NCBI taxonomy): Eukaryota > Metazoa > Arthropoda > Malacostraca > Decapoda > Parastacidae > Cherax > Cherax quadricarinatus. The sequence continues at coordinate 790,007 of NC_091386.1, forward strand.
TTTAAAGAAATTAAGCCTTGTAAGCTGTCAGTAGTAAATAATGCTAGGCATCCAATTTCTGACAAGATGGCTGGGTTATGATCAGGAGTACATGTATTTGGTTCTTATCTATGATGTCTGTAAAATTGTATCCATTGTTCAGAATAAAATTCTCAATTGTTTATATACAAAGCTTTAATTTTATTACCTTACAGGTTTATAGCACCTGAATTCTGTTACCCTGAGAGCAGACTACAATATTATATAATGGGGAAATTGAAGTCTTTGTTGCTGTCTTTGGTTACACTGAACTGATACTTGGTGTCAAGGATGCTGCAACTGTGAAGACCTATCTAAAGCTGGGCTCTAGTTCTTAGGACTGACAGGTCAAGCAATTTATTTACCCCTTTAAAAGGCATCCCTTGTTGTGCCACGGGTTCTTCATTTGAAGAATTTGACCTTGTCTGCTTTCTAGGATCAAGTGTAAATACCTCCAACCCTCCCATTACTATTTTTATCAGCATAAGTAAGTGGTAAACCACCTACGGTCATACAGCCCTCCCTTTACTAAAAGAAGACAATGTACCATCAGCCTTGCTCGAACATACCTTCCATTGCTAGTGCTGCAGTGGTCGTGTCACTCTATCCGATGGAAATGACCATCTGGTGAGACATTGGCAGGCCATCTGGTAGGTACTTAAGAGGTAATAGCATTGCCTCTCACAGCAGGTAGCTAATCCCCTATTTTCCTATCTTCTGATAAATGAGAGAGAGAGACTCCCGAATTCCAAGTGATGACTGACACCCATTACTAACCTCAAAATATTGCTTCCATTTTTGGGAAAGTGGGATGTGCAGCAGAGTGAACGATGCTGATCATGCTAATAAAGTACACTGGTACCTTGACTTACGAGTGCTCTAACTTGTGAGTTTTCTGAGTTAAGAGCTGTCACTCAGTCAATATTTTGCTTTGAGTTGCAAGCCAAAATCCGAGTTACAAGCGAGCTTCAGATATGCCGCCAATTAGTGGCGGCGTATCTGAAGTCAAATCTAACTCTGTACCCAGAGGAATGTCAGGTACTTTGTCCCATACCACATGCTCTTTCAAGACATAAATGGAAGGATAATACTCCCACACTAATCCCAGATTGTAGTGAGGCACCTTCTCCCTTGTTTGGATCTCATATAAATCCAGGGAAGAGGTGACCTCCATTTCAGCACTTGAGTTTTTCTAGAAACATTAATTAAGGTGGGTGGAGTAGTCATGGTGGTGGGTGGAGTATACAATATTTCCTATTTATAAATACATTTTTCTTATTTAAGAACATGAGAAAGAAGGAACTCTGCAACAGGCCTACTGGCCCATGCGAAGCAGGTCCAGGTCTCGTACCGGCTTAAGCCATTGCCCTAACCTAGTCAGGTCAGGTCACATTCACTTAACTTATACAACTTTAACTTATACAACTCTCATAACCATCTACGAAAGGTGTATACACGGGATTTTTTCAGGTTTATGGAGATAAATTGATCCAAGAAAATGAGAGAGAAAAAGTTTTTTGGCCGGATTTTCTATGCTGATTCAGAATATACACTTGAAAATGTAAAATGATCTCATTTTATCATCATACGAGGCCTGAATGAAAATACAGTACCAGATATACTAAATTTGCTTGTAAGAGATAAGTGAACTGTAGATAGAAATCCAATTGTACTCTTGTTAATCCTTTTGGGGCCTAGTTCTTAGGCCTTTTGTGTATCCATGTGCTCTTGTGCTACCGTCCACAGGATGGATATGGGGTGCACAATAAACTAGCCACTTCGGTAGGAAAATCTAATCTAATCCCTAGTCAAACATATCCACCCAGCTGATATTTGATGGCCATTAACCACCTCAGTACTGTATATAGAGCAAGTTAACTTTTCCAGTGATGGAACTTGAACCAATGCCACAAATATTGGTACTGTGGCCACCCACCAACATACTGGAGGTCACAGGAAGAATAATCTGTGGACAAACATCATAACCCAAATTATGACTTAATTCCCCTTCCTGAAGTAACTGTCAAGAGGTCTATCCTCTTATTCTATTCTTACCAGTGCCCCATTTTCCTTTCATAAAGTGAAATCCTTTGTATAAAAGATAATGAGGGGGTTGTCATGTAACCAAGCCATTATCTAATTCTGCCTAAAGGGGAGACTGTCTTGCATCTCCTACCCTGGAGTTGTTATATAATCCCAATGCTGTATAGCCCTTGTGGCTTAGCGCTTCTTTTTGATTATAATAAAAATAATATAATCCCAATGGGTTTAGAGCTCCCCATGATTATAATAATCCCTTGGCACTGTGGCCCACATATGGGTCGCCCCTTTTCCCTATAAATGTAATCTGGATGCTGGTAGAGGTGAGCGCCTCTGGTGGCGAGAGTGGACACTAGGTGTTGTCAGTCTTAGTAACATCAGTTGAAGGAAGAAACTCACAGTGTCAATGTGACCTTCAGAGGGAGAGGATGTCGCTCTTGCTCCTCCTCGTACCTTACAGGTTTACCTTCCATAACCTGGTAGACATTACTACATCTGAGAACTGTCGTGTGTGGTCCCCGTACAGGTTTAGCGCCTCCCAGTCAAGACAACACTGCTAATTATGGTGAGTATTGTGTATGTCATGTGATGACTGTGAAGGGCTCTTGATCCAAGGAACTGCACTCGTCTTCCCTGGATCAAACCAGAATCTCTTATTCCGTAATAGATGTATAGCTCGTATAGGTTTAGCGCTTCCACAGGAAGCGCTAAACGCGGAGGGGAAGGGTTGAATCCTTAAGGAAGCGTTAAACCAGTAGGGGCCTCACGGAACCTATGGGAGGTGGCAGTCAGGTTTAATCCAAGGGAGAAGAGTAGCTCCAACTCCATGGATCAAGAGCCCTTCAGTGGTATCCCCCCTCATGATAATTCGTAATTTTTATCATAATTATAATTATTATAATCAAGGGGGAGCGCTAAACTCTTATTATGAAAGACCCTTGCGGGTTTAGCGTTTAGTTATGAATTTTAATAATAAATAATGTTATAAATGTGATTTACAAGTAATTTTACTTAATTTATATTAAAAATAATCGCATAAATACCCATTTTCTGTGTAGTAAAAATAAGGCGGGTTTTAATTATATTTTTTGATTATAATAATTAATTTAGGGTTGTTCGTACGTTGGATTACGTGCGACCAGCAGTAACAGCCTGGTTGATCAGGCCCTGATCCACCACGAGACCTGGTCACAGACCGGGCCGCCGGGGGTGGGGCGCTGACCCCCCGGAACTCTCTCCAGGTACATGTACATATAACTACAATTATTATAGACACTTGTAATATTTTGGATATCGGGAGACTACTAATGTTTTGAGTGAGGTGGAGTTAGTAGGTTTACTTAGGTACAGGTACCTAAGTAAACCACTTATGTGTACCTGTACACATAAGTGGCCTGGTAGGTAAAGCTCTGGCTTCACACGCTGAGGGTCCGGGTTCGATACCCAGTACGGGTGAAAACAAGAACATAAGAAAGAAGGAACACTGCAACAGGCCTACTGACCCATGCGGAGCAGGTCCATGTCTCCCCCCCCCCCGGATTAGACCAATGACCCCCCTGGATTAGATCAATGACCCACCCAGTCTGGTCACCACCACTCAAGGAAGGAACACGGCACCAGACCCAGAAGCACAAGCTAGTCAGGTCCAACTCACACCCACTCGTGTATTTATCTAACATTTTTAAAACTACACAACGTTTCAGCCTCTATAACTGTACTTGGGAGTTTATTCCACTCATCCACAACTCTATTACCAAACCAGTACTTTCCTATATCCTTCCTGAATCTTAAGTTTTCCAACTTAAAACCATTGCTGCGAGTCCTGTCTTGGCTGGAAATTTTCAGCACGCTGTTTCCATCCCCTTTATTTATTCCTGTTTTCCATTTATACACCTCAATCAGGACTTGTTTCCTTAAGACACCTTATGTCAGTGTTCACCTAGCAGTAAGTAGGTACCTGGGTGTTAGTTTTCTGGTGTGGGTCGCATCCTGGGGGCAAAATTGACCTAATTTGCCCGAAATGCTCAGCATAACAAGGGACTTTCTATTTAGTAATATAAGTTGTGTAATGTACTTGTCAAAATAGAGATTATTATTATTATTTACCCCTCAAAGAAGGTTCCTTGATGTTGGTGAGGGGCTCTTGATTTAGGGAATTGGATCTGTGCTCCAGTTCCCCGAATTAAGCCTGAATACCTTCCACATCCCCCCCCAGGCGCTGTATAATCCTCCGGGTTTAGTGCTTCCCCCTTGATTATAATAATTATTATTATTGAGACATTAAAGGGTATATGTGGAGGAACTACATTCAGTTCACCTTTATTTCAAACAGCCTGGTTGATCAGGCTCTGATCCACCAGGAGGCCTGGTCACAGACCGAGCCGCGGGGGCGTTGACCCCCGGAACTCTCTCCAGGTAAACTCCAGGTAATATTCCAGGCAAAACTTAATTATTTTGAAAGTTCTTGCGTAGTATTGTATATTTTTTTTTTTTATCACACTGGCCGATTCGCACCAAGGCAGGGTAGCCCGAAAAAGAAAAACTTTCACCATCATTCACTCCATCACTGTCTTGCCAGAAGGGTGCTTTACACTACAGTTTTTAAACTGCAACATTAACACCCCTCCTTCAGAGTGCAGGCACTGTACTTCCCATCTCCAGGACTCGAGTCCGGCCTGCCGGTTTCCCTGAACCCCTTCATAAATGTTACTTTGCTAACACTCCAACAGCACGTCAAGTATTAAAAACCATTTGTCTCCATTCACTCCTATCAGATACGCTCACGCATGCCTGCTGGAAGTCCAAGCCCCTTGCACACAAAACCTCCTTTACCCCCTCTCTCCAACCTTTCCTAGGCCGACCCCTACCCCGCCTTCCTTCCAAAACTTTTTCTTATTTTCAACAAAATTTGTTGATAACATCTCACCCACTCTCTCATTTGCTCTCTTTTTACATTGCTTCACCACTCTCTTAACCTCTCTCTTTTTCTCCATATACTCTTCCCTCCTTGCATCACTTCTACTTTGTAAAAACTTCTCATATGCTAACTTTTTCTCCCTTACTACTCTCTTTACATCATCATTCCACCAATCGCTCCTCTTCCCTCCCGCACCCACTTTCCTGTAACCACAAACTTCTGCTGAACACTCTAACACTACATTTTTAAACCTACCCCATACCTCTTCGACCCCATTGCCTATGCTCTCATTAGCCCATCTATCCTCCAATAGCTGTTTATATCTTACCCTAACTGCCTCCTCTTTTAGTTTATAAACCTTCACCTCTCTCTTCCCTGATGCTTCTATTCTCCTTGTATCCCATCTACCTTTTACTCTCAGTGTAGCTACAACTAGAAAGTGATCTGATATATCTGTGGCCCCTCTATAAACATGTACATCCTGAAGTCTTTTATCTACCAATACATAATCCAACAAACTACTGTCATTTCGCCCTACATCATATCTTGTATACTTATTTATCCTCTTTTTCTTAAAATATGTATTACCTATAACTAAACCCCTTTCTATACAAAGTTCAATCAAAGGGCTCCCATTATCATTTACACCTGGTACCCCAAACTTACCTACCACACCCTCTCTAAAAGTTTCTCCTACTTTAGCATTCAGGTCCCCTACCACAATTACTCTCTCAGTTGGTTCAAAGGCTCCTATACATTCACTTAACATCTCCCAAAATCTCTCTCTCTCCTCTGCATTCCTCTCTTCTCCAGGTGCATACATGCGTATTATGACCCACTTCTCGCATCCAACCTTTACTTTAATCCACATAATTCTTGAATTTACACATTCATATTCTCTTTTCTCCTTCCATAACTGATCATTCAACATTACTGCTACCCCTTCCTTTGCTCTAACTCTCTCAGATACTCCAGATTTAATCCCATTTATTTCCTCCCACTGAAACTCCCCTACCCCCTTCAGCTTTGTTTCGCTTAGGGCCAGGACATCCAACTTTTCATTCATAACATCAGCAATCATCTGTTTCTTGTCATCCGCACTACATCCACGCACATTTAAGCATCCCAGTTTTATAAAGTTTTTCTTCTCTTTTTTAGTAAATGTCTACAGGAGAAGGGGTTACTAGCCCATTGCTCCCGGCATTTTAGTCGCCTCATACGACACGCATGGCTTACGGAGGAAAGATTCTTTTCCACTTCCCTATGGACAATAGAAGAAATAAAGAAGAACAAGAGCTATTTAGAAAAAGGAGAAAAACCTAGATGTATGTATATATATATATATATATGCATGTGCGTGTATATAATTATATATACAGTGGACCCCCGCATAACGATGGCATCACATAGCGATTTTTCCGCATACCGATTACTTTTATCGCAAAATTTTTGCCGCGCATACCGATTAAAAACCCGCTTACCGATTTTCGTCCGAGACGCGTCCAATGTGCCCTCAGCCAGCCTCACATGTGCCGGCCGTCCCATTGTTTACCAGCCAGCCTCCGCGGTAACATCCAAGCATACACTCGGAATATTTCGTATTATTACAGTATTTTCGGTGCTGTTTCTGGAAAATAAGTGACCATGGGCCCCAAGAAAGCTTCTAGTGCCAACCCTACACCTCAAAGGGTAAGAATTACTATAGAAATGAAGAAAGAGATAATTGATAAGTATGAAAGTGGAGTGCGTATAGCCGACCTAGTCAAGCTGTACAAGAAACCCCAATCAACCATCGCTACTATTGTGGGCACCAGAAAGACAATCAAGGAAGCTGTTCTTGCCAAAGGTTCAACTGTGTTTTCGAAACAAAGATCGCAAGTGATGGAAGATGTTGAGAGACTCTTATTGGTGTGGATAAATGAAAAACAGCTAGCAGGAGATAGCATCTCTCAAGCGATCATATGTGAAAAGGCTAGGAAGTTGCATGAGGATTTAATTAAAAAAATGCCTGCAACTAGTGATGATGTGAGTGAATTTAAGGCCAGCAAAGGTTGGTTTGAGAGATTTAAGAAGCGTAGTGGCATCCATAGTGTGATAAGGCATGGTGAGGCTGCCAGTTCGGACCACAAAGCGGCTGAAAAATATGTGCAGGAATTCAAGGAGTACATAGAAACTGAAGGACTGAAACCTGAACAAGTGTTTAATTGTGATGAAACAGGCCTGTTCTGGAAGAAAATGCCAAGCAGGACCTACATTACTCAGGAGGAAAAGGCACTCCCAGGACATAAGCCTATGAAAGACAGGCTTACTTTGTTGATGTGTGCCAATGCTACTGGTGATTGCAAAGTGAAGCCTTTATTAGTGTATCACTCTGAAACTCCCAGAGCGTTCAGGCAAAAGAATGTCCTCAAGGATAATTTGTGTGTGCTGTGGAGGGCAAACAGTAAGGCATGGGTCACTAGGGAATTTTTCTATAACTGGTTACACCATGCATTTGCCCCCAATGTGAAAAATTACCTAACTGAAAAGAAATTAGAACTTAAGTGCCTCCTGGTGTTAGACAATGCCCCTGGTCATCCTACAGACGTGGCAGAGCGACTTTATGGGGACATGAGCTTCATTAAGGTGAAGTTTTTGCCTCCTAATACCACGCCTCTCCTGCAGCCCATGGACCAGCAGGTTATTGCAAACTTCAAGAAACTGTACACAAAAGCTCTGTTTGAAAGGTGCTTTGTAATGACCTCAGAAACTCAACTGACTCTAAGAGAGTTTTGGAGAGATCACTTTAATATCCTCAATTGTGTAAACCTTATAGGTAAGGCTTGGGAGGAAGTGACTAAGAGGACCTTGAACTCTGCTTGGAAGAAACTGTGGCCAGAATGTGTAGACAAAAGGGATTTTGAAGGGTTTGAGGCTAACCCTGAGAATCCTGTGCCAGTTGAGGAATCCATTGTGGCATTGGGAAAGTCCTTGGGGTTGGAGGTTAGTGGGGAGGATGTGGAAGAGTTGGTGGAGGAGGACAATGAAGAACTAACCACTGATGAGCTGATAGATCAACTTCAAGAGCAAGAGGCCAGACCTGGGGAAACTGGTTCAGAGGAGGGGAGAGAGAAATTGAAGAAGTTGCCTACTACAAAGATAAAGGAAATCTGTGCTAAGTGGCTTGAAGTGCAAACCTTCATGGATGAAAATCACCCTCACACAGCTATTGCAAGCCGTGCTGGTGATTATTACACTGACAATGTTGTGAAACACTTTAGGCAAGTCATAAAGGAACGAGAGGTACAGGCCACTATGGACAGATATCTTGTGCGAAAGAAGTCCAGTGACTCTGAAGCTGGCCCTAGTGGCATTAAAAAAAGAAGGGAAGTAACCCCAGAAAAGGACTTACTACCTCAAGTCCTAATGGAAGGGGATTCCCCTTCTAAACAGTAAGAAGATAATGCTCTCCCCTCCTCCCATCCCATCAATCATCACCAGATCTTCAATAAAAGTAAGTGTCATTTAATTGTGCATGCCTTTTTCAGTTTGTGTGTATTAAAATTAACATTTCATGTGGTAAAAAAAATTTTTTTTCATACTTTTGGGCGTCTTGCACGGATTAATTTTATTTCCATTATTTCTTATGGGGAAAATTCATTCGCATAACGATTATTTCGCATAACAATTATCCCTCTTGCACGGATTAAAATCGTTAACCGGGGGTCCACTGTATATATATTATTTTTTATTATCACACCGGCCGATTCCCACCAAGGCAGGGTGGCCCGAAAAAGAAAAACTTTCACCATCATTCACTCCATCACTGTCTTGCCAGAAGGGTGCTTTACACTACAGTTTTTAAACTTCAACATTAACACCCCTCCTTCAGAGTGCAGGCACTGTACTTCCCATCTCCAGGACTCAAGTCCGGCCTGCCGGTTTCCCTGAATCCCTTCATAAATGTTACTTTGCTCACACTCCAACAGCACGTCAAGTATTAAAAACCATTTGTCTCCATTCACTCCTATCAAACACGCTCACGCATGCCTGCTGGAAGTCCAAGCCCCTCGCACACAAAACCTCCTTTACCCCCTCCCTCCAACCCTTCCTAGGCCGACCCCTACCCCGCCTTCCTTCCACTACAGACTGATACACTCTTGAAGTCATTCTGTTTCGCTCCATTCTCTCTACATGTCTGAACCACCTCAACAACCCTTCCTCAGCCCTCTGGACAACAGTTTTGGTAATCCCGCACCTCCTCCTAACTTCCAAACTACGAATTCTCTGCATTATATTCACACCACACATTGCCCTCAGACATGACATCTCCACTGCCTCCAGCCTTCTCCTCGCTGCAACATTCATCACCCACGCTTCACACCCATATAAGAGCGTTGGTAAAACTATACTCTCATACATTCCCCTCTTTGCCTCCAAGGACAAAGTTCTTTGTCTCCACAGACTCCTAAGTGCACCACTCACTCTTTTTCCCTCATCAATTCTATGATTCACCTCATCTTTCATAGACCCATCCGCTGACACGTCCACTCCCAAATATCTGAATACGTTCACCTCCTCCATACTCTCTCCCTCCAATCTGATATTCAATCTTTCATCACCTAATCTTTTTGTTATCCTCATAACCTTACTCTTTCCTGTATTCACCTTTAATTTTCTTCTTTTGCACACCCTACCAAATTCATCCACCAATCTCTGCAACTTCTCTTCAGAATCTCCCAAGAGCACAGTGTCATCAGCAAAGAGCAGCTGTGACAACTCCCACTTTGTGTGTGATTCTTTATCTTTTAACTCCACGCCTCTTGCCAAGACCCTCGCATTTACTTCTCTTACAACCCCATCTATAAATATATTAAACAACCACGGTGACATCACACATCCTTGTCTAAGGCCTACTTTTACTGGGAAAAAATTTCCCTCTTTCCTACATACTCTAACTTGAGCCTCACTATCCTCGTAAAAACTCTTCACTGCTTTCAGTAACCTACCTCCTACACCATACACTTGCAACATCTGCCACATTGCCCCCCTATCCACCCTGTCATACGCCTTTTCCAAATCCATAAATGCCACAAAGACCTCTTTAGCCTTATCTAAATACTGTTCACTTATATGTTTCACTGTAAACACCTGGTCCACACACCCCCTACCTTTCCTAAAGCCTCCTTGTTCATCTGCTATCCTATTCTCCGTCTTACTCTTAATTCTTTCAATTATAACTCTACCATACACTTTACCAGGTACACTCAACAGACTTATCCCCCTATAATTTTTGCACTCTCTTTTATCCCCTTTGCCTTTATACAAAGGAACTATGCATGCTCTCTGCCAATCCCTAGGTACCTTACCCTCTTCCATACATTTATTAAATAATTGCACCAACCACTCCAAAACTATATCCCCACCTGCTTTTAACATTTCTATCTTTATCCCATCAATCCCGGCTGCCTTACCCCCTTTCATTTTACCTACTGCCTCACGAACTTCCCCCACACTCACAACTGGCTCTTCCTCACTCCTACAAGATGTTATTCCTCCTTGCCCTATACACGAAATCACAGCTTCCCTATCTTCATCAACATTTAACAATTCCTCAAAATATTCCTTCCATCTTCCCAATACCTCTAACTCTCCATTTAATAACTCTCCTCTCCTATTTTTAACTGACAAATCCATTTGTTCTCTAGGCTTTCTTAACTTGTTAATCTCACTCCAAAACTTTTTCTTATTTTCAACAAAATTTGTTGATAACATCTCACCCACTCTCTCATTTGCTCTCTTTTTACATTGCTTCACCACTCTCTTAACTTCTCTCTTTTTCTCCATATACTCTTCCCTCCTTGCATCACTTCTACTTTGTAAAAACTTCTCATATGCTAACTTTTTCTCCCTTACTACTCTCTTTACATCATCATTCCACCAATCGCTCCTCTTCCCTCCTGCACCCACTTTCCTGTAACCACAAACTTCTGCTGAACACTCTAACACTACATTTTTAAACCTACCCCATACCTCTTCGACCCCATTGCCTATGCTCTCATTAGCCCATCTATCCTCCAATAGCTGTTTATATCTTACCCTAACTGCCTCCTCTTTTAGTTTATAAACCTTTACCTCTCTCTTCCCTGATGCTTCTATTCTCCTTGTATCCCATCTACCTTTTACTCTCAGTGTAGCTACAACTAGAAAGTGATCTGATATATCTGTGGCCCCTCTATAAACATGTACATCCTGAAGTCTACTCAACAGTCTTTTATCTACCAATACATAATCCAACAAACTACTGTCATTTCGCCCTACATCATATCGTGTATACTTATTTATCCTCTTTTTCTTAAAATATGTATTACCTATAACTAAACCCCTTTCTATACAAAGTTCAATCAAAGGGCTCCCATTATCATTTACACCTGGCACCCCAAACTTACCTACCACACCCTCTCTAAAAGTTTCTCCTACTTTAGCATTCAAGTCCCCTACCACAATTACTCTCTCACTTGGTTCAAAGGCTCCTATACATTCACTTATCATCTCCCAAAATCTCTCTCTCTCCTCTGCATTCCTCTCTTCTCCAGGTGCATACACGCTTATTATGACCCACTTCTCGCATCCAACCTTTACTTTAATCCACATAATTCTTGAATTTACACATTCATATTCTCTTTTCTCCTTCCATAACTGATCATTTAACATTACTGCTACCCCTTCCTTTGCTCTAACTCTCTCAGATACTCCAGATTTAATCCCATTTATTTCCCCCCACTGAAACTCTCCTACCCCCTTCAGCTTTGTTTCGCTTAGGGCCAGGACATCCAACTTCTTTTCATTCATAACATCAGCAATCATCTGTTTCTTGTCATCCGCACTACATCCACGCACATTTAAGCAACCCAGTTTTATAAAGTTTTTCTTCTTCTCTTTTTTAGTAATTGTATACAGGAGAAGGGGTTACTAGCCCATTGCTCCCGGCATTTTAGTCGCCTCATACGACACGCATGGCTTACGGAGGAAAGATTCTTTTCCACTTCCCCATGGACAATAGAAGAAATAAAAAAGAACAAGAGCTATTTAGAAAAAGGAGAAAAACCTAGATGTATGTATATATATATATGCATGTGCGTGTCTATGAAGTGTGACCAAAGTGTAAGTAGGAGTAGCAAGATATCCCTGTTATCTTAGCGTGTTTATGAGACAGAAAAAGAAACCAGCAATCCTACCATCATGCAAAACAGTTACAGGTTTTTGTTTCACAGTCATCTGGCAGGACGGTAGTACTTCCCTGGGTGGTTGCTGTCTACCAACCTACTACCTACATATATATATATATATATATATATATATATATATATATATATATATATATATATATATATATATATATATATATATATATATATATATTTGAGATCTTACATAGTATTATTTTAGTGATCTTACATAAATATTTTAGAGATCATACATGAAATAGGTGATAAATACTGTTACTGTGTAAATTTCTTGGCAAAATAGCTGTCTTAAAGGGACTGATGCTCATATGGTAATAGAAAAGAAAATTACAGGATGAGTTTACTGGAGAGAGTTCCGGGGGTCAACGCCCCCGCGGCCCGGTCTGTGACCAGGCCGCCTGGTGGATCAGAGCATGATCAACCAGGCTGTTACTGCTGGCTGCACGCAATCCAACGTACGAGCCACAGCCCGACTGGTCAGGTACCGACTTTAGGTGCTTGTAATGGATAAAAATGAAACCTCTTTCAAGATTTGGTTCCTTGTGGGTTTAGCGCTTAGTTATGATTATACATAATATTAAAGATTTAGTTGGCATAATCTTGCTGTAATAAATTACCCCTCAAGGAAGGTTCCTTGACGCTGGTGAGGGGGCTCTTGTTCTAGGGAACTGGATCTGTGCTCCAGTTCCCTGAATGCCTTCCATCCCCCCCTCCACATGAGCTGTATAATCCTACGGGTTTAGTGCTCCCTATGACTATAATTGTAATAAATTACACAAAGGCAAGTTATTTTTAATAACTGTAAAACTGTTGGCAGAGATGGAACCTTAGGATTATTCAGGTAGGTTTTTCCAAATGTTGGAGGCCTTTTATAGGCATGAGTTTTTCCCTGGGGTCGAGTTGTATATATCAGAGAGGTATTTGTATCTTGTATCATGCCTATGAGTCCTTTAACAGATGTATAGGAAGAGTTATAGAGGAGGGTTTATATTAGTATTTAATGTCCTATATAGGTAATAAGAGTGTTCTGTGTGTTAAGTTTAAATTTTTTAAGAGTGGGGGCATGAGTTGTGGGCGAGATTTTTTGTCACCAGAGTGGCTAGTTTATTGTGCACAGCGTATCCATCCTGTGGATGGTAGTGGCTAGTTTATTGTGCACAGTATATCCATCCTGTGGATGGTAGTGGCTAGTTTATTGTGCACAGCATATCCATCCTGTGGATGGTAGTGGCTAGTTTATTGTGCACAGTATATCCATCCTGTGGATGGTAGTGGCTAGTTTATTGTGCACACTATATCCATCCCGTGGATGGTAGTGGCTAGTTTATTGTGCACAGTATATCCATCCCGTGGATGGTAGTGGCTAGTTTATTGTGCACAGTATATCAATCCTGTGGATGGTAGTGGCTAGTTTATTGTGCACAGTATATCCATCCTGTGGACGGTAGTGGCTAGTTTATTGTGCACAGTATATCCATCCTGTGGACGGTAGTGGCTAGTTTATTGTGCACAGTATATCCATCCTGTGGATGGTAGTGGCTAGTTTATTGTGTGCAACATATCCATCCTGTGGATGGTAGTGGCTAGTTTGTGCACAGTATATCCATCCTGTGGATGGTAGTGGCTAGTTTATTGTGCACAGTATATCCATCCTGTGGATGGTAGTGGCTAGTTTATTGTGCACAGTATATCCATCCTGTGGATGGTAGTGGCTAGTTTATTGTGCACAGCATATCCATCCTGTGGATGGTAGTGGCTAGTTTGTGCACAGTATATCCATCCTGTGGATGGTAGTGGCTAGTTTGTGCACAGCATATCCATCCTGTGGTAGTGGCTAGTTTATTGTGCACAGTATATCCATCCTGTGGATGGTAGTGGCTAGTTTATTGTGCACAGTAAGGGCGGTGACATCGGAGGAAAATTCTGCTTGCTCAATTTCCTATATTCCAATAGAATATAGGAAATTGAAAATCTAAGATAGCAATAGAATGCCTCCAGTATGGCATCAAATTTAGTGCTAGTGGAATGTTTAATTAATTTGGACTGTATCCTGTTTTTCTGTTTTTATTAGAATTGGATTAAGCGTTGAGTGATAGTGAATGCCTCTTCTGATTTACTTCCAACCTTCTGTGCTAATTAACCACATTACAAACTTAATGCCGCACTCTTCACCATTCTTGTCGTGTGCATTGAGGTACAGGGGGCCAGGGTTATGCAATATGGGTGTGGAAATTTACCAAGTCCCTGAATTTCAACCATTGACTTGTAACCATACCACGGGTGGGATTTGAACCCGCGGTCAGAGTCTCAAAACTCCAGACACTCTGACCGCGGGTTCAAATCCCGCCCGTGGTATGGTTTGTTTGCAATCGTGTCATTACGATTTCGTGAGTCATGTGAACAAGTTCAGGTAAGATCCCAAATGGGATGAGTGGGGAAGACGGAACAGATGAAGAATAGCACTGGAGAGGAGTGTTCTTAGTCATAGAAATAGAGCCAGAGCTCAACCCAGCAGCAAAGGCGATCGTGGGACAGATATTGAGAAGAGAAATTCAGGTTCTTCTGGCGGGGTGAGCGGGGAGGAAGGGACAGGCGAAGTTTAGCGCTAGAGAGGAGTGTAGAACTGAGCCATGTAAGCAAAGCAAAGCATTAAAATGGTATAAAATACCCACAGGTTGTTAGGTAAGACATATGCAACAGGTATCTTGACTCACGAAATCGTAATGACACGATTGCAAACAAACCATACCACGGGCAGGATTGAACCCGCGGTCAGAGAGTCTCAAAACTCCAGACCGTGGCTAGCTGGTCCAGTGGCTAACGCGACAGTCTGGAGTTTTGAGACTCTGACCGCGGGTTCAATCCTGCCCATGGGATGGCTAGGTATCGTTATTTCGAAAAGTTTCGCCTACACAGTAGGCTTCTTCAGTCGACTACAGAAAAGTTGATAGCAGAAGATACTTGAAGACGATGTAATCAGTCCATCACCCTTGAAGTTTTGAGGTGGTCAGTCCCTCAGTCTGGAGAAGAGTATTGTTCCATAGTCTGAAACTCGACTGAAGAAGCCTACTGTGTAGGCGAAATGTTTCGAAATAGATACCTAACTGTTGCACGTGTCTTACCTAACAAAGCAAAGCAAACAAGTTCAGGTAAGATCCCAATGGGATGAGCGGGGAAGACGGGACAGATGAAGAATAGCTCTGGAGAGGAATGTTCTTAGTCAGAGAAATAGAGCCAGGGCTTAACCCAGCAGCTAAGGCGATCGTGGGGCAGACTTGAGAACAGGAATAGCAGGGACTGTTGCATCGAACTTGTAGTTGAAGTCTTGAATCTTGAGTAGCTGGCAGCAGGCTAGGTCACATCAGAGGGTAGAACACATATGGGAGTTATAGGAGTAACTGAGGAGGCAGGTTATCAATGGAGCCATTTTCGAACTTTTTGAAGCTGCTGCTAGATAGGTGGTATAATTTAGCCTTGTTACTGAAGGTGAAACGTAGAGGCTTGATGAACTCAAGAACTTGGGTGAGTGTGAAGTGAAGCGGTGATTCACAGGCATACTTGACTGTTCCAGCACCGAGGCTTTTGTAGAGTTCAGTACAGGTCATGGTGTCAGTATTTGAAGTATAGAAGGTAAGGTTTTCCCATAAGGGTTTACTGGAGTCACTATCTTCCTCTTCTGGAGTGGATTCATTGGGCGAATCTACAATGGTGGTATCAGGTGACTGAGGGTCGACAGGAGCAGTGGTTGTGTAACAGCAGGCTGGGAGAGGTGGGAGACGGTGGCTGAGGCAACTTGATCAACGTTGTCAGCGGTGGAAGTGGTTATAGAAGTAACAGGAGCAGTTGCTCGGGCAGGAGACAGGTCTGCAGGTGCAGTAAAGTTCAGGACGTTGGGAAGGATCTTGAGGATGTCTGCTGAAGGTGTGGAGTCCGGAAAATTGAAGGCAAGCATGTTGTTCAGACGGAATAGTTCGTTAATAGTGGTGTTGAAAGTGCCGGGGTTTGCTGCATTTGCAAGGTGTGCATACACCATACAGTACAGCACCTTGGAAGGAACACCGTCGGGGAGTGGAGAGGGAGTTGCTGGGCGATGGTGCCTGTAGATTAGCATGTAGAGTCTTGGTGTCGGTTTGTGGTTTGGTTATTGTAGCATATGTCGGTGAATTGGAGGTGTTATCAGAACTAGTTTTCTTCAATATGATTTCTTTCCTGAGTGGGCACTTAGCTGCAAGGGTATGATGATTACCCTTGCAGTTAAGACATGTTGGTGCTGTAGTAATGATGCAGGATCTGAAATCGTGTCCATCATTCCCACATTTTGAACAAAACTTCTTATCCTTAATGGGGCAGTCCTTGGTGGTGTGATTATAGGAGTAGTAGGTCCAGCAGTGGGAGATGTATGTGAAATGTTCTGGTTCTATATGACTTGGGTGAATGTGGTAATATGAGATGGCCAGACCGTCAGAGAGAGCTTGGGCAGCCATGGAGACGTCTGAGAATGTAATCTTTAGCATAGAAGAGGCGTTGGGGATCTTGGAGATGCTGTCTACCGAGGCCCAGGTGTTTTGTTCCTCAATAGATGTCTTCAGTGCTTCAGTAGAGAGAGAGAGGTGACGATATTGTCCAGTCTTTTCACAATGACCGAACGTCTCGACTTCGAGAATGGAGATGGGGATAGAGTGAATTGTGTTTGTAGGGTCCTGATTGAAGAGTCGTCCATTAGTTTCGATGCTTCCATGTCGTCAGAGCAGACTACAATGGAGGAGTCCTTCAGAGTGTGGATTGCCGTAAATTTGACCTGCAGGCAGGTGTTAACGACGGTAGTTAAAGCTAACTTCGAGGAGTCATTTATTGCACCATTCACCGGCTTGATTTTCACACGATGCTACAGCATTGTGAAAAGGATGTGACGTTTGTAGAACATAAATTCCCCACCCCAGCTGGGTAGAAGAGAGGCTTTTTGAGTGTAGAGCAACTGTGTGATCGGACAGACTAGAGTGAAGTGGACGCCACTGCCCGTAGGGGGGGGAGGAGGTATTCAGGCTTAATTCAGGGAACTGGAGCGCAGATCCAATTCCCTAGATCGAGAGCCCCTCACCAGCATAAAGGAACCTCCCTTCAGGGGAGGAGGACCTTAAAAAAAAAAACCACACATGAACTCGGCATAGGATTGTATAATTTAGGAAGACTTTTATCATTAAATAATATTAGGATTAATAAGTATTATTATTATTATTATTATAATCAAAAAGAAGTGCTAAGCCACAAGGGCTATACAGCAGGATTAATAAGTATCCTGAGACAATTTTAGGAAATGAGATTTGGAAGTAATAGAGTAGCTGATGACTCAGCATGAAGCTGTAGTTAGCTGGTGGAGCACATGGGCTCCTGTTATTAGCAGACAAGGTGAGCAGAGAGAGTGCAAAATATTCATCTGGCAGCCAGGAACAATAAGATACATTCCCAGAGCACAAGGATACTTGTCTCTACACCAGACCCCGTCAGTGAGGTTATTTCACAGTAATCAAGTGGCCAATGAAAACATTGGGGTAATTTAGCTTATGGACTATGAGCAGGTCAGGTGCCCACACTAGGGTAACAGTCGAGATTGCTCGGTGAATTATCCTGTGATTAGTTCCAGGAGCTAGTTAGGGCAACTTAAAGAATATAGGGACCCTAGACCCTAACAGTTACTGACACATTGCAGGTATCCTTTTTTTCATGTGGGCCGTTGAGTAAAGTTTTTGAGATCAAGCTAGCCAGGAAAGTCTCGAAGATGAATCCTAGTTAGGATAAACTACACTTCAAGTTCATTCCAATCTGTGCATAGAGGACAGAGGCCCATGATCCTGCATCCATCCCGGTTAACTCTTTCCAAAGCCTATATCAATACTATTACAGCCCAATTTAAGTTATTGCTAAAATTTTCCTAATTTTTAATTAAATGATTAGTCTGAACAAAGAACATTGCATATTAATAATGAAAATTAAGCACTAAACCCACAAGGGGTCATACAGCACTGCAGGGTGGGATGTGCTATAAAAATGATTATAGAGGCAAATTTGATAAAATGCTCATGTTAAAAAATGTAGGTGTCTAGGTTATATTTCCCAAATAAACTCAATCCTTGCATGGAATATTCTTTAATTAGCTTATTGTACTACAATATATTAACTTGATACATCTTTAGTATGACCACTAAATGTTAACTTTGACATTTCAGATTATTGTGGTGTGAGCTGAGGATGACAGAGACATCACCTGGGACATGCAACTCTCATTATTATTATTATTATCAAAAAGAAGCGCTAAGCCACAAGGACTATACAGCGCTGCAGGGCAGGAAGGAAGCGAGGGCAGCGGGGTAGTGGATGGTGAAAGGGTAAAGGGCAGCAAGAGACTGAACTAGAAAGGGCTGAGGGGAGAGTGAAAAGTATCATCAGTTTGTGGAGTAAATCAGTTGTTGTCAAGAAGTCAATGAGAAGAGTCAGGATTAAAGGAGGGTCCATCAGCAAGAAGGGAAGGTAAAGAGAGTAGTTGGAGGTAAATTCTGCGTGCTCGTTGATAGAGAGGGCAGTCTAACAGAATGTGGCTAATCGATACTGGAACTTGACACTGCTCACAGAGAGGAACAGGGTGCCTCTCCATGAGTAAGACGAGTGTGGCCAATGCGAAGGCGGGAGAGAGTGGTCTCCCAACCTCGGCACTGATGACAAGAAGACGGCCAGTAACCTATGCTCGGTTTAATAGAATGAAGTTTGTTACCGAGCAGAGTTGGCCAACGGGTGCGAAGGTGGGTAGCTATTGCAGCAAAGTAGTCCAGAAATGGAACACCTCGATAGGAAATTGGTAGGTCATGTACTGCTGACCGCGCAGCAGTGTCTGCCTGTACGTCGACATGACCAGGGACCCAACAAAAAAACAATATCTTTATGTTTGGTAGAGATACGGCGTAGCCAAAGTTGGATACGGAGAACTAGGGGATGAGATGTATCAAAGTTTCGTATAGCCTGTAGAGCACTAAGGGAGTCTGAGACTACTACAAATGACACAGGCATAGATGCGATACGAATAAGTGGTGCAAGAATGGCATACAGTTCAGCAGTAAAAATGCTAGCTGAAGATAGTAAATGCCCCCGCACGATGCTGTCCGGAAACACTGCTGCAAATCCGACGCCGTCTGAAGACTTAGAGCCATCTGTGTACACAGCGGTGGCATGAGAATGGGAGTGGAAGTGATCAAGAAAAAGAGAGTGGGAAGCCACCGTAGGCAGTTGAGCTTTCGAGCAAGGGAGTGAGAAAGAACAGACCCGAACAGCTGGAACTTCCCAGGGGGGTAGGGAAAAGTGAGATGCTACATGAACATATAAAGGTGGTAACTGAAGGGAAGACGAGTGAATGTAGGCGAAGAGAAAAGGGACGGAGCAAACGGGCAGCGAACGAATAAAGAATGTCTACTAATATCGGTGACCATTCTATAAATGGAAGGATTGTGTAGATCGTGAGAGCGTACATAGTAGCGAAGGCAATGGGCATCACGGCGATCAGACAAGGATGGAACATTCACTTCTGTATAGAGGCTCTCAACAGGGGAAGAGCACCAGGGCACAAACGTAATCTTTGGTGATGGATAGAGTTAAGGCTAGAGAGAGCGTAGCAGGAGAGGCCGCGGAATAAATCTGGTCACCATAATTGAGTTTCGATAAAACGAGGGCTGAATGTAGGCGAAGCAGAGTTCGACGATCAGCTCCCCAGGAAAGATGAGCAAGGGTTTTAAGAAGGTTTAGCCGGCTGTGACAAGTTGCCTTCAGAGAGGTAATGTGAGGTTTCCAGGATAACCGACGGTCAAAGAGAAGGCCTAGAAACCTGACTGTATCACGTTCGGGGATACGGGAGCCATAGAGATACAAAGGATGATCGGGGATAACAGAGCGTCTAGTGAAAGTAATTGGGTGAGTTTTGGTACTTGAAAATTTAAACCCATGTGTGGTGGCCCAAGTGGAAACACGGTCGACCGCATGCTGGAGAGAAACTGCAATAAGATGACAGTCAGCGCCTGCACAAGCAATAGCGAAGTCATCAACATTGAGTGATGACCAAATATTGGGTGGAAGAACAGAGGCCAAATCATTTATAGCAAGGAGAAAAAGTGTTGTGCTTAGAACACATCCCTGAGGGACACCTTCAGCTTGGACGAAGTCCGGGGAAAGAACATTATTGACTCGAACACGGAAATGTCTGTCAGTTAAAAAGTTCTTAAGGAAGGATGGTAGATTGCCTCGGAGGCCTAAGGAATGGGCCTGGGCCAAAATATTATACCTCCAAGTTGTGTCATATGCCTTCTCAAGGTCAAAAAATATGGCAATAACCGAGTGATTATTCGCAAAGGCATTACGAACATACGTATCCAAGCGTAGTAAGGGGTCTATGGTAGAACGACCCTTACGAAAGCCATATTGACTAGCGGAGAGACTGTTGTGTGTCTCTAAATACCACGTTAAACGTCGATTTACGAGATGTTCCATCACTTTGCAAACTGCGCTAGTAAGAGCGATGGGGCGATAGTGAGAGGCATCATGTCCTGTAGTACCCGGTTTGCGGAAAGGGAGAACAATGGCAGATTTCCACAGCTGGGGAAGAACTCCTTGTGCCCAAATAAGATTGAAGAGGTGTAAGAGGACTACAAGGGCTGACCGATGTAAATGTTGTAACATACAAATATGAATGTCGTCAGGCCCAGCTGCCGATGATCGGCAAGCTGAGAGCGTTGCCTCCAGTTCTTGAAGTGTAAAAGGCACATTATACTGTTCTTCTCTGAGAGAAGAGAAGTCTAAGGGTACTAACTCTCTGGCAGACTTTGAGGAAAGAAACGAGGGGCATAGATGGAGCCCTCGGGAAATACGGACCAGATGAGTGCCAAGTTCAACGGCAACGTCGAGAGGGTTTGCTACATCAACACCAGCGACCCATAGAACAGGAGCCGGGTCAGGAGAGTATTTACTACTCAATTTCCTCATTTTTTTCCAGACTGCACTCATAGAAGAAGCAGAGGTGATGGTGGAAACAGTCTCGCCAACAACTGTGTTTAGCTTCACGGATGACACGGCGAGCGATCGCACACTTCTGCTTAAAATCAAGAAGTCTCTCAGCGGTTCTATTGTACCGGTACCTGCCCCATGCAGCACGTTTCAAACGTACTGCACGAGCACAAGCAGGAGACCACCAAGGCACTCACTTCTGAGAATGCCTGCCTGAGGTTTGGGGTATAGAATGAGAAGCTGCGGTATAAACTGATGTTGAGAAGATGTGTAGGAGCTCATCAATGGAGGATGAAGAAGGAACCTCACTAAAAGCAGTGAGGTGTGAGTAAAGATATCAAATTGCCAGCGAGGGCTACGGAAAGGTGGTGAATAGGAAGGAGAAGTAAGAATGATCGGAAAATGATCGCTGTCATGTAAGTCTGGTAGAACAGACCAGGTGAAGTCTAGTGCAGTGGAGGAAGAGCAGACTGATAGATCGATGCAAGAGAGAGTATGAGTACGAGGATCAAAATGGGTGGGAGTACCCGTATTTAAAACATGGAGGGGGTGAGAGGCGAGAAAAGCCTCCAACTGGATGCCACGTGAGTCACAATGAGACCCCCCCCCCCCAGAGGAAATGGTGGGCATTAAAATCACCAAGTAACAGAAGTGGTGGTAAGGATGAAACAAGAAAGGCAAAGTCTGGGATAGAAAATGCCCGAGAAGGAGAGAGATATAAAAAACATATTGTAAACCACTTATTCAGTGGATACGGGCTGCAGTGTAATGCAGCGAGGTATGGACAAATAGTTGACAGTACGGAATATCATTGCGTAGAAGAAGGGCACTTTCATTAAAGGTCCCATCTGAGAAAGGATCTGAAGAATACAATAAATTATAGCCTGAGATAGGTTGGAAAACAGCCGAGTGTAATTTTGGTTCTTGTAAGCAAGCACTGAATATACGCGGCCTCAGGGGTAATCGGGGTGAGCTTCAGATGTTACTCTCCCAGTTTGCCCCTGTTGGTGTTTGCTTACAGGAACCAAAATTACACTCTGCTGTTATTTCTCACATCTCAGGCTATAATTTATTGTATTCTTCAGATCCTTTTCCTGATGGGACCTTTAATGAAAGTGCCCTTCTTCTCCACACTGATATTCCGTACCATCAGCTATTTGTTCATACTTCGCTGCATTACACAGCAGCCCGTATCCACTTACATAGGTGGTATACGCTCTGTTCTTTATATATCTCTCCTTCTCGGGCATTATCTATTCCGGATTTTGCCTTCCTTGTTTCGTCATTACCGCCACCGATTCTGTTACTTGGTGATTTTAATGCCCACCATTTCCTCTGGGGGGGGTCTCACTGTGATTCCCGTGGAATTCAGTTAGAGGCTTTTCTTGCCACCCACCCCCTCCATGTTTTAAATACAGGTGCTCACACCCATTTTGATCCTCGGACTCATACTCTCTCTTGCATCGATCTCTCAGTCTGCTCTTCCTCCGCCGCATTAGACTTCACTTGGTCTGTTCTCCCGGACTTACATGACAGTGATCATTTCCCAATCATTCTTACTTCCCCTTCATATTCGCCACCTCTTCGCACCCCACACTGGCAATTTAATCGGGCAAATTGGAACCTTTACTCACACCTAACTGTTTTTAAAGAGGTTCCTTCTTCGTCCTCCATCGATGAGCTTTTACACCTCTTCTCGTCCTCCGTTTTCAACGCAGCTTCTCATTCTATACCCCAAACTTTGGGCAGGCATTCTCAGAAATGCGTGCCTTGGTGGTCTCCTGCTTGTGCTCGTGCAGTACGTTTGAAACGCGCTGCATGGGGCAGGTACCGGTACAATAGAACCACAGAGCGACTCCTTGATTTTAAACAGAAGCGTGCGATCGCTCGCCGTGCCATCCGTGATGCTAAACGCACTTGCTGGCGAGATTGTCTCCACCATCACCTCTGCTTCCTCTATGAGTGCAGTCTGGAAAAAAGTACGAAAACTGAGTGGTAAATATTCTCCTGACCCGGCTCCTGTTCTGCGGGTTGCCGGTGTTGATATAGCAAACCCACTAGATGTTGCCAATGAAATTGGCAATCATCTGGTCCGTATTTCTCAGGGACTCCATCTATGCCCCTCATTTCTTTCCTCAAAGTCTGCCAGAGAGTTAGCACCCTTGGACTTTTCTTCTCTCAGAGAAGAACAGTATAATGTGCCTTTTACACTTCAAGAACTAGAGGCAACACTCTCAGCTTGTCGATCATCGGCAGCTGGGCCCGACGACATTCATATTCGTATGCTACAACATTTACATCAGTCAGCCCTTGCAGTCCTATTACGCCTTTACAATCTTATTTAGTCACAAGGAGTTCTTCCACAGCTGTGGAAATCCGCCATTGTTCTCCCTTTCCGCAAACCAGGCACTACGGGACATGAAACCTCCCACTATCGTCCCATTGCTCTTACCAGTGCAGTTTGCAAAGTAATGGAACGCCTAGTAAATAGACGTTTAGTGTGGTATTTAGAGACACACAACAGTCTCTCCACTCGTCAATATGGCTTTCGTAAGGGACGTTCTACCATAGACCCCTTACTACGCTTGGATACGTATGTTCGTAATGCCTTTGCGAATAACCACTCAGTTATTGCCATATTTTTTGACCTTGAGAAGGCATATGACACAACTTGGAGGTATAATATTTTAGCCCAAGCCCACTCCTTAGGCCTTCGAGGCAATCTACCATCCTTCCTTAAGAACTTTTTAACTGACAGGCATTTCCGTGTTCGGGTTAATAATGTGCTCTCCCCGGACTTTATCCAAGCTGAAGGTGTCCCCCAGGGATGTGTTCTGAGCACAACACTTTTTCTCCTTGCTATTAATGATTTGGCCTCTAGTCTTCCATCAAATATTTGGTCATCACTCTGTTGATGACTTCGCTATTGCCTGTGCAGGCGCTGACTGTCACCTCCTTACAGTTTCTTTCCAACATGCAGTCGACCGTGTTTCCAATTGGGCCACCACACGTGGGTTTAAATTTTCCAGCACTAAAACCCACCAAATCACTTTCACTAGACGCTCTGTCATCTCCGATCATCCTTTGTACCTCTATGGCTCCCGTATCCCTGAACGTGATACAGTCAAGTTTCTGGGCCTCCTCTTTGATCGTAGGTTATCCTGGAAACCTCACATTACCTCTCTGAAGGCAACTTGTCACAGCCGGCTGAACCTTCTTAAAACCCTTGCTCATCTTTCATGGGGAGCTGATCGTCAAACCCTCCTTCGCCTACATTCCACCCTTATTTTATCGAAACTTGATTATGGTGACCAGATCTATTCAGCGGCCTCTCCTGCTACTCTCTCTAGCCTTAACCCCATTCATCACCAAGGATTACGTTTATGCCTTGGTGCTTTTCGCTCTTCCCCTGTCGAGAGCCTCTATGCAGAAGCGAACGTTCCATCCTTATCCGATCGCCGTGATGCCCATTGCCTGCGCTACTATGTACGCTCTCATGATCTCCGCAATCCTTCCATTTATAGAATGGTCACTGATATTAGTAGACATTCTTTATTTGTTTGCCGCCCCTGTTTACTCCATCCCTTCTCTCTTCGCCTTCATTCGCTCTTGTCTTCTCTTCAACTACCACCTTTCTATGTACATGTAGCATCTCACTTTTCCCTACCCCCCTGGGAAGTTCCAGCTGTTCGAGTCTGTTCTTTCTCCCTCCCTTGCTCGAAAGCCCAACTGTCTACGGTCGCTTCCTGCTCTCTTTTTCTTGACCACTTTCACTCTCATGCCATTGCTGTGTACACAGATGGCTCTAAGTCTTCTGACGGCGTAGGATTCGCAGCAGTGTTTCCGGACAGCGTCGTACAAGGGCATTTACTATCTTCGGCTAGTATTTTTACTGCTGAATTATATGCCATCCTTACAGCACTTATCCGTATTGCATCTATGCCTGTGTCATCATTTGTGGTTGTCTCAGACTCCCTTAGTGCTTTACAGGCTATACAAAAATTTGATACACCTCACCCCTTAGTCCTCCGTATCCAACTTTGACTACGCCGCATCTTTACCAAGCATAAAGATATTGTTTTTTGTTGGGTCCCTGGTCATGTTGACATATAGGGCAATGAACAGGCAGACACTGCTGCGCGGTCAGCAGTACATGACCTACCAGTTTCTTATAGAGATGTTCCATTTACGGACTATTTTGCTGCAATATCTTCCCACCTTCACACCCGTTGGCAACAACGTTGGTCTACTATGCTCGGCAACAACCTTCAACCTATTAAACCAAGTATAGGTTACTGGCCATCTTCTTATCACCAGTGTCGAGGTTGGGAGACTACTCTCTCTCGTCTTACTCATGGAGAGGCATCTTGCTCCTCTCTGTGAAAATTGCCAAGCTCCATTATCAGTCAGCCACATTCTGTTGGACTGCCCACTTTATCAACGAGCACGCACAATTTACCTCTGTCGTCGTCTTCACTCCGCTGCTCTCTCTTTACCTTCCCTTCTCACTGATGGACCCACCTTTCATCAAGACTCTCTTATTGACTTTTTGACAACGACTGACTGACTTCACAAATTCTGATACCTTCAGCCCTATCTACTTCAATCTCTTGCTACCCTCTAACCCCATAGTATCCCCTGCCCCACTGTTTTCTGTAACCTACTGATCATCCCCCTTCCCTACCCTGCAGCACTGTATAGCCCTTGTGGCTTAGCGCTTCTTTTTGAGTATAAAAATGTAAGCAAGCAACATCTGAAGCTCACCGCGGATATTCCACTGTAAATATGCCATGATTGGCGATTAAGAAAATACCAGGAATCTGTAGGTAAAGGCACCTATAGACTAGAGGGGTTAGAATAGTCAACATGTCGTGGCATTGGAATACGTTCAAGTAGCGAAGAGAAGGAACAGGAAGTGAATCAGTGTCCATTGAAGGTTTAGTGTCTGCAACATATTCTGAAATGGCTTCAAGTGTTTCTGAATTTAAACATGTATGGGAGACCATATTGGAGATAGGAGGAGGAGGGCGAGTAAAGATGGGGACAGAAGAGGCAGAAACCTGGGAGGGGACGGGGGTGGAAGGCATAGTATGAGGAGGAGGGTGAATCTCCACACTTGTAATAGAGCCAGAGAGAGGGGAAGAACTAGGTACAGAGACTGCAAAGGTAAAGTGTGGAGGTGGAAGAAGGGAAGGAAGGGGCAAAGAAGATTTGAGCAATGTGGATTTTTTGGACTTCTGAGTAGAGGGGCGATTGGTATTAGGTGTCGTACGAGGTCTTGTCGATACTGGGGCTTGTGAGGAAGGACGCGAAGATGTGAGAACAGACTGAGCTGTAGTCGGGACGTCAGAGCCAAGGACAGCAAAAGGATTAGATGCCATAGTGGCAACAACAGAGGAGGCTGCAGAAGATGGGACCCCAGAAGTGGGGGGATGGGGGGGATGTTTGAAAACACGGGGTAGTCTCCCTTGGAGGCGGAGATGAGTAACTGCCATAGCATAAGGGAGACCTACCTCTTTGAGGCAACGGGTTTCACGTTCATTTAAGTAGACCTGACAACGGCGGGAGTACGAAGGGTGAGCTTCATTACAATTAAGGCAAGATGGAGGTTGACTACAAGATGTATTAGAATAGTCGTCGGCACCACAGACTGGGCATTCGGCCATAGATCTGCAATATTTCGCTGGGTGACCAAAACGCCAGCAATTTCTACTTTGTTGCGGTGTAGGTATCACCTTTCGAACTTGTAACCGATGTCCCGCGACATATACAGAGGACGGGAGTTCTCGGCTGTCAAACGAGCCACATTGCAAGGGTAACGTCTCCGCCCCCGGGCAGGAAGGACATAAGTGTCTACTTTGAGGATTGGGAGATCCTGGAGTTCCAGCTGTTCAAAAATGTCATTGCCACATGACTGGACTATGGTATGGGGCAGAATGACAGTACCACTACAAGAATTGAGAGAAAGACGTTTTTCAATAGTGATAGTAGTAGTATCGATATTCGAAAGGAGAGAAAGATCATGAGCTTGGGTAGCATTCTGGACAGTGACAATGCGCATACAGCTCTTGAGAGCATGAAATGAAATATCTCTACCAACATGACGCAGGAGCGCTTTGCCAATACTATGGTCAGAAAGGTAGGCAGAAGAAGAAGTCGGTCTTAAAGTAAAGAATTAGTCCATTGTGTGGTCCGAAACTGAGCGTGGTGAGGGAGTGCTTGACGTGTCGGTCTTTTCCGAGTAGAATGGGAAGGTAACGAAGGAGCATCATCAGGAGATTGACATTGGCGTTTAGGAGTAGGACCGGCGTGAAATGGGCGGGCGATTCGAAAATTGCCGTACCGTAGAGGGAGAAGCCGGAAGCATAGTCAAAGGAGAGCAGAGTTCAGACAAATCGAAGGAGTCAGTCGAAGCCCCGGTACCTGAAGCGGGTGAGGAAACAGCACCAGCAAGAGGTACAGGGGCATCAGGAGTGTCCGAAGAGTGGTCTAAACACAAGGCAGGGTCAGAATGGGGTGTAGGGGGTTCATGGACTAGGGCTGCCATGGTTAGGTTACTCCTTTGCTTTTAAGAAAAAAAAAAAGAAAATAAAAAAAAAGGGGGAGCGGGGAGGAATAGTTCCCAGGAGGAATGAAAGGGCCGGAAATCTCCCTCTGCGCCCAAGAGGACCTCGGCACCGCTAGTAGCGCAGATGCAGCATGGAACCCGTGCCATACCCTACCCTTCATGCCAGTAAACCAGCAATCCGGGATAGCTACCTCGGTGGACAAAAAAGAGGGCGGCCGGATTATATTTTTTTTTTTTTTTTCACACTGGCCGATTCCCACCAAGGCAGGGTGGCCCGAAAAAGAAAAACTTTCACCATCATTCACTCCATCACTGTCTTGCCAGAAGGGTGCTTTAAACTGCAACATTAACACCCCTCCTTCAGAGTGCAGGCACTGTACTTTGCTCACACTCCAACAGCACGTCAAGTATTAAAAACCATTCACTCCTATCAAACACGCTCATGCATACCTGCTGGAAGTCCAAGCCCCTCGCGCACAAAACCTCCTTTACCCCCTCTCTCCAACCTTTCCTAGGCCGACCCCTACCCCCGCCTTCCTTCCACTACAGACAGCCGGATATCCGCCACAAAGCATACCTCCATCGGCCACCACCCCCGGAATCCGAAAGGTGGCTTCCAGAGATACACCCGTCGCCCGAAAGACACCCAAAGCTACTCCAGGATACCGGAGAGGGATCGGGACATCCCCAGGCAATCCAGATTCCACGGCAAACTACGCCACCGCCAAGAACCTCAACGGAATGGGATGGACCCCGGTGTCCTTTCCCCTACCTAGGAACTAGCGCGCCTGTGGGAGAAATCCCAAAGGCCAAAAGGGAGGAGGAATGGAGAATGGGGGGTAATTAGGTTCGGTCTGAGGAAGACCGACAGGGCTAATTCCTCAGACCAAGAGCCTCTTCACCACGCCAAGGAGCCCCCCTTGAAGAGGATGCAACTCTCAGCTTGTGAATAAACTTAGGAATCCTTATGCTAGGGAGGGGAGGGAAAAGTTAGACCCATAGACAGCTTTCATCCATCTTAGCTCTTATCCTCCTTCCAGCAGGTGAGAGCACTTCTGGAAGTTCTTGCAGCTGTCGTCTGGTCCCTCACAGTTGACTGCTGCCAACACCAACCTGTGTGGAAAGTGAACATTAATCCCTATACAGTATAAACATCACTACCACCTATAATCATTAAATATTTGATCAACCAGACTTAACCCTTTCAGGGTTGGCAGGCCGTCTCTTAAACTTGATCAAATTTTTCAAAAAAATAAAAACAAAAAATGATCGAGAAAAGATTATTTCATATGACACCAAAAGTATGAAATTTGATGGAAAACTTACAGAATTATGCTCTCGTGAAGTTAGCGGTCTCAACAATGTTTACACATCAGCGATTTCACCCACTTCCAATGTACCAGTCGACAAAAATCATACCTATTTTGCTAGAACTCCATTTTTTTTTCTATCAAATGAGTACAATAAAGTGGTCGAATTGGCAATTTCACACAAATTTCCAAATAGGGTCCAAAATAAACAAGACATTCCAGGCACTAAAATAACATTTCATTACTCACGTCCCTGGGCCTGTTACATTTCTTTTGCTTTCCACTTTGAATTTTTATTCTCACAAAAGATTTATGTTATGCAGACTACTGCATTAGTTTAGAAATGGTGTAAATAATATCAGCGCACTTGTGAAAGAATATTAGACTAACCAGTTGACGTGTATTGGACGCTTAGCATGATTTTACCTTTAAACTTTGGCAAAAATCGAACATTTCTGCTACTTTGAACTCAATTTCAAGGTACTTTTCATTGTGAAACCAATTTCTGTAATGTCTTCCAGTCTATAAAATGAGACCAGGAAAACTAGAATGCAACCATAAATAGCATACAAAAATACACTGCAAAGTCGCTGTTTTAAACCAAAAACACGGTCGGCGTTTTTTCTCATTATATGCTGTGCACACTGACCACACAGACCCATAATTTCATATGTAGGCCTACCAGCTTTCTCTCGCTAGATCTGAAGGCGCTAGAATTTATGCGTACTAGTACGGCACCAACCCTGAAAGGGTTAAACAAGTATGGCATAATCCACTCGGCTTCAGCACTACACCCATATGTGGCTATAGAGTTCTTGGGTGCTCAAGTTCCAACTCTTCCTTTTCCCACTTTCACTCGACCTTGAGTCTGTGTTCTCAAAAGCAGCATGCAAACTGGCACTGTACAGAATGCAGAGCAAGCATGCAATATTTCCCATAGCTCTGACACAAGGTTTCTTCACTTAATTCTTACTACACAACTTATTCCATATACATTATAATCATAAGTGCTAAACCCACAAGGGTCCTTGTATGCCATAGCCTAAGACTTTTGAACTCTAGGCCCTACCAATTCTTGGTTTACCTAATGTCCTTCCTGCCCCATACATTAAAACAATGTATACTTCAGCAAAACCCATCACACACATTATCCATGATCAACATACCAAACTCTAATGAGTTTGCCAAGATTCACACCCCACCCTCTTAATATCTATTTCTACAAGTACATGATACAATACAGACCGTAACTGACAACAATGACATACTATAAAGCCCCTAGTTATGCAAAGCACGTTTCCACCCATACCAGGGATGAAACCATGGACCTCAATGTGAGAGCCAAGTGTGCTACCCGAACTCAGGATGTATAAGGCACTATTCTACTTATTTCTGTGTGCTCGACTCAGTCGTGATAAAAAACTTAGATATCTTGGTGTAGATGTACCCCTTAACAAATCCACTATACCACAACTAAAGAAATGCAAAGATAGGCTAAATGCTCTCAAAGCTGTTGTTGGCTACAACCCCAACTATGCGCTAATGTGAGAATCGAGAGAATGACATACATAGCCTATGTTAGGTTCTTAATTGATTATGCTGCTCCCATGTTGATATTAGCTAGAGAAAGTTCTCTCCAACCCTTGGAGTTAATGTAAAATCAAGCTCTCAGAATTATTCTTGGTTGTCCCAGATCTACAAAAGTTCTTAACATGAGGAAGGAGCTTGGTATTTCTAGTATCAGTGATAGGATTGTTGAAATTAACACTGTACTCGGTATTAGAATGTTAAGAAATGAACCAGATACTGTCACAATGAACCTTACTGTCTAGAAGTAAATACACAGATCTAAATGGATTGTGAAAATGTGCAATTGCATTAAGTTTTATAACCTGCATGAACTGTATCACTGTAGGCAACAAGAGCATTTCACCCCTCCATGGAAGATGTGTTCATTTAATATCACATACCTACAAGTCCCTCCCAAGAAGCTCATTGCTAGTAATCCCTTCCTTAAATCTCTTGTTAGAGCAACTGCTCAAGAAGAAATTTCTCACCTAGCTGGTAGTAATAAGTTATCACAAGTTATATACTACACTGATGGATCTAAACAGGAGTCTTCTGGCAGGGCTGCATCTGCTCTTGTTGCCACCTCCCTAGTTAAGAACCATAATAAATTTGTTGAGTTAGGCATAAGAATTAACAACTGGGTGTCTACACTGCAAACTGAACTGTTTGCAATCCTAATGGCGCTAAAGCTAACTTATGACACTGAGCTTGACTCTATCATTACTGATTCTGTCATCACTGAATGCTCTTAACTTATATAATGACTCCAAGAACATGCTCAGTGGAGAAGCCAGGTATAGATACTCAAAAATCAGGGACAAAGGAATTAAAGTACAATTGCTATGGATGCCATCACACACTGGATTACTCCTTCATGATAAAGTTGATATCTTAATCAAGAAGAGTACCCAGAAGGAGAATGTAGAATATAACTTTGGTATATCTGTGTCTAGCATTAGGAATAATATTAGGAGAGAAGTAAATAACGAAAATGATTGTTATAGGAATGCAGTTAGAAGCCTGAGTAGATCTATAATCCACTATGATAACATGAATGTAGATAATTATGTTTATGGAGCAACTTGCAATGTGAACACTGACTGATGTTGTAGTGGCCAGACTTAGGCTTGGTTACAAGTACTTCTGGCAGTTTGGGAGACACACAGATGATGATCAAACTAAATGTAAATTATGTGATCAGGCATATGGTCATTCTCTTGAACACTATGTGCTTAATTGTCCACTTATTGAGGAATACAGAGACAGACAGTATAATAACCTGTGTGTCATGTCAAGATATCTTATTGGGGTGGCCCGGTGGCTAAAGCTCCCGCTTCACACACGGAGGGCCCGGGTTCGATTCCCGGCAGGTGGAAACATTTCGACACGTTTCCTTACACCTGTTGTCCTGTTCACCTAGCAGCAAATAGGTACCTGGGTGTTAGTCGACTGGTGTGGGTCGCATCCTGGGGGACAAGATTAAGGACTCCAATGGAAATAAGTTAGACAGTCCTCGATGACGCACTGACTTTCTTGAGTTATCCTGGGTGGCTAACCTCCTGGTTAAAAATCCAAACGAAATCTTATCTTATCTTACCAGATATACTAAGCAAATTTCCTAAATTTGCTTGTAACATAATTGAACTGTAGATATGTAGATACAAATCCCTATGTACACCTGTTAACCCTTTTGGGGCCTAGTTCCGAGGTCTTTTGTGTATCCATATGCTCTTGCGCTACCGTCCACAGAATGGATATGGGGTGCACAATAAACTAGCCACTTCGGTAACAAAATCTAATCGTGATAACACGAGTTTTAGGACGCGCTTCCCACAGGTTTAAGCCCGACCCATTCCGTTATTTCTATGTATGTACTTGATACAGCCCCAGTGTGTGGAAAACTTGGTACTGTACTATAACAAAGATATTTTCAGTCTTCAAATTTACTGTTACCTAATGCCAGTGTGTACCTTATCAGACAAAATTAAGGTGATAATTATAAACTAACATTCATTTAATAGCTGTCTTATCAGAAGTGCACAGACATCACAATTTAAATGACCCTCTGAGCAACTCGATCAGATACAAATTTGTGCGACCCTTGTGAGTTTAATGCTTAGTTCAGATACAAATACAAGGGTGATAATTATAGTAAAATCACGAGGAAATACTATATCTGTAGCAGTCACAGCACCTGGGGAATGGGAGGCAATTAAATATGATTTACAGAAGGGGAGAGTGGCTCAAATTACTTTAATCAAGAGACCTTCACCATCAAGGTCTCCCAACCCACATCTCTTCCCTGAAGGAATTTACAGCAATCAGCTGAATCTGAGTTCCGGAGGGAGGAAATAGAACTCTGAAGGAGGGGGAAGGATTCTGCAGGTCAGAGGGTCATTTGAATTGTGATATTTGAACATTTCTGGCAAGACTTGTTTTTTTTTTTGTCACCCCTTAGTGGGAGACATTAGTAAATAAAAGGTTGATGAGTAGACTGATGGATGTCTATTTTTAGAGCAACAGATATGTTGGAACAACATTTAGTGGCATTTACAATAAGAGAGAGATGGAGTACATGTATGTACGTAAAGTTTTCGATACAGTTGACCACGACTTGCTCCACATAAAATTGTCGCACTATGGTATAAGAGGGCACTCCCTCAACTACCTAAAGTCATACCTCAGCAACAGAAGCCAATATGTGTACACAAATGGGGTAAACTCTTCCGCACAGCCAATTACAGTTGGTGTCCCACAGGGAAGTGTCCTAGGCCCTCTTCTCTTTCTCATATACATAAATGACCTACCAAATGCATCGCAACTACTCAAACCCACACTATTTGCAGATGACACTACATACGTCTACTCTCACCCGAGCCCAGTCATGCTAGCCAATACTGTAAATACCGAATTACAGAAAATATCAAACTGGATGAGGACCAACAAACTTACTCTAAACATTGACAAAACCTACATCATTCAGTTTGGTAACAGAGCTGCAGATGTGTCTCTTAACATAATGATAAATGGATCACCTATCACAAAACTCAGAGGGAAAATTCCTAGGAATCCACCTTGATAATAGACTCAAATTTCAAACACATGTACAACAAATTTCCCCCCAAAATTTCCAAGACCATAGGCATACTATCAAAGATACGGTACTATGTTCCACAGTCAGCCCTCCTGGCCCTATATCACTCACTTATTTACCCCTATCTCACCTATGGAATTTGTGCATGGGGCTCAACAACAATACACCATCTCAGACCATTAATCACCCAACAAAAGGCTGCAGTCAGAATAACAAATTCCCGCTACAGACAGCACACACTACCAACATTCAAAAACTAAACCTACTCACCATACAAAACATCCCTACTTATTACTGCACCTATTACATACATAGAACACTTAACTCTGATATTAACCCTCCCCTCAAACATCTCCTTGCCAACCTCAACAGAACACATGACCATAACACAAGGCACAGATCACTCTTTGATGTTCCTCGTGTCCATCTCACACTATGCAAAAACTCAATGCACATAAAAGGCCCTAAAATCTGGAATTCATTACCTGTGAATATAAAAGAAACACTACCTGTTTATAAATTCAAGTCTCTTCTCAAAAATCACTTACTCACCCACAATTAAATAAATGAATAATTGTATCTCATATATGTATCTCATTATTGTATTATTGTATCATTATTGTTTTTGTAATACTCATTTGTGTGCTTGTTATCTGTTAACAATAATGTTTTACCACTGAATACTTCATTGCTTAGTTAATCTTAAGTTAATTTTAAGCCTGCCCGTAATGCTATGCATTCAACTGGCTTTGGCATGCTGCATTTAACTGTATTCTTTTGTACTTCACTGTATCATGTTCAAATTAATAAATAAATAAATAAAAATAATATACAGAAGGTAGCCCGGTGGCCTGGTGTCGAAAGCTCCCTCTTCACACACGGAGGGCCCGGGTTCAATTCCCGGCAGGTGGAAACATTTCGACGTTTCCTTACACCTGTTGTCCTGTTCACCTAGCAGCAAATAGGTACCTGGGTGTTAGTCAATGGTGTGGGTCGCATTCTGGGGGACAAGATTAAGGACCTCAATGGAAATAAGTTAGACAGTCCTCAATGACGCACTGACTTTCTTGGGTTATCCTGGGTGGCTAACCCTCCGGGGTTAAAAACCCGAACAAAATATTATCTTATCTCTTATATGTATGTAGATGAATGGTTCAGAGAACCGACAAGTTGATAAATTAGACATGTGCAACACTTGGGTATCTTTAATGAGGAAACGTTTTGGCACACACTGGCTTCATCAGTCCATACAAAGGAGAATGGTAAAGAACAGGAGGCATGGGAATTCCTCACTTGCCTAACCCTTGGGTATGACCTACTTCCACATTGGACAAATGTGACACCACCTACAACTGCTGCACCTCTCCTGCTTACAGTATACAAGCTACTGCTCTGCACATATGCTGTATTCTTTTCAAGATTGATGGACTGACCACATCAACTCAAGGCTGAGGGACTGATTACCTTAAACTCCTGCTCTTCGCCATTCTCCTTTGTATGGACTGATGAAGCCACTGTGTGGCGAAACGTTTCCTCATTAAAGATACCCAAGTGTTGCAAATATGTCTAATTTATCAGAATACATATATATGAGAGTATAGTTTTACCAACGCTCTTATATGGGTGTGAAGCATGGGTGATGAATGTTGCAGCGAGGAGAAGGCTGGAGGCAGTGGAGATGTCATGTCTGAGGGCAATGTGTGGTGTGAATATAATGCAGAGAATTCGTAGTTTGGAAGTTAGGAGGAGGTGCGGGATTACCAAAACTGTTGTCCAGAGGGCTGAGGAAGGGTTGTTGAGGTGGTTCGGGCATGTAGACAGAATGGAGCAAAACAGAGTGACTTCAAGAGTGTATCAGTCTGTAGTGGAAGGAAGGCGGGGTAGGGGTCGGCCTAGGAAAGGTTGGAGGGAGGGGGTAAAGGAGGTTTTGTGTGCGAGGGGCTTGGACTTCCAGCAGGCATGCGTGAGCGTGTTTGATAGGAGTGAATGGAGACAAATGGTTTTTAATACTTGACATGCTGTTGGAGTGTGAGCAAAGTAACATTTATGAAGGGGTTCAGGGAAACCAGCAGGCCGGACTTGAGTCCTGGAGATGGGAAGTACAGTGCCTGCACTCTGAAGGAGGGGTGTAAATGTTGCAGTTTAAAAACTGTAGTGTAAAGCACCCTTCTGGCAAGACAGTGATGGAGTGAATGATGGTGAAAGTTTTTCTTTTTTGGGCCACCCTGCCTTGGTGGGAATCGGCCAGTGTGATAATAAAAAAAAAAAACATATATATGGAATGAAAGAAGTTAAAAAAGAGTGGTGAAGAAATGCAAAGGAGAACCAATGATGAATGAATAAGTTTTTCTTAGCAAATTTTGCTGAAAGTGAGAAACAGTTTAGAACATAAGAAAAATGGAACACTGCAACAGGCCTACTGACCCATGCGGAGCAAGTCCATGTCCCCTCCCCTCCCCCCAAGGATGGAGCACAGCACCAGACCCAGCAGCATAAGCTAGTCAGGTCCAACTCGCACCCACCCACAACCACTGATGTATTTATCTGATCTATTTTTAAAACTACACAACGTTTTAGCCTCAATAACTATACTCGGGAGTTTGTTCCACTCATCCACGACTATTACCAAACCAGTGCTTTCCTATATCCTTCCTGAATCTGAATTTTTCCAACTTGAAACCATTGTTGTGAGTCCTGTCTTGGCTGGAAATTTTCAGCATGCTATTTACATCCCCTTTATTTATTCCTGTTTTCCATTTGTACACCTTGATCATATCCCCCCTAATTCTACACCTTTCGAGAGAGTGCAGATTCAGGGCCTCAGTCTATCTCATAGGGAAGATTTCTGATACATAGGATCATCTTTGTCGTCCTCCTCTGTATGTTTTCCAGAGCATTTATATCCATTCTGTAATACGGTGACCAGAACTGAGCAGCATAGTCTAAATGAGGCCTAACCAAGGATGTATAGAGTTGAAGAACAACCTGAGGACTTCTATTATTTATACTTCTAGATATGAAGCCAAGAATTCTGTTAGCTTTATTGCGAACACTAATGCACTGTTGTCTTGGTTTTAGATTACTGCTAACCAGAACTCCTAAATCCTTTTCGCAATCAGTAGTATTAAGATCTACATTATTTAGTTTATATGTGGCATGGTTATTTAACTGTCCAACATTTAGAACTTTGCATTTGTCAATATTAAACTGCATCTGCCACTTCTCCGACCATTGCATCGGTCTATTCAAATCATCCTGGAGTGCTCTAGTGTCCTCATTAGAATGAATTGGACCGCCTATTTTGGTGTCATCAGCAAATTTGCTTATGTCGCTATTTATTCCCTCATCTATGTCGTTTATGTAAATTGTAAACAACAACGGGCCCAATACTGACCCGAGGAACACCGCTTGTGACGTGCCCCCATTCTGATTTCTTCCCATTTATGCAAACTCTCTGCTGCCTATTTGTCAGCCATGCCTCTACCCAGGAAAATATTCCTCCTCCTATTCCGTGTGCCTTAAGTTTCCTCAATAGCCTCTGGTGTGTGGAACTCTATCGAAAGCCTTACTGAAGTCCATATACACTATATCATATTCATTACCATGATCTACCTCCTCAAACACCTTGGTGAATTCGTAAGACAGGAACGCCCCTTTGTAAAACCGTGTTGAGATTCATTAATCAATCTGTGCCTATCAAGATGGCTACGAATTGCTACGGCAATTATTGATTCCATAAATTTTCCCACTATGGAGGTAAGGCTTATTGGTCCATAGTTCGAAGCCAAGGACCTGTCACCTGCCTTGTAAATAGGTATTACATTTGCCATTTTTTACTTATCAGGCACTATGCCTGGAGAGCATGTGGACTTGAAAATGGGGAAGGTGGAGGTACTTCTTTTAACCCTTAAACTGTACAAACGTAGATCTATGTTTGTTCGCATAGTGCTCCGAACATAGATCTACTTTTTTTTTACATCGTTTCTCATGGAGAAAATCAAGGTTGGAGCGCTACGCGCACAAACATAGATCTGTTTGGATGACAAACAGAAAATTTCAACCAAGGAATAAGACAGAGATTTTAATTATTAGGGGAATACAAATGGGTGATTTTTGGTTCACTGATTGTGATACTGTCAGTTTGATGTTCTAACATAATGACAAATAGTGTTATAAGAAAAGTGTTATAAATAGAATATTTAAACTAAATGAGAGGTAAGACAGATTTTTATGAGGTCCTGTGATGCTGGTGTGGGGCTCTTGATCTAGGGAATTGGATCTGTGCTCCAGTTCCCTGAATTAAGCCTGAATACCTTCCACCCCCCCCCCCCCACATGCCCTGGATAATCATACGGGTTTAGTGCACCTCCAGCACTCCAAGGAACTATAACCCTTCCCACCTCAGATCACCCTCATCTCTAAACAACCTCTGTCATTATCCATGGAACCATAACCCTTCCCACCTCAGATCGCTCTCTATAATCCTATGATTATAATAATCAAAACCACCACCATCACTCTATCCAAGGAATCATAACCCTTCCCACCTCAGATCACCCTGATCTCTAAACAACGGCCATCACTATCCATGGAACCATAACCCTTCCCACTGACAACACAACTTATTCAGTCATTCTCCTTGGGAAAGTGGAACAGAAATCTTCCTCTGTAAGTCATGTGTGTTGTAAGAGGAGACTAAAATGACTGGAGCAAGGAGCTAGTAACCCCTTTTCCTGTATACATTACTAAATTTAAAGAGAGAAACTGTCGTTTTTCTCTTTAGGTCACTCCACCTTGGTGGGATAAGGCCAGATTGATGCAAAAAATTAGTTTCATGTGTCCATTTACCTAACAATAGGGAAATGGCAAATGGTGATAAAACACACATGGGCTCACCATTCGTGGATCTGCAGGCAACCTCCAGTAGTACTTTAGTCACTTAAAGAGTTAATCTCAGGCAAGTGGTATGACAGCCATCACAGCGCTGCACAAGGTGGAAACAGTGCGAGATATCCAATCAGTCGCCAATTCTGCATTCCTACGAAAGTAAATTTTGCTGTTAGAAAAACATTTCTGTACTCTGCTGGCAGACATTGGTCAAAACAAAAGGTGATAGGAAATGACACATTCACAACCACATGAATTAAATACAGTATCTTAGTAATCTTATTGTGAGAGACTACAGGTGCTCCTTGTCTTACGATTACCTGGAGTTTACCTGGAGAGAGTTCCCGGGGTCAATGCCCTCGCGGCCCGGTCTGTGACCAGGCCTCCTGGTGGATCAGAGCCTGATCAACCAGGCTGTTACTGCTGGCTGCACACAATCCAACGTACGAGCCACAGCCCGGCTGGTCAGGTACCGACTTTAGGTGCTTGTCCAGTGCCAGCTTGAAGACTGCCAGGGGTCTATTGGTAATCCCCCTTATGTATGCTGGGAGGCAGTTGAACAGTCCTGGGCCCCTGACACTTATTGTATTCTCTTAACGTGCTAGTGACACCCCTGCTTTTCAATGGGGGGATGTTGCATCATCTGCCGAGTCTTTTGCTTTCGTTGTGAGTGATTTTCGTGTGCAAGTTCAGTACTAGTCCCTCTAGGATTTTCCAGGCGTATATAATCATGTATCTCTCCCGCCTGCGTTCCAGGCAGTACAGGTTCAGGAACTTCAAGCGTTCCCAGTAATTGAGGTGTTTTATCTCCGTTATGCGTGCCGTGAAGGTTCTCTGCACATTTTCTAGGTCAGCAATTTCACCTGCCTTGAAAAGTACTGTTAGTGTGCAGCAATATTCCAGCCTAGATAGAACAAGTGACCTGAAGAGTGTCATCATGGGCTTGGCATCCCTAGTTTTGAAGGTTCTCATTATCCATCCTGTCATTTTTCTAGCAGATGCGATTGATACAATGTTATGGTCCTTGAAGGTGAGATCCTCCGACATGATCACTCCCAGGTCTTTGACGTTGGTTTTTCACTCTATTTTGTTGCCGGAATTTGTTTTGTACTCTGATGAAGTTTTAATTTCCTCATGTTTACCATATCTGAGTAATTGAAATTTCTCATCGTTGAACTTCATATTGTTTTCTGCAGCCCATTGAAAGATTTGGTTGATGTCCACCTGGAGCCTTGCAGTGTCTGCAATGAAAAACACTGTCATGCAGATTCGGGTGCCATCTGCAAAGGAAGACACGGTGCTGTGGCTGACATCCTTGTCTATGTCGGATATGAGGATGAGAAACAAGATGGGAGCGAGTACTGTGCCTTGTGGAACAGAGCTTTTCACCGTAGCTGCCTCGGACTTTACTCTGTTGACTACACTTTGTGTTCTGTTTGTGAGGAAATTATAGATCCATCTACCAACCTTTCCTGTTATTCCTTTAGCAGGCATTTTGTGCGCTATTACGCCATGGTCACACTTGTTGAAGGCTTTTTCAGAGTCTGTATATATTACATCTGCATTCTTTTTGTCTTCTAGAGTATCTACGACCTTGTCGTAGTGATCCAGTAGTTGGGACAGACAGGAGCGACCTGTTCTAAACCCATGTTGCCCTGGGTTGTGTAACTGATGGGTTTCTAGATGGGTGGTGATCTTGCTTCTTAGGACCCTTTCAAAGATTTTTATGATATGGGATGTTAGTGCTATCGGTCTGTAGTTCTTTGCTATTGCTTTACTGCCCCCTTTGTGGAGTGGGGCTATGTCTGTTGTTTTTAGTAACTGTGGGACGACCCCCGTGTCCATGCTCCCTCTCCATAGGATGGTAAAAGCTCGAGATAGGGGCTTCTTGCAGTTGGGGTTATGGTCCGACAAACTCATCTTAAGTTGAAAATATCATAAATCGAGGAGCACCCGTACATCTATCACAAATCCATCACTAAATCCCAGCAACCATAGGAACCACTTCTGACCCTAAACAAAATTTATTTCTATAAAGTGGGGTATACAATATTACACAACTGAGGTGATTGACATATATATAACTACTTTATGCAAGGCATTTTGGGCAGCCTTAAAACTAAATTTGATGTAGTATATGAGAGTAAGCATACAGTATTTAAAATATCAGAGGTATTTAGTAATTCAATACAAAATTATAATTAATGATATATTAAGAATGAAACTAGGTATGTATACCTAGTTGAAGGAATGATAGACAAGAATGGGGACAATACAGATTGAAAGAATTGCTAGGTATAATTAATTGCTGTTAGGATCATATTGGTAAGGTGGGGTTTTTAATAGTTGCTTTGAAGTGGCTGGCAGGCAGAGGAAGACTGGTGTTTTTAGGTAGTGTGTTCCAGATTTTTGGTCTTTTTATGAACGATGAATTTTGAGAAAGATTAAGCCAGACGCTTGGAATATCATAGAGATTTTTGTGTCTAGTATTATGCCTTCGAGTTCTGTTGCAACTATCAAGAAAGTGTTTCATGGCGGGGTTGATATTAAAATTTGTCCTGTATATGTAGTAAACACAGTAGTACGAGTGAATTTTATGTATAATAAGTAGGGTGTGAAGCATGGGTTGTAAATGTTGCAGTGAGGAGGAGGAGGAGGAGGAGGAGGCTGGAGGCAGAGATGTGTCTAAGGGCAATGTGTGGTATAAATATTCTGTAAAGAATTCATAGTGTGGAAATTAGGAAGTGTGGAGTTAACTAAAAGTATTATTCAGAGGGGTGAGGAGGGAATGTTGAGATGGTTTGGTCATTTAGAGAGGTAGAGCAAAATAGGATGACTTGGAGGGTGTATAAACCTGTAGTGGAAGGTGGGGTAGGGGTCATCCTAGGAAAGGATGGAGGAGGGTAAAAGAGGTTTTGTGTGCAATGGGCTTGGATATACAGCAGGAATGTGCGAGCGTGTTACATAGGAAGAGTGGAGACGAATGGTTTTTTGGGACTTAACGAGATGTTGGAGTGTGAGCAGGGTAATATTTTTGTGAAGGGATTCAGGGAAACCCTTTAGCTGGACTTGGGTCCTGGAGGCGGAAGGTACAATGCCTGCACTTTAAAGGTGTTTGGAATATTTGCTGTTTGGAGTGAAATCTACACTGTCTTCTTTCTTTTTTGGGTCTCCCTGCCTCAGTGGGAGACAGCCAGCATGTTGGAAAAAAAAAAAAAGTAGGTTTAGGTCTTTGTAGAGTGGGGGAGTATGTTGTCTGGCAGTAGACTGAGTAATCATTCATACAGCTGCCCTTTATGTTATTGGCTTAAGATGACTTGCTGACTTGCTGTAGTGGTTCTAGGCACAAATAGCATAGGTGAGGTAGGGATAGATTAAAGCAGTACATATATAAAGTAAGTAGTGCTGTTTGAGGTACATAGTAATGTATCCTGGAGAGGATGCCAACTGATTTGGATACTTTTTTGGATACATGTTAAATGTAGGTGTTGAATTTCAAATTGTTGTCTAGGAACCAACCTGGGGATTTTCCTTCATTTTTGTTGAGCAATAAGAGAACTGTTTCTCCTAACACTTAGGTGGACATTTGTAGCTCTGTTCCCAAACATGTGAAAGGTCAGGTCAGCATTAAGTGTGAGTTTATTGGTAGTAACCCTAAACCAGTGCTGCCTTCCCCAGCAAGAATCACCATATCATGCTTACAACACAAAAAAAAATCGTTTAACAATAGTAATTAAAAAAAAAAAAAAACTTGCATACCTTTGGTCATTAACTGGCTCTGCAGGAAGCCTCCAGATGCAGTAGTACTGCCATAAACAACTGCATTATTCTTCACAAGTTGTGACAGCCAACACAGCGTAGCACATGGTGGGAGCAGCAGAAGGCATCAGGTGGTTACCAATTCAAAGTCCTACGGAAATCAATTTTGACGTTAAAAAAAAATTCAAAACCAAATTGTTTATTGCTGGGTTTTCATTCTGGAAAGACTCAAAAGAACATTATGACCAGAACATTATGACCACCCACTCTTTCCCTCTCGGCCTAAAAAATTTATCCCCACCTGTAATAAACCATCATAATAAGACCTAATTCAGATTCAGGTTATTTATTTCAGCATGATACAATGGTTGTATGTTGTAGTTTTATAACTAGTGCAGGCATGCCTCTGCCAAGACAGTGATGGAATGAATGATGATGAAAGTTTATCTTCTACACATATGCTATGTATGATAATCTATGTAACTGTATTTGTGCGTCTGTACCTGCATAAACTTACCTACATAAATGTGCATGCAGAAAGACCCTTAGTATGCAGAGCATTTCGGGCAAACTTAAAATGAACTTAAGACTAATAAGGTAATAACACTACATATGGTCATTAGACGAGCTACAAAGAATACGAGAGACTTAAGTATTCTATTAGGTCATGCTATATGGCTTTAATTAATAAGTCTTGTAGAGAAGACATACAATTTTTATTATTAATCTTAGGTGGATACAATGGATTGATTAATATCTGAGATGAATACAGATATTGAGAGTAAGTATATATTGATTATACTGATGGAAAAGTTTTACCTATATAAAAATGTAAAAAATGATCTAATAAGTTCCTCCATCAAGAAACGGAGTAATGTGTATATAAACGAGCGCCTAACTAAAAAACATCAGAACCTATTATACAGACTTCGAAAACTTAAGCGTGATAATGCATCAATAAAACAGTGCTTTACTCATGATGACATTATCGTCGTGAAATTATCAGACACGGGTCGTAGGTTTGAAATAACAAATGATCAAGAGCTAACATGTTTCCTCTCATTCACTGGTTTGACTGAACCTTGTTAAGACATATCTCAACACATTATCAACCATCTTCAGTGATGTAGTTTAGTAGAATTTTTCATGACTGTTAGTGAATAACGGTAATGAATTCCCAGTTACTTAAGACACCTAAGGCGCTATTCAAGGTGCTAATCCAGGTACTTAAGTATTTTATTCTCTGTCTTATTTTATACTTGAAACCATTACTTTTAACTTTGAAATAATCAAGGTGCTAAAGTGCTTTATTTTAATATTCAGTAGCTCCATTATTTTTAAGATTTAAATTAATTATCTTAGTTCATAAGTTCATAATTGTTAGTGGTTTATCATCATTGCTTTTGTCTTTTTGTTCTTTAATAATTGTAACAGCTATTTCTCTACATACCTCTTATGAATGCAATTATCGATCCTGATCTCAACCTCTTATTGAACAACACACATAATCCAAACAGTAATTGCCATTACTACACTGCTAGTCAGGCTAATACTCTTCTCAGTGTCAGCAACAACATTACAGTCTTCAACTACAATGTTAGATCATTGAGTAAACACTACGATGACCTCATTGCACTACTTAAGTCTCTAAATGCTACTATAACTTTCATTATACTTACTGAAACCTGGCTCAGACAAGATCTGACAGACATATTTACCATACCTGGTTACACAGCCATACATAACTGCAGGCTCGACCAATCAGGAGGAGGCACTGCCATCTATTACTCTGATGAACTAGAATGTATGAAAGCAACTAATGTACCGGATGAAAACGGTGAATATATAATAGCTAAATTCACATCAAGAACACTTAAGAAGCGTATAACAGTTGGTGCGGTCTACAGACTACCACACTCAAACACTCACAGAGTTGAATAAACACCATCTGATACTAGCAGGAGATTTCAACATCAACGTTATCCAAGCAACCGACCCTCCAGCAGCTGATTTCACAAATGCTATGAACAACAGCTTATTGCTACCCTCTATAACAAAGCCAACAAGAATCTCTGAGACAAGTGCCTCGTTACTTGACCATATCTGGACCAACACGATATCCCCACTACAAGCAGGTATAATCACAGATAATACCACAGACCACTACAAGCAGGTATAATCACAGATAACACCACAGACCACTACAAGCAGGTATAATCACAGATAACACCACAGACCACTACAAGCAGGTATAATCACAGATAACACAACACAGATAATCACAACAAATTTCTAAGAAAATTTCCAAGACTGTAGGCATACTATCGAAGATACGGTACTATGTTCCACAGTCAGCCCTCCTGGCCCTATATCACTCTCTTATTTACCCCTATCTCACCTATGGAATTTGTGCATGGGGCTCAACAACAATACACCATCTCAGA
Source organism: Cherax quadricarinatus (assembly GCF_038502225.1). NCBI lineage: Eukaryota > Metazoa > Arthropoda > Malacostraca > Decapoda > Parastacidae > Cherax > Cherax quadricarinatus. The sequence goes on from NC_091386.1 coordinate 834,878, forward strand.
CCACTAATTACCCAACAAAAGGCTGCAGTTAGAATGATGACAAATTCTCACTACAGGCAGCACACTCCACCAATATTCAATACACTAAACCTACTCACCATACAAAACATCCATACTTATTACTGCACCTATTACATACATAGAACACTTAACTCTGATATTAACCCTCCCCTCAAACATCTCCTTGCCAACCTCAACAGAACACATGACCATAACACAAGGCACAGATCACTCTTTGATGTTCCTCGTGTCCATCTCACACTATGCAAAAACTCAATGCACATAAAAGGCCCTAAAATCTGGAATTCATTACCTGTAAATATAAAAGAAACACTACCTGTTTATAAATTTAAGTCTCTTCTCAAAGATCACTTACTCACCCAAAACCAAATAAATACTGAATAACAACCTTATAAATTGTATACCTTAAATGTTTCTCACAATTATATCACATAAATGTTAAACCTAAAACCGAATCTAACTTTATTATTTTTTAAATACACTACCTAACAGAATCCTTCATATGACTGAATGTACAACAATGCATACAACCATATGACCTGTCTTTGTAATACTCACTTGTGCTTTATAGTAATCTGTTTACATTAATGTTTTATCACTGATTTCATCATTGCTTAGTTAATCTTAAGTTAATTTTAAGCCAGCCCGTAATGCTATGCATAGTATAAGTGGCTTTGGCATGCTGCTCTTATCTGTATTTTTTTGTACCTCTGTATGTGTGCTCAAATTGGAAATAAATAAAAATAAATAAATAAATAAATAAACACCACAGACCACTACAAGCAGGTATAATCACAGATAACACCACAGACCACTATCCTACCTTTCTCATAACCAACTTATCTAAACTGCCTCAAGAAATAAGAAAGATCTCATTTCGCCTGCATGACGAGACATTGATAAACAACCTAAAACTAGCTCTAGGTGCCGTTGATTGGCAGAGAGAGCTAGATGACAGTAATAATATCGATAAAGATATCAAATTTTTTTTACATAAAACCCTAAACCTCTACAACAAACATTGCCCAATGAAAATGAAACAGATCACAGAAAAGAGACTAAACAGCCCATGACTAACAAAAAGTATCCTCAAATCTATTAATAAAAAACACCAAATTGAAAAAACAGTTCAGATTAGGCTTAATTACTAAAGAATTTACTAAAAGATACATATCAATACTAACAAAACTAATACATAAATCAAAGCAAATGTATTACGAAAATAGATTTAGTGAAATGAGAGGTGACATGAAAAGTACCTGGCAAACCCTCTCCAAAATTTTGGGCTCAAGGAAACCGACTAGAAATAGAGAGATAGACTTAACTAAACCAGATGAACCTCACATGCAACCTATAGTCACGGTCGACAAATTTAATGTCTTCTTCTCTACTGTAGGATCAAAGCTAGCGAGTCAAATTCCTAGCTCCAATACCCATACGAACGAGTACCTCACTGGCAACTATCCAAATACTCTATGTCTAGCTCCAACTAATCCCACTGAAGTCTCACTCATCATTAAATCATTAAAAAACAAATCAGTTGATCTAGATAACTTGCCGCCATTCATATATAAAAAAGCTGCGCCAGAACTGTCGCCCATTATTGCAACAATGTTTAACAAATCTATAGCTTCCTCAACCTTCCCATCCATACTCAAGACAGCAAGGGTCACCCCAATCCACAAAGGTGGAGATCCAACTGATTTGAACAATTACAGACCCATATCAAACTTGCCCTTACTCTCCAAGATATTTGAAAAAATAATACACAAGCGATTTTACTCCTACCGTACATCCAACAACATACTTAACCCATGCCAGTTTGGATTTAGACCAAGAAAGAGCACGAATGATGCTATTATACAAATGCTTGACCTAATATACACAGCTCTCAATAAAAATGAATATCCCCTGGGGCTCTTTATCAACCTAAGAAAAGCGTTTGACACAGTTGACCACAATCTCTTGCACCTCAAACTTAATCATTACAGCATAAGAGGACATTCTCTCAACTACCTAAAATCCTATCTTAACAACAGACACCAGTATGTACATGCAAATGGAGTCAACTCTGCTATCCAACCTGTAGCTGTTGGAGTACTCCAAGGTAGTGTCCTAGGCCCACTCCTCTTTCTCATCTACATCAATGATCTCCCCAATGCATCCCAACCCCTTACACCAGTTCTATTCACAGATGACACTACATATGTCTACTCCCATTCAGACCAGCTGTGCTTGGAAACACTGTTAACAATGAACTGCTAAAGATATATGCTTGGATGATGACCTACAAACTCTTACAACATAGATAAAACATACTTCACGCTGTTTGGCAACAGCACCTCAAATATTCAACTCAACATACTGTTAAATGGTTCCCCTATATCAAGACACATGGAGGGCAAATTTCTAGGTCTTCTCCTTGACTGTAATCTTAAATTTCAGTCCCATACCCATCACATAGCCAAGAAAATTTCCAAATCAATAGGAATCCTTTCCAAGATACGCTACTATGTACCACAAACGACTCTCCTTACCCTGTACCACTCTCTAACATATCCTTACCTCGCCTATGGTATCTGCGCCTGTGGCTCAACCACAGCCAACCACCTTAGACCCTTAATAATCCAACAAAAAGCTGCTGTGTGGGTGATAACCAGCTCCTGGGCTAGACAACACACCCCACCACTTTTCAAAAGACTCAACTTGCTAAATATACAAGACATACACTTTTATTATTGTGCCTACTACATATACAGAACTTTAAACTCGACTGTAAACCCTCCCCTAAAACTACTCCTCGACAGTTACAACAGAATGCATAGTCACAATACAAGGCATAAGGCACTTTTCAACATCCCTCGAGTAAGACTCTCACTATGCAAGAACGCTATGCACATAAAAGGCCCGAAGATCTGGAACTCGGAACAAGTCAAGGATCCCAGACAGCTTATAAATTTAGGACTCTGCTAAAAAATCATCTTATCTCACAATATTAACCAAATCAACCAAACATCTACTGACTAGTTTTATCATGTGACCTCCTGGCTTTTAATTCTGCCATTCCATAAAATATTACCACCTTCACCATTACTTGGAAGCTAGATTTTGTACTAAGTAGTATACATAAGATTTATTAAGTTTGAATAAAAATGTAAAACAGCTAACCACTATTCCATGTTTAGTTTTAAGTATAATTACTATGTACTATTTTCTTACCTAGTTTTAATTAGTTACTATGTATTAGGATTACTTTGCCCGAAATGCCTCGGCATGATAGTGGCTATCTTTGTGCTTAGCAAATCAAAATTGTAATTACACAATGTAACTTTTACAAAGAAATAAACATTATTATTATTATTATTATTATTATTATTATTATTATTATTATTATTATTATAGTTTTCACATATGTATTCATGATGGGCTGGGATAGGTTAAGGAGTTTAGGTGTTTTTTAACTGTAGTTTTAAAAATGCTAAGCCAGTGGTTCTGGAGATTTTTGGGCCCTTTTATGTACAATGAATTTTTGAAAAGATTTAGCCTGACACGGGGAATGTCATAGAGGTTTTTGTGTCTAGTGTTGTGTCTATGAGTCCTATTGCAACTGTCAAGAAAGCATTTCAGGTCAGGATTTATATTAGAATTGATCGTACAATAGTACGAGTGAATCTTCTATATGGCGAGTAGGTTTAGGTGTTTGAAGAGTGGGGGGGGGGGGGTTGTCTAACAGTGGATTGTGTGATCGTTCACACTGCGGGTTTTTGTTGTGTTATTGATTTTAGGTGGCTTTTTGTTGTGGAACCCCAGGCATAAATAGCATAGGTGAGGTAGTGGTAGATCAGTGAATAGTATAGTGTAAGCAGTGCCGTTTGTGGTACATAGTAATGTACGTATCTGAGAAGATACCAACTGTTTCAGAAACTTATTTTCTGATTGTTGAATAAAGGATATGACAGGAAAACATAGCTATGGATATGAGATATGACAGGAAAACAGCTACTGTTCTTCCCACTATATAATATACAGTAGGGTACCGACACCACTGCTGGTGCACCCAATTTGGTGCAATATAAAAGTATAATCCCTACCACCTAGATAAGGTCACCCACCATCATCCTGAAGCATAAAAGCAACAGAGTACAAGAAAGACTACCAAGGGCCCTGACAGATGCTTTTTCTTACTGGCAATCCATTATGATAAGTCCACCACTTACGTAACTCAAAATATAGCACACAACTTGGTTCAAAAGCCTTTGACAACCTGAGGGAGGATGGGTAAAGGAAAGTTAAAACAGTGAAAGTATTACTTTTTACTGCCTCTGGAGGCTGAGAAACCAATTAGAGACCACTACACAACTACTCAGGAAAACTGTAATTTCCTAATCGGGTTAATCATTTAACACAGATTTTTGCCTTGGGCTTCATAAAATAGTCATGTGCCTTTGCATATGATTATATTTGACCTGGTGGGAACTGAAAATCTAACAACCATAAGGTTTAAGTACTGTACCTCATTCCTCTTATTAACAATTGGGAGAGGATGAACATCCAACATATCAACCCAAAAGGAACAAGAAATATATCCCCAAATACTAGCAGCCCCAGGAACCACCTTCAACCTCAAACTACCACCAACACTGCCTTTCCTAGCTCCTACCCTCCCTTGCTAACCACACAAATACCAGCAGCCCCAGGAACCACCTTCAACCTCAAACTACCACCACCACTGCCTTTCCCAGTTCCTACCCTCCCTTGTCAACCACACAAAAATCTCAGCAGCCCCAGCAATCACCTTCAACCTCAAACTACCACCAGCGCTGCCTTTCCCAGCTCCTACCCTCCCTTGCCAACCACACAAATACCAGCAGCCCCAGGAACCACCTCCAACCTCAAACTACCACCAACACTGCCTTTCCCAGTTCCTACCCTCTTTTGTCAACCACACAAATCCCAGCAGCCCCAGGAATCACCTTCAACCTCAAACCACCACCAGCACTGCCTTTCCCAGTTCCCACCCTCCCTTGTCAACCACACAAATGAAGAATGAAATTACAATACAGTGACTGGAACAATACACAGATAACCCACACATAGGAGAATGAAACTTGTGATGACGATGTTTTGGTCCAACACGGACCACTGACTAGTCAATAATCCAACACGGACCACTGACTAGTCAATAATCCAACACGGACCACTGACTAGTCAATAATCCAACACGGACCACTGACTAGTCAATAATCCAACATGGACCACTGACTAGTCAATGGTCCGAGTCAGTTATCTGTACGGTGTGCACACAAATGACATTCACCTAACAACGGGTAATGGCAAATGGTTAAAATATCTTTACTCACAAATCATGGAGCTGCAGGTAACCTCCAGTATTACTTTTGCCACCAAAAAGGCAAATCCCGTCAGGCGGTGCAGCAACCATCACAGCAGTGAGAGACGTCCAGTCAAATGCTGATTCCACATCCCTAGAGAAGTAAATTTTACTATTAGGAAAACATTTCAAACAGAATATTATTATCTATTGTTGGATTAAAAGAGTCTTCCCTAGAAAAATAAATCATCCCCACCTACATTAGGCCATCCATAAAAATTCTAATGCTTAGCTCCAGAGCTCTATTACAAACCATGGCTAGAGAGCATTTTGAGTCCTCTCATGTTTGCAATGATGGTGATTATTGCACGAGAGCTCTCAATCAAATATAGAGGGTGGCCCAGCTTTATAGAACTTCGCTTTACACTGTTACCCATTACAGCATTTTACTAATACAGCGGTTTTCAATTACACCTGTTCATTTATTCAGCCTTTCTACAATATAAATACACCTACCATCCGACTTACGACCGTGTTTTTTATGCCAAATTTCTGGGAAATAAACAACTATTTGTGTTGTACACAGTGTTTATCCTAAACCTTACAGTAAAAAATACAGTACTAACAACATAAAAAGTAAAGTAAAACATGAAATACCAAAATAAAACAATAAAATAAAGTCATTACAAAAATGTTTTGTTGATATTCAGTAGTAAAGTTTGACTTACGACCATTTCGACTTACGACTGGTTTCTCGGAACCGAACTCGGTCGTAAGTCGGATGGTAGGTGTACATTCACCATTCACTATAAGCTAAGGATGAAAATATTTTAGGGTAATTAATTTGTGCATTTTTTAGACCTAGCTTTATTGCTCACTTAACCCTTTGACTGTCGCAACCCCCAATCCTGAGGTGTCTCCTGGTGTCACAAAATTTAAAAAAAAAAAAAATTATTTTTTCTTATGAAATGATAGAGAATCTTTTCCCGATTGTAATGACACCAAAAAACCGAAATTTGATGGAAAACTGACGGAATTATGCTCTCGCGAAGTTAGTGACCTCGGAGCTGTTTACAAATCGGCGATTTCGCCCACTTTGAGCCCTATTTTCGGCTAATTCCCTTGTTCCAGTCGCCCAAACTCATAGCTATTTCTTTAGAACTCCATTTTTTTCTATCGATTGAGTACAAGAAACTGCCCATTTATCGATTTCAACTACCTAATAATGTTTTTCAGAAATTTGCAATTTGGCCAATTTCACGAAAACTAAAAAATATGACAATTTCAAAATAAGGTCCAGAATGAACAATGCAGACATTCCTGGCTCTAAAATAACATTTTCTTTGTTCATCAGTCACGTCTCCAGGCCCCTCTGATATTACTCTTGCTTTCTATTTTGAATTTTTATTCAAAAAATAGAAGACTTACCATTATGCAGACTACTGCAATACTGTAATAATTGTATAAATAACATCAACTCATTCATGACTGCATATTAGAATGGCTAGTTGGACATTTATTGGACAATGGCATCATTTGTTTACTTTTGAACATTGGCAAAAATCAAACATTTCCCCTACTTTGAGCTCCATTTCTAGGTTCTTTTTATAGTAAAATCAATCAAAATCACCTCTATTTCTGTAATATGTTTTCCATTCTATCAAATGAGACCAAGAAAACGAGAATACAACCATAAATACTATACGAAAATAGACCACAAAGTTGGCATTTTAATTAAAAAAAACGGTCGGAGTTTTTTTTTTCTCATTATGCACTGCGTGCTCCAGGATTTTTTTTTATATGGTGCACACTGACCACACAGACCCATTCTCTCACATGTGGGCCTACCAGCTTTCTCCTGCTTGATTTGAAGCCGCTAGAATTTATGAGTATATATACGTCAAACACGGTACCTCGTAAGACGTATATATATGGCCGCGACAGTCAAAGGGTTAATATGTGATAGTGTAAACATGGTTTTAGGCTTTTATATGCATTTTCACTTTACAGCAGTAGCTCATAACCTAACCTGCTGTATAAGTAAGGCCCTACACCAGGCAGGCCCCACTTATACAGCAGGCCAGGTTCTGGCCTACTGCTGTAAAGTGAAAATTGTTGTAAAGTGAAACACAGACTTTTTTAACTTTCATATAAAAGCTTGATAACATGCTTACAGTATGATACATTAAGTGAGCAATAGAGTTAGGCCTAAAAAAATGCATATACACTACACACATTACAGTGGACCCCCGCATAGCGAACTTAATCCGTGCAAGAGGGCTGGTCGTTATGCGAAATGTTCGCTATGCGAATTAATTTTCCCCATAAGAAATAATGGAAATAAAATTAATCCGTGCAAGACACCCAAAAGTATGAAAAAAAAATTTTTTTACCACAAAAAAATGTTAATTTTAGTACACACAAACTGAAAAAGGCATGCACAATTACATGACACTTACTTTTATTGAAGATCTGGTGATGATTGATGGGATGGGAGGAGGGGAGAGAGAGTGTTAGTGTTTAGAAGGGGAATCCCCTTCCATTAACACTTGAGGAGGCAAGTCCTTTTCCGGGGTTACTTCCCTTCTTCTTTTAATGCCACTAGGACCAGCTTCAGAGTCACTGGACTTCTTTCTGTCCATAGAGCTCTGTACCTCCCGTTCCTTTACGATTTGTCTAAAATGGGCCATAACATTGTCATTGAAATAGTCACCAGCACGCCTTGCAACAGCTGTGTCAGGGTGATTTTCATCCATAAAGGTTTGCAGTTCAACCCACTGTGCACACATTTCCTTAATTTTTGAAGTAGGCACAATGGATTCCACAACTGGCATAGGCTTCTCAGGGTTAGCCCCAAACCCTTCAAAATCTTTCTTAATTTCCATACTAATTCTCACCCTTTTTACCACAGGGTTGGCACTAGAAGCTTTCTTGGGGCCCATGGTCACTTATTTTCAACAAACAGAATCGAAAACACTGTAATAATACGAAATATTCCGAGTGTATGCTTGAATGTTACCGCGGAGGCTAGCTGGTAAACAATGGGACAGGCGGCACATGTGAGGCTGGCTGAGGCCGCACATTGGACGCGTCTCGGACGAAGTTCGCTGAGCGGGTTTTTGTCTACTATGCGGGGCAAAATTTTAGCGATCAAAGCGTTCGCTATGTGGAATGTTCGCTATGCAAGGCGTTCGCTATGCGGGGGTCCACTGTACTTATTATAAATTATTTTCGTCCTTAGCCTATAGTAGTCAGTGGTGAATATATTTATTATAGGAAGTCTGAATAAATGAAGAATGCGTATACCTGAAAACCGCTGCATTGGCAAGACAGTGATTAACACACTGTCCTGTGTGTTTTAGAACTCAGCTGCCATGGTTCAAGTCATGGGTTCAAGCCGTGGCCTGGCTGGCAAAGCTCTTGCTTCACACATGGAGGGCCCGGGTTCGATACCCGACAGAGTGGAAACATTTTGACGCGTTTCCTTACACATGTTGTCCTGTTCACCTAGCAGCAAATAGGTACCTGGGTGTTAGTCGACTGGTGTGGGTCACATCTTGAGGGACAAGATTGAGAACCCCAATGGAAATAAGACAGAGTCCTCGATGATGCACTGACTTTCTTAGGTTATCCTGGGTGGCTAATCCTCAGGGGTTAAAAATCCAAACGAAATCTTATCTCTTATCTATCTTACTCATTCCCTTATTTACAATACAACCTCTCCTCGCTTAACGACTGAGTTCTGTTCCTAAGACCACGTTGGTTAAAAAATTCATTGCTAAGTGAGGAGCATAATGGTACTGGGTTTGATATTGTTTTAATGTTACCTTTGTACAATTTAAAACATTTTTAGTATATTTTCAAATGTTTATACAGTAGTGTACTGTATTTTGTAATAAAAAGAATAGAGGAACTCAGCTCTAATATGCATAATTATTTGCAGAAGGAAGGCAGGGTAGGGGTTGTCCCCAAAAAGGTTGGAGGGAGGGGGGTGAAGGAGATTTTGTGGGCAAGGGGCTTGGACTTCCAGCAAGCATGCGTGAGCGTGTTAAATACTGGTCAGAGACTCCGTCATAAGTCCGAGTCGTTGGTAAATGAGTATGTCACTAAGCGAGGAGAGGCTGTAATTAGATACTGAAACAGGTTAACAAGAGGAGTCAAGGCAGGGATCCGAGTCTCTTAATGCAGTAGTGCACAAAACTATTTTCCAAAGATTCCTGATATGACTTTTTTATGGTTGAAATGACATATCTGACAATTATGAAGACCAAAAAAAAATAAAAGCTTGTTCTGCAACTTGTATGATTCATCCAACTAGATATATTTATACACCATAGGGAGGTTAGCAAGGGTCCCATGACCACAAATAACAGCTTTGAGGAGACTTGAGCTAGAGTTCATCATGGCCATGCTGGCAGGAGATTCATCTGCCAAAACTTGCATTTGTAGTCACAGTGGGACTCATGCTAACCTCCCTATGGTGTAGAAATATACCTAATTGGATGAATCTTATTGTAGTCAGCAGAGGCATTGTAAGGGGAAGGGTGGCAGGGGGGCGGGCTGCCCTGGGTGACACCATTTAGGGGGACGCAATAGAGCCTCTAAAGGTGACACTAATGCACAGAACAGTGCTGCACCAACATAAGAGAAGAATCCTTTGTTTCTATGTAGCCTATTATATATTAACAAAGTACAAATAAGCCTATATAGGGAAAATCATTGATTTTGATGATGTGAGAGAAGATTTTGCATAATTGAAGGCAAGAAAACGTAAGATCAGATTCACTGAGATGTTACCTGTACTCAAAGTCAAATCGTAACAAGTGTTTCTCTGATATTGCAATGTTTTTCTTTATTTTTCAAGTTTTTTTTTTTTTTTCTTTGAAGTTGAATAAGTGTAGGATCTGTTGCCTGTACTCAAAGTGGTATTCGAGTTTGTGTTTCCTCAATATTACTAAGATTATTTATCATTAATAAAGTTGAGAAGTATTCTCCTGTTTGGTTTATGGCCCTTAAATGGGGGTGACACCAAAGATGTTGCCCCGAGTGACACCAACTCTAGCGACACCTCTGGTAGTCAGCTGGCCCAGTGGCTTATGTACTGGACTGGAGTTTTACCGCTCACTTGCCACAAGTTCAAGCCCCATCTGTACAGTAGTTTGTATGTAATTGTGTCATTACGACCCTTCAGGGTGCAGGTGTTGTACTTCTCACCTCTAGGACTGCAACACTCCCACCCTTCCATCAGTGCATTCACAGTTCATTGCTTAATTTTTTCGCTCACATAATCATTTCATCTTTACACAGACAAAATTACAAGACAAAGCTACAAATATTTTGTCTTATTACCCAATTAATACCATAATAAAAATCTATCTGAGGCCATATATAAATTGAGAGTACTTTTTTTTTGACCTACCATCCAGCAATGACACTGTCAGTGGTGTTCCCATTCTCTCCAAGATATCATTGTCTGCCACATGTATACTGTTTATATTCTCACTGTCAGGATCTATGATAGCTGTGTCGAGTGTGTTTCTTCGTTGATTTTCTGCAGGGATGTCCATTGCCTGGGTGGTGAGATTATTCCAATTTTTAAATTTATTAGGATTAGCGAAGGATGTTAACAGGTATCAATCATCATTAGTACATATCACAGTGTGTCAACTCACTAAATACAAGAGGGACTACATATACAGTATCTGTTTTTGGTGTTCCACATTTTCCTTGGCTTTCAACTGAGCCACTGCTCAACCTGCTGATGGCAATCGCTGGCAAGTGGAACATAATGAACAATGGCTCAATCTGAAGCCAATGAATATGTGGAACATCAAAAGCAGGTGCTGTATATGTGGTGTTCTCCTGTATGCACTAAAATAATCAACTCAACCTACCTTCTAGTATGACAATGTTTGTCTAGCTAATTTCCCTGTATACCTTCACATATATTATCTTGCACATGTTTCAGCAGTTGTTCAAATTCACAAAATCTTGTTCCTCATCACTTGAATTTCTCACATTCTCTCACACACAGACACACTCACCTCTCCACTTATATACACACACCCACCTTTCTCCCTTCATCTATTCTAAGATTCACCTCTTTCATAGAGCCATCTAATGACATATCCCAAATATTTAAACACATTTACTTTCTCTATACTCAATTCCTTCAATCTGATATTCAATCTATCATTGTCAAGGCCTTTTATTACTCTCATTGCTCTTTTCCATGTTAACTTTTAATTTCCTTCTCCTATATATCCTACCAAATTCAGTTGCTGAAATATATAATGTTTCTTCAGAATCTTCCAAGAGAAATGTCATCAGTGGAGACTAACTGGAAACTCCCACACTGTATCTGATCCAGCATTTTCTAAGCCCACACCTTTTTCCAACATCCGAGCATATTTCTAATGAAGATCCTAGCATATCTCTTGCCAACATCCAAGCATCTCTCTTGCCAACATCCTAGCATCTCTCTTGCCACCATCCTAGCATCTCTCTTGCCAACATCCTAGCATCTCTCTTGCCAACATCCTAGCATCTCTCTTGCCAACATCCTAGCATCTCTCTTGCCACCATCCTAGCATCTCTCTTGCCAACATCCTAGCATCTCTCTTGCCAACATCCTAGCATCTCTCTTGCCACCATCCTAGCATCTCTCTTGCCAACATCCTAGCATCTCTCTTGCCAACATCCTAGCATCTCTCTTGCCAACATCCTAGCATCTCTCTTGCCAACATCCTAGCATCTCTCTTGCCAACATCCTAGCATCTCTCTTGCCAACACCTTAACATTCACTTTTACAACCCCATCTATAAACTGGTTAACAACCATCCTTGTCTAAGTAGTACTTTAAAGAACATAAAAGGCACAATACCTGACTGGAACAACACACAAATAACCCGCACATAGGACATAGAAACTTACGACGACATTTCTCTCTGACTTGTACCATTTACAAAAACACACTAACACACAAAGGTGAGGGAGCCAGTATATATATATTAGAGGGGGACAGGGACTGTGACTTTGTAAATGGTCCAAGTCAGATTGTTATTGTAAGCTATTCTCTCCTATTTGTGGGTTATCTGTGTGTTTTACCATTCTGAACACTACATCAGTGCCTCCAGCCTTCTCATTGCAACAAAATCCATGCCTCACACCCACACAAGGAGTCCACCAAAGTAATAGAGCAAGATGAATGTAACAATACCCTCATGCAATATATGAATAAGCACACAATGGTTATCTTACCTGAGCTTTTGACCAATGTAGATAAGGACTCTTGCACTAAACTCTCCGGTTGGGGTTCGAATTAATCAGTCTGCATGAGGCTCGTCTCTTGTGGTGAATACAGAGGCTGCGAGAGTAATCCTGATGCAGGATATAAAGGATCAACTGGAGAACAAAGGGAGAGCGAAGAGAGCGATGAGAGAAGTTCTGGTGAATATGAGAATCCATCTTGTACACTAGTGATACCAATCTCTTCACATTCCTGACTTGAAAGGGCTTGACCATCAAATACCACCTGCAATTAAATGTTGATATCAACAAATTTCCTGTAAATATGTTTATTTTACAACCCATGCAGCGAGGAGGTGGCTGGAGGCAGTGGAGATGTCCTGTCTAAGGGCAATGTGTCGTGTAAGTATTATGAAGAGAATGTGTAGTGTGGAAATTACGAGGAGGTGTGGAGTTACTAAAAGTATTAGCCAGAGGGCTGAAGAAGGGCTGTTTAGGCAGTTTGGTCATTTAGGGAGAATGGAACAAAGTACAGTACGTGGAACCTCAAATATAGAACTTTCTTCAGTCCAGAAGGCTGTTCAAGTGTCGCTACTGAACGAATTTATTCCCATCAGGAATAATGTAAATTAGATTAGTCCATTTCAGACCCTCAAAAATACACTTATGGAAGCACTTACAAAAATACACTTACATAATTGGTTGAGTTGGGAGCAGTTCGATTTTTGAGGTTCCACTGTACAGTGGAACCTCGGTATACGACCAGGTCACTACTCGAGCAAAGCTCAGCATTCCACCAAACAAATACGTACAACCTGGCAGAACTTCACTGTAAACTATTTCGTGTTTCTTCACATTTTTTATTTTTTTTGTATAAATAAGTCACCATAGATCCTACGACAATTAGTGATAACAGCCAACCAAACAGAAAATTGGTTGGGAAGAACTTGTTCAATACTCAAATGGAGCTGCACTCAAACAGCCTTCTGGAATGAATTAAGGTCGTATACCAACGTTCCAATTTAGAATGACTCGGAGAGCATATAAATCTGTAAGAGAAGGAAGGCGGGGTAGGGATCATTACCGAAAATGTTGGAGGGAGGGGGTGAAGGAGGTTTTGTTGGCGAGGGGCTTGGACCTTCAGCAAGCATGTATAAGCGTGTTAAGTAAAAGTGAATGGATACGAATAGTTTTGGGGACCTGACGAGCTGTTGGAGTACGAGCAGGGTAATATTTTGTGAACCGATTTTGGGAAACCGGTTAGCCGGACATGAGTCCTGGAAATGGGAAGTACAATGACTGTACTTTAATGGAGGAGTTTGGGATATTGGCTGTCGTGTCTGAGCGTCAGAAAGTAAACAGAAGCATCAGAAAGTAAACAGAAGCATCAGAAAGTAAACAGAAGCATCAAAGTAAACAGAAGTGTTGGAAAGTAAACAGATGCGTCGGAAAGTAAACAGATGCGTCGGAAAGTAAACAGAAGCGTCAAAGTAAACAGAAGCGTCGGAAAGTAAACATGCGTCAGAAAGTAAACAGAAGCGTCGGAAAGTAAACAGAAGCGTCGGAAAGTAAACAGAAGCGTCAGAAAGTAAACAGAAGCGTCAGAAAGTAAACAGAAGAGTCAGAAAGTAAACAGAAGCGTCAGAAAGTAAACAGAAGTGTCAGAAAGCAAACAGAAGTCAGAAAGTAAACAGAAGTGTCAGAAAGCAAACAGAAGAGTCAGAAAGCAAACAGAAGTATCAGAAAGCAAACAGAAGAGTCAGAAAGCAACCAGAAGTATCAGAAAGCAAACAGAAGAGTCAGAAAGCAACCAGAAGAGTCAGAAAGCAAACAGAAGAGTCAGAAAGCAAACAGAAGAGTCAGAAAGCAAACAGAAGAGTCAGAAAGCAAACAAGTCAGAAAGCAAACAGAAGAGTCAGAAAGCAAACAGAAGCATCAGAAAGCAAACAGAAGAGTCAGAAAGCAAACAGAAGAGTCAGAAAGCAAACAGAAGCGTCAGAAAGCAAACGGAAGCGTCAGAAAGCAAACGGAAGCGTCAGAAAGCAAACGGAAGCGTCAGAAAGCAAACAGAAGAGTCAGAAAGCAAACAGAAGAGTCTGAAAGCAAACAGAAGAGTCAGAAAGCAAACAGAAGCATCAGAAAGCAAACAGAAGAGTCAGAAAGCAACCAGAAGAGTCAGAAAGGAGACAGAAGAGTCAGAAAGCAAACAGAAGTCAGAAAGCAAACAGAAGAGTCAGAAAGCAAACAGATGCATCAGAAAGCAAACAGAAGAGTCAGAAAGCAAACGGAAGAGTCAGAAAGCAAACAGAAGAGTCAGAAAGCAAACAGAAGAGTCAGAAAGCAAACGGAAGCATCAGAAAGCAAACGGAAGAGTCAGAAAGCAAACGGAAGAGTCAGAAAGCAAACAGAAGAGTCAGAAAGCAAACGGAAGAGTCAGAAAGCAAACGGAAGAGTCAGAAAGCAAACAGAAGAGTCAGAAAGCAAACGGAAGAGTCAGAAAGCAAACAGAAGAGTCAGAAAGCAAACAGAAGAGTCAGAAAGCAAACAGAAGAGTCAGAAAGCAAACAGAAGAGTCAGAAAGCAAACAGAAGAGTCAGAAAGCAAACAGAAGAGTCAGAAAGCAAACAGAAGAGTCAGAAAGCAAACAGAAGAGTCAGAAAGCAAACAGAAGCATCAGAAAGCAAACAGAAGCATCAGAAAGCAAACAGAAGCATCAGAAAGCAAACGGAAGAGTCAGAAAGCAAACGGAAGCGTCAGAAAGCAAACAGAAGTGTCAGAAAGCAAACAGAAGAGTCAGAAAGCAAACAAAAGAGTCAGAAAGCAAACAAAAGAGTCAGAAAGCAAACAAAAGAGTCAGAAAGTAAACAGAAGTCAAAAAGCAAACAGAAGTCAAAGTAAACTTTCCATACCCCCCCCAAGATGCGATCAGGTACTATATTTCAGGTACCTACTTACTGTTATGTGAACAGGGGCAGCAAAAAGTGTAAAGCAGTAAGTAGGTACCTGGGTGTTAGTTACTTTACACCTGCTGTTACTGTTCACCTAGTAGTAAGTAGGTACCTGGGTGTTAGTTACCTTACACCTGCTGTCAGTGTTCACCTAGCAATAAGTAGGTACCTGGGTGTTAGTGGCATCCTGGGGGACAAAAGTGACCTAATTACCCAGAGGGGCATGTTTAAGTTATACATATTTATGTAAGTAAATATTATTACCTGGTCAGTAGGAGCGACGGTACCTACGTCCTCACACCTTCAACTCTACACTTAAAATGGCACCTGAGTCGTAATTCATAACTGGAGGTGCTACCTTCCCTGCACCTGTGTAACACCACCACTGGTAACTCACCTAGTTAATATTCTCACTAATAGATGGTGCTGACACCACCACTGGTAACTCAACTAGTTAATATTCTCACTAATAGATGGTGCTGACACCACCACTGGTAACTCAACTAGTTAATATTCTCACTAATAGATGGTGCTGACACCACCACTGGTAACTCACCTAGTTAATATTCTCACTAATAGATGGTGCTGACACCACCACTGGTAACTCACCTAGTTAATATTCTTACTAATAGATGGTGCTGACACCACCACTGGTAACTCACCTAGTTAATATTCTCACTAATAGATGGTGCTGACACCACCACTAGTAACTCCCCTAGTTAATATTCTCACTAATAGATGGTGCTGACACCACCACTGGTAACTCCCCTAGTTAATATTCTCACTAATAGATGGTGCTGACACCACCACTGGTAACTCACCTAGTTAATATTCTCACTAATAGATGGTGCTGACACCACCACTGGTAACTCACCTAGTTAATATTCTCACTAATAGATGGTGCTGACACCACCACTGGTAACTCACCTAGTTAATATTCTCACTAATAGATGGTGCTGACACCACCACTGGTAACTCACCTAGTTAATATTCTCACTAATAGATGGTGCTGACACCACCACTGGTAACTCACCTAGTTAATATTCTCACTAATAGATGGTGCTGACACCACCACTGGTAACTCCCCTAGTTAATATTCTCACTAATAGATGGTGCTGACACCACCACTGGTAACTCCCCTAGTTAATATTCTCACTAATAGATGGTGCTGACACCACCACTGGTAACTCCCCTAGTTAATATTCTCACTATAGATGGTGCTGACACCACCACTGGTAACTCCCCTAGTTAATATTCTCACTAATAGATGGTGCTGACACCACCACTGGTAACTCCCCTAGTTAATATTCTCACTAATAGATGGTGCTGACACCACCACTGGTAACTCCCCTAGTTAATATTCTCACTAATAGATGGTGCTGACACCACCACTGGTAACTCCCCTAGTTAATATTC
Organism: Cherax quadricarinatus; assembly: GCF_038502225.1. Lineage (NCBI taxonomy): Eukaryota > Metazoa > Arthropoda > Malacostraca > Decapoda > Parastacidae > Cherax > Cherax quadricarinatus. The sequence continues at coordinate 851,840 of NC_091386.1, forward strand.
TCACTAATAGATGGTGCTGACACCACCACTGGTAACTCCCCTAGTTAATATTCTCACTAATAGATGGTGCTGACACCACCACTGGTAACTCCCCTGGAGTTTACCTGGAGAGAGTTCCGGGGGTCAACGCCCCCGCGGCCCGGTCTGAGACCAGGCCTCCTGGTGGATCAGAGCCTGATCAACCAGGCTGTTGCTGCTGGCTGCACGCAAACCAACATACGAGCCACAGCCCGGCTGATCCGGAACTGACTTTAGGTGCTTGTCCAGTGCCAGCTTGAAGACTGCCAGGGGTCTGTTGGTAATCCCCCTTATGTGTGCTGGGAGGCAGTTGAACAGTCTCGCACCCCTGACACTTATTGTATGGTCTCTTAACGTGCTAGTGACACCCCTGCTTTTCATTGGGGGGATGGTGCATCGTCTGCCAAGTCTTTTGCTTTCGTAGTGAGTGATTTTCGTGTGCAAGTTCGGTACTAGTCCCTCTAGGATTTTCCAGGTGTATATAATCATGTATCTCTCCCTCCTGCGTTCCAGGGAATACAGGTTTAGGAACCTCAAGCGCTCCCAATAATTGAGGTGTTTTATCTCCGTTATGCGTGCCGTGAAAGTTCTCTGTACATTTTCTAGGTCGGCAATTTCACCTGCCTTGAAAGGTGCTGTTAGTGTGCAGCAATATTCCAGCCTAGATAGAACAAGTGACCTGAAGAGTGTCATCATGGGCTTGGCCTCCCTAGTTTTGAAGGTTCTCATTATCCATCCTGTCATTTTTCTAGCAGATGCGATTGATACAATGTTATGGTCCTTGAAGGTGAGATCCTCCGACATGATCACTCTCAGGTCTTTGACGTTGGTGTTTCGCTCTATTTTGTGGCCAGAATTTGTTTTGTACTCTGATGAAGATTTAATTTCCTTATGTTTACCATATCTGAGTAATTGAAATTTCTCATCGTTGAACTTCATATTGTTTTCTGCAGCCCACTGAAAGATTTGGTTGATGTCCGCCTGGAGCCTTGCAGTGTCTGCAATGGAAGACACTGTCATGCAGATTCGGGTGTCATCTGCAAAGGAAGACACGGTGCTGTGGCTGACATCCTTGTCTATGTCGGATATAAGGATGAGGAACAAGATGGGAGCGAGTACTGTGCCTTGTGGAACAGAGCTTTTCACCGTAGCTGCCTCGGACTTTACTCTGTTGACGACTACTCTCTGTGTTCTGTTAGTGAGGAAATTATAGATCCATCGACCGACTTTTCCTGTTATTCCTTTAGCACGCATTTTGTGCGCTATTACGCCATGGTCACACTTGTCGAAGGCTTTTGCAAAGTCTGTATATATTACATCTGCATTCTTTTTGTCTTCTAGTGCATTTAGGACCTTGTCGTAGTGGTCCAATAGTTGAGACAGACAGGAGCGACCTGTTCTAAACCCATGTTGCCCTGGGTTGTGTAACTGATGGGTTTCTAGATGGGTGGTGATCTTGCTTCTTAGGACCCTTTCAAAGATTTTTATGATATGGGATGTTAGTGCTATTGGTCTGTAGTTCTTTGCTGTTGCTTTACTGCCCCCTTTGTGGAGTGGGGCTATGTCTGTTGTTTTTAGTAACTGTGGGACGACCCCCGTGTCCATGCTCCCTCTCCATAGGATGGAAAAGGCTCGTGATAGGGGCTTCTTGCAGTTCTTGATGAACACAGTTCCATGAGTCTGGCCCTGGGGCAGAGTGCATGGGCATGTCATTTATCGCCTGTTCGAAGTCATTTGGCGTCAGGATAACATCGGATAGGCTTGTGTTAATCAAATTTTGTGGCTCTCTCATAAAAAATTCATTTTGATCTTCGACTCTCAGTCTGGTTAGCGGCTTGCTAAAAACTGAGTCATATTGGGACTTGAGTAGCTCACTCATTTCCTTGTTGTCATCTGTGTAGGACCCATCTTGTTTAAGTAGGGGCCCAATACTGGACGTTGTTCTCGATTTTGATTTGGCATAGGAGAAGAAATACTTTGGGTTTCTTTCGATTTCATTTATGGCTTTTAGTTCTTCCCGCGATTCCTGACTCCTAAAGGATTCTTTTAGCTTAAGTTCGATGCTTGCTATTTCTCTGACCAGTGTCTCCCTACGCATTTCAGATATATTGACCTCTTTTAGCCGCTCTGTTATTCTTTTCTGTCGCCTGTAAAGGGAGCGCCTGTCTCTTTCTGTTTTACATCTACTCCTCCTTTTTCTTAGAGGAATAAGCCTTGTGCATACATCGAGTGCCACCGAGTTAATCTGTTCTAGGCATAAGTTGGGGTCTGTGTTGCTTAGTATATCTTCCCAGCTTATATCGGTTAGGACTTGGTTTACTTGGTCCCACTTTATGTTTTTGTTATTGAAGTTGAATTTGGTGAATGCTCCCTCGTGACTAATCTCATTATGTCGGTCTGGGGCTCCGCGCATACATGACTGAACCTCAATTATGTTGTGATCTGAGTATATTGTTTTTGATATGGTGATATTTCTTATCAGATCATCATTGTTAGTGAAGATGAGGTCTAGTGTATTCTCCAGTCTAGTAGGCTCTATTATTTGCTGGTTTAAATTGAATTTTGTGCAGAGATTTAAAAGCTCGCGTGAGTGTGAGTTTTCATCAGAGCTGCCTCCTGGTGTTATTACTGCAACAATATTATTTGCTATATTCCTCCATTTTAGGTGCCTTAAGTTGAAATCCCCCAGGAGCAAGATGTTGGGTGCAGGAGCTGGAAGGTTTTCCAGACAGTGGTCAATTTTTAACAGCTGTTCCTGGAATTGCTGGGATGTTGCATCCGGAGGCTTGTAGACTATCACAATGACTAGGTTTTGGTTCTCGACCTTTACTGCTAAAACTTCCACTACATCATTTGAGGCATTTAGCAGTTCTGTGCAAACAAGTGACTCTGCAATGTACAGGCCAACCCCCCCCCCCCTTTTGCCTGTTCACTCTGTCACATCTGTATAGGTTGTAACCTGGGATCCATATTTCGTTGTCCAAGTGATCCTTTATGTGGGTCTCAGTGAAAGCCGCGAACATTGCCTTTGCCTCTGCAAGCAGTCCACGGATGAAAGGTATTTTGTTGTTTGTTGCTGGCTTTAGACCCTGTATATTTGCAAAGAAGAATGTTATCGGACTGGTGGTATTGTTGGTACTGGGGGGGAATTTTTTTTCCGGCATTAGTATCTGTATCTGTTGGTTTGGAGTGGAGGCCATCGACTGTGGTTCCACTCCAGGAATGACTGGATTTGGTGTACGATTTCTGCCATTTCCTGCCAGTTTTTTTTTCCTTCCTGGCACTAAAAAACCTCTCCCTCTTGAGTGGCTGTGGCTACCCAGGTTTTCCCATGGCCTGGATGTTTTGTATCTTTTTGTCCCCTTTAGATGGTATGCCTGGCAATTTAAGTTATAGCACAGTCTTTCCTGTACTGAAGAGGTACACAGTTCAGGGTGAAAAAGCTTACAGGAAGGGAGTTTGCATTTTCCTGTTGTCATATGGGCATGGCATTTCCTAGGGTGGTCATAGTTGCACGTCCCATCTGTTTTTCCAGATTTCCCATGCCAGCAGATACCGAGTGCATAGTATGTGCACAGGCTTGGTTTCCGTTTGCCTTGGGTTTCTGTGACTGTATTCCCTGTTGGTGCATGTTTCCCTGTCTTACTTCTATCCTCCCTAGCACCAACAATGGAGCTCCCACCATTTGTTTTTGGTAATATATCCTCACTATTGCTAGTGGAGTCCTCTTGTTTGCTATTTCCTGCGTTAATATTCTCACTAATAGATGGTGCTGACACCACCACTGGTAACTCCCCTAGTTAATATTCTCACTAATAGATGGTGCTGACACCACCACTGGTAACTCCCCTAGTTAATATTCTCACTAATAGATGGTGCTGACACCACCACTGGTAACTCAACTAGTTAATATTCTCACTAATAGATGGTGCTGACACCACCACTGGTAACTCCCCTAGTTAATATTCTCACTAATAGATGGTGCTGACACCACCACTGGTAACTCACCTAGTTAATATTCTCACTAATAGATGGTGCTGACACCACCACTGGTAACTCCCCTAGTTAATATTCTCACTAATAGATGGTGCTGACACCACCACTGGTAACTCCCCTAGTTAATATTCTCACTAATAGATGGTGCTGACACCACCACTGGTAACTCAACTAGTTAATATTATCACTAATAGATGGTGCTGACACCACCACTGGTAACTCACCTAGTTAATATTCTCACTAATAGATGGTGCTGACACCACCACTGGTAACTCAACTAGTTAATATTCTCACTAATAGATGGTGCTGACACCACCACTGGTAACTCACCTAGTTAATATTCTCACTAATAGATGGTGCTGACACCACCACTGGTAACTCAACTAGTTAATATTCTCACTAATAGATGGTGCTGACACCACCACTGGTAACTCACCTAGTTAATATTCTCACTAATAGATGGTGCTGACACCACCACTGGTAACTCACCTAGTTAATATTCTCACTAATAGATGGTGCTGACACCACCACTGGTAACTCACCTAGTTAATATTCTCACTAATAGATGGTGCTGACACCACCACTGGTAACTCACCTAGTTAATATTCTCACTAATAGATGGTGCTGACACCACCACTGGTAACTCACCTATTACTATAGGAAACAGAATTCCTTTTTGTGATTCATTACCTTTGTAATTTTTTCAGTATCAAAACTTTGGGGCTCAGCTCCTGGACCTATTATGCACCTCTGTAATCTTTCAACTACTGCCCACAGGATGGGTATGGAGTGCATAATAAACATATTTAACTGAAACCTAGATGGGGCACCTAGGGTAGGATAGGCTGTCCTCCGGATTTACACCATGATCTGGTGGCTAAAGCTCTCGCTTCAGACGGTGAGGGTCCGGGTTCGATTCCCAGCGAAGGGGTGGAAACATTGGACGTGTTTCCCTACACCGGTTGTCCATGTTCACTCATCAGTGAAATGGGTACCTGGGTGTTAGTGGACTGGTGTGGGTGGCATCCTGGGTGTTAGTGGACTGGTGTGGGTCACATCCTGGGTGTTAGTGTACTGGTGTGGGTCACATCCTGGGTGTTAGTGGACTGGTGGGGGTCACACCCTGGGTGTTAGTGGACTGGTGTGGGTCACACCCTGGGTGTTAGTGGACTGGTGTGGGTCACATCCTGGGACAAAACTGACCTAATTTGTGGGAAATGCTCAACATAACAAGGGACTTTCTATACAGTAATATATCATTGATGTCAGCTATGGTCTTTATACCTTATACATGTACTTGTAGTAAATATATATTATATGTACCTGTACCAAAATAAAGTTACCAGATGTGTAGCCATCCCTGTATATCTAGTAATCAGACTTGACAAGGATGGTCACAATCTAATGTTAAGTATAATCCATACAGGCCATTGTAGGAGATGCAGCATTTTGGACTGAGAGGGAGGCAGTGAAGCCTGGACATTGGGAGGGAAAGAAGAATGAGAAGTTAATTTCAGAATGATACATGTTTGTACAAGAAATATAATAGTTGAGTGTACATGCCAAAAGCCCCTTTGCATGCAGAGCATTTCGGGCAAAGTTAAAACTTGGGTGCACTAGACAGGGGCTGACTCTTGCTATCTTACAGACTGTCAGCAATAACTGCATCCCATGAGAGGGGCTTCCCAGTTCCCTTAGGAATGAGGAAGATCCCATCTGATGTGGTCTAGGAGAGTAATACATCCCAACCACAGCTTCAGAAGTGGGTTCCAGCGAGACACTGTGTGAATATTGGTGAAAAAATGTATAATCCTTTGCAAAGGTTACAGCAATACATAAAGGTGGTGTACAGATTTAAACAACTTTAGGCCAATATCAAACTTACCATTGCTATCCAAAATCTTTGAGAAACTCGTGCACAGGAGACTACATTAATTTATAACGGCACAAAACATACTCAACCCCTGCCAATTTGGATTCAGTAAAAATAAAAGCACTAATGACGCAGTTATAAAAATGCTAGATCTGCTTTACACAACATTGGAAAATAAGGAATATCCGCTAGGAATTTTTATTGACCTAAGAAAAGCTTTTGACACAGTAGACCACAGCATCCTACTCCACAAACTTGACCATTACGGTATAAGAGGCCATGCGCTTGCATATTTTAAATCCTACCTTACTAAAAGGTATCAGTATGTCACCATTAAAAGACAGTCTCAGCAACACGGCCACTTGATACAGGAGTTCCGCAGGGAAGTGTCCTTGGTCCCCTGCTCTTCCTCTGCCCGAAATACCTAGCCATGCTAAGCGTTCTAGTGGTACACTCTGTAATCACTATTTTACTACATGTAAACCACACAATAACCAAATTCCTGTAAACTCAGAATTGTAATCCTTATAGAGAATAAACTTTGAATTTGAATTTGAATATACATCAATGACCTTCCAAACGTATCCCAACACCTGAACCCCATTCTCTTTGCTGACGACACGACTTATGTCATCTCTCACCCTTAATCTTGCCACCCTCAACACCATTGTTAATGAGGTGCTGATCAAAATATCGACTTGGATGACAGCCAATAAACTTACGCTTGATAAATTAGACACATGTGCAACTCTTGGGTATCTTTATTGAGGAAACGTTTCGCCACACAGTGGCCAACAGACCCCTGGCAGTCTTCAAGCTGGCACTGGACAAGCACCTAAAGTCGGTTCCTGGCCAGCCGGGCTGTGGCTCGGACGTTGGTTTGCGTGCAGCCAGCAGCAACAGCCTGGTTGATCAGGCTCTGATCCACCAGGAGGCCTGGTCACAGACCGGGCCGCGGGGGCGTTGACCCCCGGAACTCTCTCCAGGTAAACTCACTTGAGGGACTGATGACTTCATCTTTGACACCAGTCTTATGTCTGTTTACCTGGAGAGAGTTCCGGGGGTCAACGCCCCCGCGGCCCGGTCTGTGACCAGGCCTCCTGGTGGATCAGAGCCTGATCAACCAGGCTGTTACTGCTGGCTGCACGCAAACCAACGTACGAGCCACAGCCCGGCTGTTATTACTTCACAGTTATTACTAAATTTATTTATGGACAGGTACATATATATAATTATCATACATAATGTAAATTACTCTCCAGAATAACCCCACAAAAATTGCAATAGGCTCGTACCTTTGCATGTGATCTTGATCCAAGGAGGTAGAGCTACTCTCCCCTTTAAATTAAATTATTTATTTTCATACTAGACACAGATAATGTAATAAAATAATATTAGAACAGAAAATCACTAGTATGTAATGGATTTCGAGAAAAATATTTCTTCCTCGGATCAAACCTGATTACTTCCCATTAACCAGGTGCTGTTATAACCCTTACGGGATTAGCGCTCAACCACGATTATAACAAATTAATAGCCCCCCCCCCAAAAAAAAATAGACTCCAATGGAAATAAGTCACAGAATTTTGACTTAATGGGTTTTTATTAATTAAATTATACAACGTATTTTTATGTGCCCAAAACACCTGTGAAATTTTAAAATAATTAGCATTATTATTATTATAATAAAAAAGAAGCGCTAAGCAAAATAATTAGTAAATTATATGCTATGTACACAGCCTATATAAAAAAAGTAGGCTCGTAGTTAATGTTTTGAAAATTTAGTTCATGTTCAGTACCTGTCCAGTACTTGTGGTCTCTGGCTGGTTTTTATTAAGTTTTTCGGGGTTTTTATAGCAACTTGTGTTTGTATTAACATTAAGAAGTGGTCAAATAATGCGAATTTTTTAGTGGCACAACAAAGGGTCATTTTAGGTCAAGTTTATTATGTGACGATTTTTTTTTTTTTTTTTTGGTGTGGGCAGGTGAAAAGGGTTTTTATGTAGGTTTAACCTAGAATAAACCCCCATACACGACCCCAGTGGATTATATAATCATGGGGAGCACTAAACCCGTAGCGACCCAGTGGATTATATAATGGGGAGCACTAAACCCGTAGCGACCCCAGTGGATTATATAATCATGGGGGAGCACTAAACCCGTAGCGACCCCAGTGGATTATATAATGGGGAGCACTAAACCCGTAGCGACCCCAGTGGATTATATAATCATGGGGGAGCACTAAACCCGTAGCGACCCCAGTGGATTATATAATCATGGGGGAGCACTAAACCCGTAGCGACCCCAGTGGATTATATAATGGGGAGCACTAAACCCGTAGCGACCCCAGTGGAAGTATGGCACTTTGAATTTTTTTTTTTTTGGGGGGGGGGGTTTATCACAGGTAGTTTCCCCACATATTACTATATATGGTAATTGTACTTATGTGTACCTGTCTATACATCTTATTTCCATTGGTATTTCCATTAGGGTCCATGAGCTTGTGTCTGTACCTAATTAAGTTTATTCAGATATACACAAATACATATTTATTATACATAGCAGCATATATGTGTAGAGAATCAAGGATAACAAAACATGTCCGACTTATTTCCATTGGGGTCCTTGATTTCTACTGGGGCTCCTTGATTTTCATTGGGGGTCCTTGATTTCTACTGGGGATCCTTGATTTCTACTGGGATCCTTGATTTCTACTGGGATCCTTGATTTCTACTGGGATCCTTGATTTCTACTGGGATCCTTGATTTCCATTGGGATCCTTGATTTCCATTGTGGTCCTTGATTACCATTAGGGTCCTTGAGCTTGTGCCTATACCTCCTATGGGCCCCCAAAACCACGGTTTAATTTCTTTTTATGCTAAGCACGCTTATTTAGGTACATAGTATAAACCTGGATAATAGATACCAGCAGGTACACATCAGTAATAATAATATATCTGTTTCCGCTTATTTAGGTACATAGTATAAACCTGGATAATAGATACCAGCAGGTACACATCAGTAATAATAATACATGTATATCTATTTCCACATGATACAACTTATAAAGACCATAGCTGACATCAATGATATATTACTATATAGAAAGCCACTTGTTATGTTGAGCATTTCCCACAGATTAGGTCAGTTTTGTCCCAGGATGCGACCCACACCAGTCCACTAACATCCAGGATGTGACCCACACCAGTCCACTAACACCCAGGATGCCTCCCACACCAGTCCACTAACACCCAGGATGCCTCCCACACCAGTCCACTAACATCCAGGATGTGACCCACACCAGTCCACTAACATCCAGGATGTGACCCACACCAGTCCACTAACACCCAGGATGTGACCCACACCAGTCCACTAACACCCAGGATGCCACCCACACCAGTCCACTAACACCCAGGTACCTATTTTACTGATGGGTGAACAGGAACAGCAGGTGTCTTATGGAAACATGTCCCTAATATTTTTCCTGCGAAGGGAGGTGGAAAAATCGGGCATGTTTCCGTACACTGGTTGTCTATGTTCACCCAGCAGTAAGTAGGTACCTGGGTGTTAGTGGACTGGTGTGGGTGGCATCCTGGGTGTTAGTGGACTGGTGTGGGTGGCATCCTGGGTGTTAGTGGACTGGTGTGGGTGGCATCCTGGGTGTTAGTGGACTGGTGTGGGTGGCATCCTGGGTGTTAGTGGACTGGTGTGGGTCACATCCTGGGTGTTAGTGGACTGGTGTGGGTCTCATCCTGGGTGTTAGTGGACTGGTGTGGGTCACATCCTGGGTGTTAGTGGACTGGTGTGGGTCACATCCTGGGTGTTAGTGGACTGGTGTGGGTCACATCCTGGGTGTTAGTGGACTGGTATGGGTCACATCCTGGGTGTTAGTGGACTGGTGTGGGTCACATCCTGGGTGTTAGTGGACTGGTGTGGGTCACATCCTGGGTGTTAGTGGACTGGTGTGGGTCACATCCTGGGTGTTAGTGGACTGGTGTGGGTCACATCCTGGGTGTTAGTGGACTGGTGTGGGTCACATCCTGGGTGTTAGTGGACTGGTTTGGGTCACATCCTGGGTGTTAGTGGACTGGTGTGGGTCACATCCTGGGTGTTAGTGGACTGGTGTGGGTCACATCCTGGGTGTTAGTGGACTGGTATGGGTCACATCCTGGGTGTTAGTGGACTGGTGTGGGTCACATCCTGGGTGTTAGTGGACTGGTATGGGTCACATCCTGGGTGTTAGTGGACTGGTATGGGTCACATCCTGGGTGTTAGTGGACTGGTAGGGGTCACATCCTGGGACAAAACTGACCTAATTTGTGGGAAATGCTCAACATAACAAGGGACTTTCTATACAGTAATATATCATTGATGTCAGCTATGGTCTGTATACCTTATACATGTAGTAAATAAAGAAATTATTATATTATTACTGTGGTACTGCACTGCTATAATACAAAAAAAACATTTGTGTGGAATACAGTGTAGTTTACATGTAATAAAATATTTTTAAGCCTATGAGAACCATTTCTGGCAGACTAATCCAAATTCTTACCACTGCTTAATTACGATTAGACGTAGATTGAGTGGTAAATTTTAATTATGTGTTATTACAAAGAGGTAGCAAATAATAATATGTACAATTAGTACAGTTTACAGTAATGCGTACAGACTAAATTAAGGAAATAGGTAATTTTATACATTTTTATTGTGAAAATGGTACCCATTGTGTTTTTGGTAATGATTTCAGAGGGAAATAAAGGGATTTAGGATCATAGGCCCCAATCATCAGTAACTGCATTAATGATATAGTCCAATTTGCAAGTTATTTTAATTTTATTTATTACATTAATGAGGGAGCACCAAATCCATAAGGGTATAGTGCCTGGGAATGGGAGACATTCAGTGTTTAATCAGAGAGGACAGACTCAATTCCTTGGATCAAGAACCTCTTGCCAACATTAACTTTCCAACTTGTGAATCCCTTGATGAGCAATTATAGGCTCTTCATCCATGGAATTAGAGCTCCCTTTCCCCTTTCTTCGGCTACATGTCTCCTAATTCAACTTGAATTATTACAAATTATATTAGTAATTGTAGTGATATTTTATGACCTGGCCATCCTTTATGATTTGTCAAAAATATTTAAATCCATGTAGTGCATATGGGTACAGTTTATTTTATTTTTTTTTTTTTTTCAACAAGTCGGCCGTCTCCCACCGAGGCAGGGTGACCCAAAAAAGAAAGAAAATCCCCAAAAAGAAAATACTTTCATCATCATTCAACACTTTCACCACACTCACACATTATCACTGCTTTTGCAGAGGTGCTCAGAATACAACAGTTTAGAAGCATATACGTATAAAGATACACAACATATCCCTCCAAACTGCCAATATCCCAAACCCCTCCTTTAAAGTGCAGGCATTGTACTTCCCATTTCCAGGACTCAAGTCCGACTATATGAAAATAAGTTTATCTTTTGGTAAATTCATTTCCACAACAAATTTGATAACTTGCATTTTTAGATTTAAATTCTATATTTGAGCATGGTACAATTTTTGTTTATTAATAACAGAAAGGTAAAGGCCCTGACCTTTACATTACAGTATTTCTATGAATGACTGTAGTGTATTTTGAATTATAAAGTACAGTAATGTACTGTTGTAAATTACAAATATATATATAACAAAAAAGGCACAATATCGTGACTGGAACGATACACAAATAACCCGCACATAGACTTTGTAAATGGTCCAAGTAAGACCGAAACGTCATCGTAAGCTCCTCTCTTCTATGTGTGGGTTATTTGTGTATAAATATATATATTTTTCATTACAATACTCTCATATATTTCAGAGAAAGCCTGATACAACAGTGATGGCTTTTCAGTATAAGAGAAAGGTTTTGTTTGAAGATGGAAAAAACACAACCTACTGCTATGTCAGGATCAAACCGGCGATGAGGACAGATGAGAGTACACAACAGTTACCAAGTACTTCTCGTGCTGGACAAGTGGAGGACAAGACACCAGAAAAAATGGTCATAACCAGAGAACAGCGTTTACGAATGGAACGAAGTTATCAGAGAGCACTCAGGATTAGGGAGGAGAGGATGGCAAGAAATGCAGAGAATGCTAAAAAGTAAGAAAGTTGTATTAAGTTAATCTTTAAAAGTGTATCCTTCAATAAGTTGCCTTGATGCTGGTGTAGGGTACTCTGTCCTAAGAATTGAAATTACCCCTTCACCCCCCTTCCTTAAAAAACAATATCTCCCACCTCCCCAGGTGCTTTTATAACCCAGGGATAAGTAGCAACATTAAAAGAGTTTTTTTTTCTTTCTAGGGCATCCCCTAACCAATACAGGTTACCTTCACTTTATACACTATCTTATTTCTGTTAATTCTGTATGTGCAATACATTCGTTGTATGTGATTTATGGTTGCTGAAGATTATTGAAGCTTATATGAGATTGTGTTGATGGCCTGACTGGAATAAACTCCAGGTACACAATACTTGTCAGTATTGTATACCTGGAGAGGGTTTCGGGGGTCAATGCCCCCATGGCCCCGTCTGAGACCAAGCCTCATCCAGGCTTTTACTGCTGTCTGCACGCAAGCTGATGTATGAACCACAGCCCGGTTGGTCAGGTACTGACTTTAGGTGCCTGATAATTTAGACACATATGCAACACTTGAGTCTTTATTAAGGAAATGTTTTGTTAACGGTGGCTTCATGAGTCCAATACAGAGAACGGTGAAGATCAGAAGGAGTTTGAGGTAATCTGTCCAAGATTGATGGACTGATTACATTAGCTCCAGGCTAAGGGACTGATTACCGCAAACTACTCCTGATCTTCACCATTCAATGTATTGGACTGACGAAGCCACAGGGGGGGGGACACCCAAGTGTTGCACACATCTAATTTATCAACTTGTCAATTCTCTTGCCCAGAGAGGCATAATTGAACTTTAATACAGCTGACATGGGCTTCAAACACTTCTATTGCATAAATTGAGGCTGTTTACCTAGCAGTAAGTCGGTACCCAACTTTAGTGGGTTGCATCCTGGGAGGGAGGATCAAAGGACTACAATGTAAAGGCCATAATGGGTTTATTGGGTTATCCTGAGTTACTAACTCTCCAGGTTAATAATCTAAAATCAGTAAAATGCTGGTAGTCTCCCACAGAGGCAGGTTGACCTGAAAAGGAAACATTCACCATCATTCACACTATTATTGTCTTGCCAGAAGCAATGTTAGTCATCAATTTTTAATGTCCTCTTTCATAATTAAGCAATAAAATGACTAAGCTTGAAGGCACTTCATGATACTTTAATTTGCCTATGCCTACCTATGTCTAATAAATCTGGGGTGGATGGTAGGAGGGGTTTTGGAGTGTCTCTGGAATGGTTGGAGTGAGTAAAAGTGTCTTGGATTTTTAGGGGCTTGAGCATCCGGCAGGCTTGTGTGAGTATGTTAAGACGTGAATGGAGAAAAGTTTTTTTTTTAATGTGGTGGTGTAGTGTAAACAGGGCAACTTATGAAGGTATTCAGGAAAACCGGTTAACCATCCTTGAATCCTGGAGATGGGAAGGTCAGTAGTACCTGCACTCTGAAGGAAGATTGATGTTGCAGTTGGAAAATAATTTGAATTGTGATGTCAGCACACTTGGTAGGACAGGACTTCAACAAATAATGGTGAATGTGTTTTCTTTGGGTGACTCTGCCTTGGCAGGAGATGGCTGTTGAGGTAAAGAACTTATTGCCGTTCTGTACTCTAGTAATAAGAGTGTAATGTTGCATTTCTTAATCTTTCTACTGAATTTTTCTTTCTTTGCACAGCCACTGTTTTCCTCTATACAGTTTCCCCTCAATGTAGAATTATTTAGAATCTTCTTAATTTGTAGATTAATATTAGCTGTAACAGTAAATCCTTTGCCAATACCACCTGTTTTTCTCTCTTGTATTCAGTGACTTCTTGATACAACTATCTGCAGTTTCAGCATTATATTCTTCCAGCCGTTTAATCTCTTTTTCAAAGTGTTTGTAATATTTTCAGATATCCGAGCTTTTCCATGGGGAAGTGGAACAGAGTTCCTCCTCCGTAAGCCATGTGTGTCATAAGAGGTGACTAAAGTGCCAGGAGTAGGGGGCTAGTAACCCCTTCTCCTGTATTCATTACTAAAGTTATAGAGAGGAACTTTGCTTTTTCTCTTTAGGTCACCCTGCCTTGGTGGGATATTTCCAGTTTGATGAGGAAAAAAAAAGAAATTCCCAAGCTAGATTCACCTGCTGTTTCAGTTATATCATAAACTTTGCTATAGGTTTACAGAAATAACTATTATTTTGTGCCTTCTAAACTTTTACTATGCTTTATATTGACCTTGTTTCTAGTAAATTTATGACCTGCTTCCTCTTTATTTTTCTAGTTTGCAGTCAGTCTTTGCCTTTCATGATTTTATTAAAATTTATTCATTCTGCCCATCAATCTACTAGATCTGGTGCTGTTGTTAATTGTAAACAAATAGGTTATTTTACCGATGTGTTCACTATTTTATTTCACTATACGTATACGTAAATACAGTAGAACCCCAGTTTTCATATGCCCCAGCTTACATGTAAACAGAGGCGTCGTAAGAGGGGGCGGGCCGCCCCGGGTGACACCATTTAGGGGGTGACACCATAGAGCCTCTAAAGACGTTGACACTAATGCACAAAACAGTGCTGCACCAACATAAGAGAAGAATCCTTAGTTTCTTTATAGCCTATGATAGGATTACAGAGTACAAATAAGCCTATACAGTGGACCCCCGCATAACGATCACCTCCGAATGCGACCAATTATGTAAGTGTATTTATGTAAGTGCATTTGTACGTGTATGTTTGGGGGTCTGAAATGGACTAATCTACTTCACAATATTTCTTATGGGAACAAATTCGGTCACTGCTGGCACCTGAACATACTTCTGGAGTGAAAAAATATCGTTAACCGGGGGTCCACTGTATAGGGAAAATCATAGATTTTGATGATGTGATAGAGGATTTTGCTTAACTGAAGGCAAGAAAATGTAAAATCAGATTCACCGAGATGTTACCTGTACTCTAAGGTCAAATTGGAATTAGTGTTTCTCTGATATTGCAATGTTTTTCTTTATTTTTAAATTTTTTTTTTTTTTTTTGCATTGTTGAAGATGAATAAATGTAGGATCTGCTGGCTGTACTCAAAGTGGTATTTGAGTTTATGTTTCCTCAATATTACTACCATTATTTACTTTATCATTAATAAAGTTGAGAAGTATTCTCCTGTTCAGTTTATGGCCCTTAAACATTCTTATTGTTAAACATTAGTCACTGGTCATGCAGTAGTGACGTAACTGGTCATGCAGTAGTGACGTAACTGGTCATGCAGTAGTGACATAACTGGTCATGCAGTAGTGACGTAACTGGAGTTTACCCCCCCATCCCCCCGCCCTTGAATATCATGGGGGTGACACCAAAGATGCTGCCCCAGGTGACACCAACTCTAGCGACGCCTCTGCAAGTAAAACCACTGTTACTCTCTATAAAATGTATTTTTTATATTTCCCATAAAAAATAATGTAAATCCAATTAATCTGTTCCAGACACCCAAAAATATTAACAAAAAATACATTTTATGGAGAATGACTGTGGTTTTATATGCAAGCTGGGGTATACGAAAACCCAAGTTCCACTGTAGTACAGTGGTACCCCAAGTTTTGTACAGCTCCCAACTCGAACAATTATGCAAGTGTATTATAGTAAGTGCTTTTGTAAGTGTATTTTTGGGGGTCTGAAACGGACTAATCTAATTTATGTACATTATTCCTTATGGGAACAAATTCGTTCAGTAACGGCACTTGAACAGCCTTCTGGAATGAATTATGGCTGAAACTTGGGGTGCTACTGTACAGTAATTTCCCATATTAATTTACACTTTTCACTTAAGCACACACTGCTTTCACTATAAACAGCATGGCCTCCTTATTTTTTTTTCAGCCCGGTAGTGGACAACTCAGCAGAAGTGAGTAATTTTGTCAATTCTTATAGTACATATTTGTCAAGGAATATAATTGTAGTCAGTATCATATTAGCTAACTTGAATAAGTGTGAGAATTTGTTTATCAATATTAACCCGTAAACGGTCCAAACGTATATATACGTTTTTTCAACATTTGAAAGTATGTAAAAAAAGTCGATCTTCTTTTTGTTTTTCTACATTTCAAAATGTGTAAAAAAAACTGTGATCTACTTTTTTTTTTGTTGTATTTGAAAATATGTAAAAAAAACGTAGATCTACTTTTGTAGCACTACACATGTGAACGTAGATCTGCTTGGACCGTTTACGGGTTAAAATACAGTACAGTAGAGCATTATTTTAGAAAAAAGTACAAAACATATCTAAACTTTCAGCTCTTTCTCACGCTAACACCAGTAAGACGAAGCAGTAATGTAATGCTGTATATGATTTTTTTTTTTTTTTTTTAGAAATAAACGTACCAATGATTCACTTGTTAAAATGATGTATTTGTTCCTTACCTGTATTTAGGATGATGGGGTGATCAGCATTAATTCTCGTGGCTATGAAGTACGGCCTTTGCACAATGATGGACAGGTGAGAATGTTACTATTGAGAGGGTTATTTGATTGTGATGTCTGTGCACTTTTGACAAAGCAGCTGTTAATAAATAATGAATACAGTGGACCCCTGACTAACGATCACCTCCAAATGCGACCAATTATGTAAGTGTATTTATGTAAGTGCGTTTGTACGTGTATGTTTGGGGGTCTGAAATGGACTAATCTACTTCACAATATTCCTTATGGGAACAAATTCGGTCAGTACTGGTACCTGAACATACTTCTGTAATGAAAAAAGATCGTTTGTCGGGGATCCACTGTATATATTTTTTTTTTGGGGGGGGGGGAGGAAAGGGTTCACCATATCTAGGTGGAAAATGGCCTGTTTTAAAATGCCAAACATCTGTCATTGCAGAGGATTCTAGCAAATGTACCAGAACCCCCCAAGTTCAAGGATGGCCGTCCCTACTGCATACACTGTTCCCAGCTGTTTGATACTTCATATTACTATGACTTTTTCGAAATTCGTACATGTGAACAGTGCAGGAAGAAGAATCTGTAAGGTATAGTATCACTACCTTGTGTTCTTTATATGTAACTATTGTATTTTTTTTTTTTATTATCACACTGGCCGATTCCCACCAAGGCAGGGTGGCCCGAAAAAGAAAAACTTTCACCATCATTCACTCCATCACTGTCTTGCCAGAAGGGTGCTTTACACTACAGTTTTTAAACTGCAACATTAACACCCCTCCTTCAGAGTGCAGGCACTGTACTTCCCATCTCCAGGACTCAAGTCCGGCCTGCCGGTTTCCCTGAACCCCTTCATAAATGTTACTTTGCTCACACTCCAACAGCACATCAAGTATTAAAAACCATTCGTCTCCATTCACTCCTATCAAACACGCTCACACACGCCTGCTGGAAGTCCAAGCCCCTCACACACAAAACCTCCTTTACCCCCTCCCTCCAACCTTTCCTAGGCCGACCCCTACCCCGCCTTCCTTCCACTACAGACTGATACACTCTTGAAGTCATTCTGTTTCGCTCCATTCTCTCTACATGTATTATTATTATTATAATCATGGGGAGCGCTAAACCCATAGGATTATACAGCGCAAGTGGGGGGAATGGGAGGCATTCAGGCTCAATTCAGGGAACTAGAGCACAGATTCAATTCCCTAGATCAAGAGCCCCTCACCAGCATCAAGGAACCTCCCTTGAGGGGTGTAACTATTGTAGTCTGTATAGTATTGTAGATATCTTTAGTCACTCTGTACTTGGATTATGAACAAGGTAACATATATGAAGGGATTCAGGGAAACCAGTTAACTGGACTTGATTTATGGAGGTGAGAAATACAGTAGCTGCAGTTTGAGGTGGGGTGAGGATGTTGCAGTTCAGTGTGTTTGAATTGTGATGTCTGCACTTCTGACAAGACAGTTGTGAATGGTTGGTAGTGTTTTTTTTCATGCAACTGGCAGTCTCCCACTGAGGCAGGGTGACCTGAAAGAGAAACTTTCACTATCATTCACACTATCACTGTCATGCCAGAGGTGCGCAGATATCACTCTAAACAGCAAAATATCCCAAACCCTTCATTTAGAGTACAGTGGTACCCCAAGTTTCGAACTTTCTTCGTTCCAGAAGGCTATTCAAGTGCCATTACCAAATGAATTTGTTCCCATAAGGAATAATGTAAATTAGATTAGTCCATTTCAGACCCCCAAAAATACAATTACAAAAGCGCTTATAATAATACACTCACACAATTGGTCGAGTTGGGAGCTGTTCGAAACTTGGGGTACCACTGTACCACTTCCCACCTCCAGGAAGTCCAATCTTAATGGAAAATGAGCACCTATTAGGACATTAAATTCAAATTGAATATAAAGCTGATAATTAAAGTGAATTAAAAAGCTAACGGATAAGTAATGATGTAATAATGTTTGGAGATATAATTAAACTTTAAAAATTAATAAATAGTGTAATTTAAAACTTGAAATAAGTTTAATGGCAGTTTGTGAAGTTACATTAAAAATTGTTTCAGGGAAATACATTAGGTATACAGAAATTTTTAAACTTTTTATTTGAAATCATTAAGTACGCTGCGTTTTTTTTTAATTCATCTGGCAAGTTCGACATTTTTGGCCCTTATATTTTTCATTTGAGCTCTATAGAGGTTCAGGGAAACATGAGAAATCAACATTACAATAATTTTAAAAGATATAGAGTGAATAGTATTATTATTATAATCAGAAAGAAGCGCTAAACCACAAGGGTTACACAGCGAGTGAACAGTGGTATGTATATATAAGCAGGCCCCGCTTTACAGCATTTCGCTAATACAGTGGACCCCCGGTTAACGATATTTTTTCACTCCAGAAGTATGTTCAGGTGCCAGTACTGACCGAATTTATTCCCATAAGGAATATTGTGAAGTAGATTAGTCCATTTCAGACCCCCAAACATACACGTACAAACGCACTTACATAAATAAGTACACTAACATAATTGGTCACATTCGGAGGTAATCGTTATGCGGGGGTCCACTGTACATTGTACAGCAGTTGTCAGTTATACCCATTTTTCATTTAGTCAGACTTCCTACAATACATTCACCACTCTCTATAAGCTATAGACAGAAATATTTTAAGGTAAGTAATGTTGTGTTCTGAGCACCTTTGCAAAAACAGTGATAATGTGTGAGTGAGGTGAAAGTGTTGAATGATGATGAAAGTATTTTTTGTGGGGATTTTCTTTCTTTTTTGGGTCACCCTGCCTCGGTGGGAGACAGCCAACTTGTTGGGAAAAAAAATGTGTATACTGTGTATATGTATTCTTCAGGTCTAACTTTATTGCTCATTTAATATGTAACAATGTAAACATGTAATCAGACTTTTATGTGCATTTGAAAGTGAAAACCGGCTATGTTTCACTTCACAACAATTTTTGCTTCACAATATTAGCCTGGAACATAACCTGCTATATAAGCAGGACAATCATATATAGCATTGTTATTATAGTAGCTTCACGATTGGAATAAGTTCGTAATATGTTGTATGCAGTAGTATGTGGTGAATCTTTTAGCTGCCTTTTTGTGCATTTAGATATAAAGATTACAGGCATTGTCTGATCACCAAGAATTATACCAGAAATGATTACTTAATAAAAGATGGAGACTTTTAAAAAGTTAAATCCACTACTTACCTTTTTTAACCCGTAAACGGTCCAAGCAGATCTAGGTTTTTTTACATATTTTCAAATGTAACAAAAAAAAAGTAGATCAAAGTTTTTTTACACATTTTCAAATGTAAAAAAACAAAAAGAAGATCAACTTTTTTTACATACTTTCAAATGTTGAAAAAACGTATACAGTGGACCCCCGGTTTACGATATTATTTCATTCCAGAAGTATGTTCAGGCGCCAGTACTAAACGAATTTGGTCCCATAAGGAATATTGTGAATTAGATTAGTCCATTTCAGACCCCCAAACATACATGTACAAACGCACTTACATAAATACACTTACATAATTGGTCGCATTGGGAGCTGATCGTAAAGGGGGGGTCCACTGTATATACGGTTGGACCGTTTACGGGTTAATGGAAAAAATTCTCTGTTCCAGATGAGATTACGAGGTGTAACTCAAACTTCAAGACAGTTTCCTCCATTTTAGTTTATTATTCAAAGAGAAGCTGAATGGACCATTCAGCTGTCTATCCATGAAGATTACATTTAGTTACAACACTTCATTTATCCTTTAATTATATTCTCTTATTGTATTTAAATAATCAGGCTTGTCTTTATGAAATGATATGCACATTGCAAAATATTAATTTTCAAGCTTCATGTGTTTTGATATATTAAATCTGTGCTTCATAACCGAGCCTATAATAAATAAACATATTTGTTTGCTACATGTGAACTAATGCAAGATTGCATGTACTAATTCCTTTAAAGTTTTAATTGTTCTTCCTTCAGTTGTACCATTACCATATGATGTAGGATAATTACTAACCCTCATGAAAGAACCTTTGTTTAGTATAATTAGTCAAAATGCAATTAAATAGTCAAAAATGTAACTTGTATTATTATTATACCAAAATGTTTTTCTTGTGATTATAATAATTGAAGTACAGATAGTGTCTTATCCATATTTACCTGGCTGTGGTTACATAACAAAATTGTGCTTCCTGGTAAGGTATTTTTGCATTTGTGGCAGGATATATTAGAAATTTTTAATTTATATGAAACTAGTCATTCAAGGGAGTGCTTTGATACTGGTGAATAATCTTTAAGAAAATGGAGCTCTCCCCTTCCTTGTACCAAACCTGATTTTTTTACCTTGTTTCCTTCTCATTCCCTATGAATTGTACAATATTTTGTTTAGTGCTTTCCCAAGATTTTAATGTGATTTAAATGTTTAGAAAACAGAAGTTGAAGAACAGGATGCTTGTGCAACATAATGGAATCTTCATCGAAGGAATGTTTCACAAGCCAGTGAGTTCTGAAGTCCAATACAGAGAAGAACGGTTTACTTGGAGAGACTTCCGGGGGTCAACGCCCCCGCGGTCTGGTCTGTGACCAGGCCTCATGGTGGATCAGAGCCTGATCTGCTGGCTGTTACTGCTGGCTGCGTGCAATCCAACGTACGAGCCACAGCCCGGCTGGTCAGGTACCGACTTTAGGTGGAAGATGAGAAGACATGGATTGAACAGACACCAGGCTGAGGGACTGTGACCCAAAAAGAAAGAAAAAACTTTCATCATTCAACACTTTTACCATCAGATGTAGGTGTATAAAGACAGTCTGAAGTCTTGTTATGTAACTGTTAGGGATGACAACTGTCCCATGGCATGAAATGAAGGTGGCATGTCAATATCTGGGCACTTCGGTCCTGCTTATAAGCATAATAGTTTTTAAAACAGTTATAAGACCAAGTAAAGAACAAAAAGGCACAATACTGTGACTGGAATAATACACAAATAACCAACACAGGAGAGGGGAACTTATGATGTTTCAGTCCAACTAGGACTATTTACAAAGTCACACTGGTTTTGTAAATGGTCAAAGTTGGACTGAAATGTCATAAGCTCCCCTCTCCTATGTGCAAGTTATTTGTGAACAGAATATGTATTGAAATCCTCTGGGTATGCAGATTATTATTACAGTGGACCCCCGGTATTCGATGGCATCAGTATTCAATAAATCCGGTTTTCGATGCATTATATCGCAAAAAATTTGCCTCTGTATTCGATTGAAAATCCAGTATCCGATACGATTCATACGAGACGTGTCCACGTGTGGCCTGAACTGCCCCGTGTGTGCCAGTGTTTACAAGCCAGCCAGTGTGCGCGCATCTAAGGATACATTCAGTACATTCCATATTATCCATATTATCACTGTGTTTGGTGCTTGTTTCTGCAAAATAAGTCACCATGGGCCCCAAGAAAGCTTCTAGTGCCAACCCTTTGAGAAAAAAGGCGCTAATGACTTATGAAATGAAGAAAGAGATAATTGCAAAGTACGAAAGTGGAGTGCGTGTGTCGGAGCTGGTTAGGTTGTATAATAAACCCCAATCAACCATCTCTACTATAGTGACCAGGAAAACAGCAATCAAGGAAGCTGTCCTTGCAAAAGGTGCAACTGTGATTACAAAACAGCGACCGCAAGTGTTAGAAAATGTTGAGAGACTGTTATTGGTGTGGATAAATGAAAAACAGATAGCAGGAGATAGCATCTCTCAAGCGATCATTTGTGAAAAGGCTAGGCAGTTGTATGACGATTTGGTAAAGAAATTGCCTGCAACTAGTGGTGATGTGAGTGAATTTAAGGCCAGCAAAGGTTGGTTTGAAAGATTTAAGAATCGTAGTGGCATACATAGTGTGATTAGGTATGATGAGGCTGCCAGTTATGTTGTGCGACAGAAGTCCAGTGACTCTCAAGCTGGTCCTAGTGGCATTAAAAGAAGGGAAGTAACCCCAGAAAAGGACTTGCTACCTCAAGTCCTAATGGAAAGGGATTCCCCTTCTAAACACTAACACCTCTCCCCTCCTTCCATCCAATCAGTCATCACCAGATCTTCATTAAAGGTAAGTGTCAATTATTTTATTGTTATTGTAATTATTCTATTGCATTATTTCATGTAGTAAAATTTTTTTTTTCATACTTTGGGGTGTCTTGCATGGATTAATTTGATTTCCATTATTTCTTTTCGATATTTTTGGTATTCGATGAGCTCTCAGGAACGGATTAATATCGAATACCGGGGGTCCACTGTATTATGATCAAAGCGCTAAACTGACAAGGGTCATGCAGCTGGGTATACAGCATTATTAATTCTGGTTATGCACACTCGACTCATAAGGTGGAAGATGTCTTGGCTGATTCAGCTTGTGAGTTCTTGTGAAAGTTTGTGGTCACTCAGGTATGACCAACTGGTTTGGTGCCTCCCTCAAGAGGCATTGATGCCAGTGAGGGGATCTTAATCAAGCCTAAATACCTCATTCCCCAGGTGCTTTATGACCCTACAGGTTTAGTGTTTAACCTAGATTAAAATATGATCTGTTGTGCTTTTTAATATAATAATCCATAAAAATAAATACAGTGTTAAGAAAATAGCTAATTTCTTACAAAATTTTATTACCATTATCAAAAAAAATGTTTTCTTCGTACTTATAGTGAAATTACTTTCTTGGTACACTCAGATGATTTTTCTAAAGCTGAAAGCCCCTCGAGGGAGGTTCCTTGACACTGAAAGGCTCTTGATCCAAGTAATTTAACTTTAAATAACAAAAAGGCACAATACCGTGACTGGAACAATACACAAATAACCCGCACATAAAAGAGAGAAGCTTACGACGGGCATCCCCGTCTATGATGGGGATGCCCGGGTGTTGTGCATGTGTCTTAATTTCATCCTGTCGGTATTATATACAATTCTTGTACTACTACTACTACTACTACTTCCACCTCTTCCTGCCTATATATAGTCGTCCTGCTCCACCTCTGTTAGTGTGACTTTGTCAATGGTCCAAGTCGGACCGAAACGTCGTCGTAAGCTTCTCTCTTTTATGTGCGGGTTATTTGTGTAATTTAACTTTACCTCCCCTTCCTTGGATCAAGCTTGATTGCCTAACATTTCCTCAGGCTCTCTGACCCATATGGGTATAATACCTACTTTTTGGGGATCTTCTTTCTTTTTTTTTGGGTCACCCTGCCTCGGTGGGAGACGGCCGACTTGTTGAAAAAAAAAAAAAAAAACCTACTCCATGAATGTAAAGAATTATAAAGACGAAAATAACACAAGATTGATCTCACACGTCAAGTAAGAGTTACACGACCAGACGATAAGAAATGTATCTTCCTGCTGTCTCAGATGGTCGGATAATTTTCACAACTTGGCCACGTTTCAGACCAAAATAACGAGCCACTGGATCGCCGGCCTGAATTCTCATCAACTGGTTGTCTTTCAGTTTATATCTGGAAGGTAATAAAAACAACTTTAGCATGCTAAAACATGAGGGAAATAAACCTGAATGCATTCACCTAGGACATCTTTAATGAAGACGTTTCAGTCCTTGGACCTTCATCACTTTCAGTATATAAGGAGCATTAAAGAACAGCTATATGTAGGGGCAGATCACAGTAGTAATGGTGATCTGGCTACTCTCCTGCCCCTGTATATAGCCTGTTTCCTCTCATACTCTTCAATATATTTGAGGTAATCAAGGTCCAAGGACCAAAACACTTTCAATAATTATTATTACAATCATAACAAGGGTCATACAGCGCATGTCTTCAATCAGAGGCAGTAGGCTGGTGGACAGCAACCATCCTGTCAAATGTTTTGCACTCTGACAGGTTTAGTGATATTTTCATTTTCTCTCATGAACATATAAGATGACAAAATGTAAACAGAACTTTGTAAATCATGCAGACTGCTTACATTCAGTATACGTACATGAACCTTCATGTTCCTACATCTTTTTTTTTTAATAGTTCTTAATGCTGCAAATAACATTTCCTTTCTAACCTAGAAGGCCTGGTCGCAGACCAGGCCATAGGAAAGATAATCCTCAACCGCTTACCAGATAACAGAATAAAGGTCTTCTAAGTGAATGTATTTGTGTCCATATCCCTCACGTTGTCGGCAGCCATTTGCCTTTCTGATACAAAACTAATACACTTCAACACTAATGGGTAACACAAGTGTTTATATTATTGAAAGTACTAAACATAAATGGGTTGTCACATGCTTTATGATCTGCAACACATATATTTTCAATATTAGAAATCTGACTGCCATATAGAATACTTGTTTCAAGTTAAATGATAAGTTAAAGTAGGTCCCCAACTTACAAGTAAATTCAAAGCAGCTTTCCATTACAGTATTTTCCCTTTAAGTGGGGTGTCTTAATACTGCTGAGTGGGGTTCCTTGTCCTAACAACTGGAGCCACCTTCACCTTCCTTAGATCAAACCTGATTACCTCCCATCCCAGCCCTGTACAGCTCTTATGGGTTTACCACCTCCCCTAAGTAGAACAATAATTTCCACTGTGTACTCACCTCTGCAGTAGCTCAGTCTTCTCTTCAGCAGTCATGACCACATGTTCAGGAACCAGCTCGTGTTCAGTGATGTTAATCAACAGTTCAGACTCCAGGAACTGTTCTAAGATATATTTAGGAGCCATATCAACCAAAGCCTGAAAATAAATTACACTTTTTAAGACGGAGTAGAAGAATCCACCTTGCTATAGAATTTCTTGCCTAACTCAAAAGAAATCCTATAAAGAAAATGTCAGATTATTTTTGTTGCTGTATATTCATGTGGAAGCTCTGAACTCATTAGGGGTCATACATGTGGAAAATGGGAAGCTCCAGTAACTATTTCTGAGTACCTAACCAATATCTGCTGTGTGGAAAGACATCTGAACTGTCGTATGTGTGCCTCTGGCAAGACAGTGATAGTATAAATGATGGTGAAAGTTTCTTTTTCAGGTCACCCTGCCTTGGTGGGAGATGACCAGCATGTTAAAAATTATTATTACAAGTGTAAATGGCTGCAATTTTGTAAGTAAAATAAATAAACTACAGTATTTCACACTTCTTACTACAAAAGATAATACATTTATCATGCAGGAAGCTTCTAGCTTGCACTAACTCACATTCCAGTGAGTCATTTACTGCTGTTGTGAGAAAAGGTAAACTGAACAATTGTTATCATGTGATGAATGGTTTGAAAAACCGACAAGTTGAAGATTGAGACACTTATGCAGCAAGATTGATGGACTGAACACATCGACTCCAGGCTGAGGGACTGATTACCTCATTCTCCTCCTCTCCTTACGCCTTCCTCTTAGTACTGGACTGATGAAGCCACTGTGTGGCGAAACGTTTCCTGAATAAAGATTTCCATATGCTGCATAAGTGTCTCAATCTTCAATTGTTATCATGTTTTCCCACCTACTGTGAAGACCGATTTCCCAGAGGAGCAGCTCCTGGCGGCCAGAGTGAGAATACTCTCAAAACCCATCATGGGAGGAATCTTTAAGGCAATTTTCTCAAATTTTACATATGTATTCCACTCAAACATCTAAAAGCTGCATAGTGCTCTGGCCAGATAATGTTTTCAGAACAAGTTACACTTCTCTCACTGTAACGTTATAGATGCTCATGTTTCAAGAATTATTTCTCTGACATAAACACAAAACTGAAATGGACTGCTTTCTGTAACAAGAGTATTTTTACATGCAGACTGAAGGCAGCTCACTCACTCAGTTTCATCATATTTTTTTTTGCAATGGAGGTGTACTTCTGGCAAGAGAGCTATTGAATGAGTGATGGTAAATAGGTATCCTTTGGGTCACCCTACCTTGGTGCATATAACACTGTAATAATAATTTGGTACAGTGGACCCCCGGTTTACGATCAGCTCCCAATGCGACCAATTATGTAAGAACATAAGAAAGGAGGAACACTGCAGGAGGCCTGCTGGCCCATACTAGGCAGGTCCTTAACAATTCATCCCACTAACAAAACATTTGCCCAACCCAATTTTCAATGCCACCCAAGAAATAAGCTCTGATGTGAAAGTCCCACTCAAATCCAACCCCTCCCACTCATGTACTTATCCAACCTAGATGTCCAACCTATGTCCTTTCTAAATCTAAACTTATCTAATTTAAATCCATTACTGCGGGTTCTCTCTTGGAGAGACATCCTCAAGACCTTATTAATATCCCCTTTATTAATACCTATCTTCCACTTATACACTTCGATCAGGTCTCCCCTCATTCTTCGTCTAACAAGTGAATGTAACTTAAGAGTCTTCAATCTTTCTTCATAAGGAAGATTTCTAATGCTATGTATTAATTTAGTCATCCTACGCTGAATGTTTTCTAACGAATTTATGTAAGTGCGTTTGTATGTGTATGTTTGGGGGTCTGAAATGGACTAATCTAATTCACAATATTCCTTATGGGAACAAGTTCGGTCAGTACTGGCACCTGAACATACTTCTGGAATGAAATAATATCGTAAACCGGGGTTCCACTGTATTTTATAATTCTTGATCGCCTGCTCTTTTGAGAAATTTGCAAGTACTCACATGTCAAACTATAAATATAACAACTACAATAAAAAACAAATACTAAAGTTGATATTTACAAGCAATAGTATGATCAAGATTGTAAGGTCTAGAAAAGAGATTGCTTTCAAACGAGATTTAAAGGCATGAACAGATTTCTGACTTGACACTGGTAACCTGTTACACAGACCGAGAGCTGCATAAAAAAAGGCTCTTTTTGCAAATGACTTCTCTCTAACAGTCAATGTGGTTAACAAAAAAGGGGGAAACAAATATTTAAGACAATAGTGTGTGTATGCGTATTTTACCTGCTTTGCAGAGGGTGACATTCCAGCTTGAACAACAATGATTGCTCGTTGAATGTTCTCTTCTTGCATCCTTGTACAATATGTCTTTATGGTTCGTACACCAACCTGTGGGCAGACTTTAATGTATAATACGCAGAGGCAATTACAAACCAGTAAACAATATACAGTTTTTTTTTTTTCAACAAGTCGGCCATCTCCCACCTAGGCAGGGTGACCCAAAAAAGAAAGAAAATCCCCAAAAAGAAAATACTTTCATCATCATTCAACACTTTCACCACACTCACACATTATCACTGTTTTTGCAGAGGTGCTCAGAATACAACAGTTTAGAAGCATATACGTATAAAGATACACAACATATCCCTCCAAACTGCCAATATACAGGTACTGTAATAATATTAATAACAATAATAAATAGCAAAAAACACAAAATATCTCTTTAATAAAGGCTAGCT
This sequence comes from Cherax quadricarinatus, assembly GCF_038502225.1. Lineage (NCBI taxonomy): Eukaryota > Metazoa > Arthropoda > Malacostraca > Decapoda > Parastacidae > Cherax > Cherax quadricarinatus. The sequence goes on from NC_091386.1 coordinate 879,682, forward strand.
CTACCTGTCTGATTTACTCAGTGATAGTAACAATGATAGTATTAATAACCGATAAAGTTGATAAATGATAATAATTGATAAAGTGTTTATAAATGATAATGTGTTAATTCTGTTTTATGCTTTATGTCTGAGATGGTACAGCTGAGAACCTGCAACTTTCATTCTGCTAATTTCATTATATGGTGAGATTCTTAGTTTATTTCTATACAGATTATAGTTTTGGCATCAGCGAAAACTACTAAAGCACCTTAAAATGCTTACTTTAAATTTAATGAGAGAATTTAATGCACGAGCTCATAGTTAACAACACACACGAGTTCCACCAAAACCTGCTATAAGGGATATTGTATAGCAAGTGGCATTTTCCCATAGACTCGCATTATATAATTGGAGATATGCACTAGGGGGCAAATATATAAGATGTCTGAAATATACAAATAAACTAGGAGTATGGGAATCGCATGTAGTGCGGTGAGATGTTTTAATTACCAAAGCAGCGCTGTATGATCCTTAGGGGTTTAGCATTTAGTTTTGATTGTAATAATATTAATAATACGTGATAATATAACTTCCAAAAATAAAGTACAGGCCTACTGGCCCATGTGAGGCAGGTGCACTTCACCCACCAGCTTAAGCTAATGCCTTAAGGTAGTCAGGTCAGGTCCCATTCACTAACGAAGGAGCACGGCAGTAGCATAAGGTAAATATATCAAGTACGAACCTTCGGTTCATCCGGGAAGAAGACAAACATCTGATCAGTGGGGTCATCGTTGTGAGCCACTAAGACAATAAGGTCCGATCTGGCCGGGTGCCTCTCAGAAGGCTTGTCTCCGAACTGCTCTTTAAACTGCTCGAGGGTTTGATCCAACTCATCCTGCGTCACGAGGTAGCCACGGTCGTGACACAACTGCATGATGGTTTTCCGAATGCGCCACAATTTGTAAGTTTCAGCTTCGTCTTCCATAGTTAAGCTTTATGCCTGAAAAAAAAAAAAGTCAATATATACCTAGCAAGCAAGTAGGTACCTGGGTGTTAATTACCCTACACCTACTGTCCCATTTACCTAGCAAGCAAGTAGGTACCTGGGTGTTAATTACCCTACACCTACTGTCCCATTTACCTAGCAAGCAAGTAGGTACCTGGGTGTTAATTACCCTACACCTACTGTCCCATTTACCTAGCAAGTAAGTAGGTACCCGGGTGTTAATTACCCTACACCTACTGTCCCATTTACCTAGCAAGCAAGTAGGTACCTGGGTGTTAATTACCCTACACCTACTGTCCCATTTACCTAGCAAGCAAGTAGGTACCTGGGTGTTAATTACCCTAAACCTACTGTCCCATTTACCTAGCAAGCAAGTAGGTACCTGGGTGTTAATTACCCTACACCTACTGTCCCATTTACCTAGCAAGCAAGTAGGTACCTGGGTGTTAATTACCCTAAACCTACTGTCCCATTTACCTAGCAAGCAAGTAGGTACCTGGGTGTTAATTACCCTACACCTACTGTCCCATTTACCTAGCAAGTAAGTAGGTACCCGGGTGTTAATTACCCTACACCTACTGTCCCATTTACCTAGCAAGCAAGTAGGTACCTGGGTGTTAATTACCCTACACCTACTGTCCCATTTACCTAGCAAGCAAGTAGGTACCTGGGTGTTAATTACCCTACACCTACTGTCCCATTTACCTAGCAAGCAAGTAGGTACCTGGGTGTTAATTACCCTACACCTACTGTCCCAGTCACCTAGCAAGTAAGCAGGTACCTGAGTGTTAGTTACGTTACACCTATTGGCCCATTCACCTAGCAAGCAAGTAGGTACCTGGGTGTTAATTACCCTACACCTACTGTCCCATTTACCTAGCAAGCAAGTAGGTACCTGGGTGTTAATTACCCTACACCTACTGTCCCATTTACCTAGCAAGCAAGTAGGTACCTGGGTGTTAATTACCCTAAACCTACTGTCCCATTTACCTAGCAAGCAAGTAGGTACCTGGGTGTTAATTACCCTACACCTACTGTCCCATTTACCTAGCAAGCAAGTAGGTACCTGGGTGTTAATTACCCTACACCTACTGTCCCATTTACCTAGCAAGCAAGTAGGTACCTGGGTGTTAATTACCCTACACCTACTGTCCCATTTACCTAGCAAGTAAGTAGGTACCTGGGTGTTAATTACCCTACACCTACTGTCCCATTTACCTAGCAAGCAAGTAGGTACCTGGGTGTTAATTACCCTACACCTACTGTCCCATTTACCTAGCAAGCAAGTAGGTACCTGGGTGTTAATTACCCTACACCTACTGTCCCATTTATCTAGCAAGCAAGTAGGTACCTGGGTGTTAATTACCCTACACCTACTGTCCCAGTCACCTAGCAAGCAAGCAGGTACCTGAGTGTTAGTTACCTTACACCTACTGTCCCAGTTACCTAGCAAGCAAGCAGGTACCTGAGTGTTAGTTACCTTACACCTACTGTCCCAGTTACCTAGCAAGCAAGCAGGTACCTGAGTGTTAGTTACCTTACACCTACTGTCCCAGTTACCTAGCAAGCAAGCAGGTACCTGAGTGTTAGTTACCTTACACCTACTGTCCCAGTTACCTAGCAAGCAAGCAGGTACCCGAGTGTTAGTTACCTTACACCTACTGTCCCAGTTACCTAGCAAGCAAGCAGGTACCTGAGTGTTAGTTACCTTACACCTACTGTCCCAGTTACCTAGCAAGCAAGCAGGTAACCGAGTGTTAGTTACCTTACACCTACTGTCCCAGTTACCTAGCAAGTAAGCAGGTAACCGAGTGTTAGTTACCTTACACCTACTGTCCCAGTTACCTAGCAAGTAAGCAGGTACCTGAGTGTTAGTTACCTTACACCTACTGTCCCAGTTACCTAGCAAGTTAGTGGACAGGTGTGGGTGGCATCCTGGGGGACAAAATTTAAGAACCACAAAGGAAATAGTCACTTTGACCTTTTTTTTGGTTATCCTGGGTAATTTACACATATATTAAACTATACATAATAACTGTACTTATCTTTACCTAATTAAATTAACTTACTTATTACTAAACTTTCCAGAAAATAACTTTCACGTGTAGCAGCTGTTATTATTATTGGACTTTAAGGGACACTGACGACTCTCAAAAAACAAAAGAAGTTTGCACAGTGCTCGCAGTACTCCTTTCCTTGATGTTGGTGAGGGGCTCTTGATTTAGGGAATTGGATCTGTGCTCCACTTCCCCGAATTAAGCCTGAATGCCTTCCACATCCCCCCCCCCAGGCGCTGTATAATCCTCCGGGTTTAGCGCTTCCCCCTTGATTATAATAATAATCGCAGTACTCCTGGTCCCGCCTTTTCATTAAACGCTACTAGGTTCTCTCTCTCCCTGCTCCATGACTTTTATCATACCTCGTCTTAGAGCTATGTATGGTTCCTGCCTCCACTACGTCACTCTCCAGATTGTTCCACTTCCTGATAACTCTGTGACTGAAGAAATACTTCCTAACTTCCCTTTGACTCATCTGAGTCTTCAACTTCCAACTGTCCCCTTGTTGCTGTGCCCCCTTGTTACTGTGTCCCCTCGTTGCTGTGTCCCCTTGTTGCTGTGTCCCCTTGTTGCTGTGTCCCCTTATTGGTGTGTCCCCTTGTTACTGTGTCCCCTTGTTGCTGTGTCCCCTTGTTACTGTGTTCCCTTGTTGCTGTGTCCCCTTGTTGCTGTGTCCCCTTGTTGCTGTGTCCCCTTGTTACTGTGTCCCCTTATTACTGTGTCCTCTTGTTGCTGTGTCCCCCTGTTACTGTGTCCCCTTGTTACTGTGTCCCCTTGTTGCTGTGTCCCCTTGTTGCTGTGTCCCTTTGTTGCGGTGTCCCCTTGTTGCTGTGTCCCCTTGTTGCTGTGTCCCCTTGTTGCTGTGTCCCATTGTTACTGTGTCCCCTTGTTGCTGTGTCCCCTTGTTGCTGTGTCCCCTTGTTGTTGTGTCCCCTTGTTACTGTGTCCCCTTGTTACTGTGTCCCTTTGTTACTGTGTCCCCTTGTTACTGTGTCCCCTTGTTGCTGTGTCCCCTTGTTACTGTGTCCCCTTGTTGCTGTGTCCCCTTGTTACTGTGTCCCCTTGTTACTGTGTCCCCTTGTTGCTGTCCCCTTGTTGTTGTGTCCCCTTGTTACTATGTCCCCTTGTTACTGTGTCCCCTTGTTGTTGTGTCCCCTTGTTGCTGTGTCCCCTTGTTACTATGTCCCCTTGTTGCTGTGTCCCCTTGTTACTGTGTCCCCTTGTTACTGTGTCCCCTTGTTGCTGTGTCCCCTTGTTGTTGTGTCCCATCTCTGGAACATCCTGTCTCTGTCCACCTTGTCTGTTCCAGTATACAATAATTTAGGACAATTAACCATGGGTTTCCCAGCATGTGATAAATGGTTTTGAAAACCGACAAGTTGAAGAATTGAGACACTTATGCAACATATGGGAATCTTTATTGAAGAAATGTTTTGCCACACAGTGCCTTTATCAGTCCAATACAAAGCAGGAAGGTGTAAGCAGAGTAGGAGTTTGAGGTAATCAGTCCCTCAGCCTGGAATCGATGTGTTCAGTCCATCACTCCTGTAGGAAGTACAGCATAGGGTCAGAGAAGGGACTTATATACTGTAGTCATGTGAGTGGAAGTAGGAGGAGGCGGGATCACAGTGGGACCATCCACTAGTGCAAGTAGGTCTTCGTCCAGAGGTTAGACAAGTGTTGAAGAATTCTTTATATCAAGATCACATGATATTGCAGTGTCTGACAGATAGGATCTTGATATAAAGAATTCTTCAACACTTGTCCAACCTCTAGACGAAGACCTATTTAGGCTGTGATCCCGCCTCCTCCTGCTTCCACTCACCTGACTACAGTACATGAGCCACCTCTCTGGCCCTATGTTGTAGTAATGGTAGTAACTATAACCATAATTTCTAAAGGGGTGGACCGGTAAGCCAGCGGAAGGCCTCGGTCAGATGACCAAAAGCTCCAATGGCGGGTCATCATTTAAGACCCTAAGAACCTAACCTAACCTAATCTAACCTATGTTGTACTTCCTACAAGACTGATGGACTGAACATATCGACTACAGACTGAGGGACTAATTACTTCAAACTCCTCCTCTCTCTATACCTTCCTGCTTTATATTGGACTGATGAAGCCACTGTGTGGCGAAACGTTTCTTCAGTAAAGATTCCCATATATTGCATAGGTTTCCTAGCATAAATGTTATTTGTTACAATAGTTTGTACGCATAAATAGATGACATGGACGTACGTAAGTAGTGTTGTATGTGAATCTAAATTCCGGGACTCACGGTGTTTTGGAAGGAAATATTCAGTAAAACTGAAATAAAAATGAAAATGGGACAGGTGTCCTTAAATAAAAAGGATAAAAGCTGATTCTAACAATTGGATCAGATGAATCCTCGCCAAAAATCCACCAATTCCAGATGCCCCAACTCTGCCAGAGTTAGTGACCGACTTTCTGATACAGCCGTAAGGATCTGCAAAGCAGGAATTTATTTTTTATTTTTACATTATATTATTTTTATTATTATCGATAAGCGCTAAACCCCTAGGAGTCATACAACACTGTACCCTACATACAATTCTATCAATTTATCTGAGTATTTTGTACGTCGTAGTCATGGTTTCCCCTCCATCCTTCCATCCTATAGGGTCTACCGTATAAATTCCACGAGTCTTACCTCATAACGAACCCTTCTTAGTTCCGGGACTAATCTGGTTGCATATCTTTGCACCTTTTTCAAATCTTTGAATATGTGTCAAGTGTGGGATCCAGATTGATGTTGCATGTTGCACGGTGGACCTCACTTACTTTGTGTATAATAATAATAATAATAATAATAATAATAATAATAATAATAATAATAATAATAATAATAATAATAATAATAATTACTACCAGTACATGATACAACTTATACAGACCATAGCTGACACCAATGACATACTATATAGAAAGTCCCTGGTTATGTAGAGCATTTCGGGCAAATTAGGTCAGTTTCTGTCCCCAGGATGCGACCCACAGCAGTCGACTAGCACCCAGGTACCTATTTTACTGAAAAGTGAACAAGGACAACAGGTGTCTTAAGGAAACACATCCTTAAAACACCTACTGTCACTGTTCACCTAACAGCAGTAAAATAGGTACCTGGGTGTTTGTGGACTGGTGTAGGTCGCATCCTGGGGACAAAAACTGACCTAATTTAACCAAAATGTTCTGTATAACAAGCCGCTTTCTACATAGTAGTATGTCATTGGTGTGAGCTATGGTCTGTATAAGTTGTACCATCTACTGGTAGAAATAAAAATTATTATTACGGTGAGGAAGTAGGTGTGAGGAAGTAGGTGAGTGTGTGAGGAAGTAGGTGTGTGAGGAAGTAGGTGAGTGTGTGAGGAAGCAGGTGAGTGTGTGAGGAAGCAGGTGAGTGTGTGAGGAAGTAGGTGAGTGTGTGAGGAAGTAGGTGAGTGTGTGAGGAAGTAGGTGAGTGTGTGAGGAAGCAGATGAGTGTGTAAGGAAGTAGGTGAGTGTGTGAGGAAGTAGGTGTGTGTGAGGAAGCAGGTGAGTGTGTGAGGAAGCGGATGAGTGTGTGAGGAAGTAGGTGAGTGTGTGAGGAAGCAGGTGAGCGTGAGGAAGCAGGTGAGTGTGAGGAAGCAGGTGAGTGTGTGAGGACGTAGGTGAGTGTGTGAGGACGTAGGTGAGTGTGTGAGGAAGCAGATGAGTGTGTGAGGAAGCAGGTGAGTGTGAGGAAGCAGATGAGTATGTGAGGAAACAGGTGAGTGTGAGGAATCAGGTGAGTGTGTGAGGAAGCAGGTGAGTGTGTGAGGAAGCAGGTGTGTGAGGAAGCAGGTGAGCGTGTGAGGAATCAGGTGAATGTGTGAGGAACCAGGTGAGTGTGTGAGGAAACAGGTGAGTGTGTGAGGAACCAAGTGAGTGTGTGAGGAATCAGGTGAGTGTGTGAGGAACCAGGTGAGTGCGTGGGGAACCAGGTGAGTGTGTGAGGAACCAGGTGAGTGTGTGAGGAACCAGGTGAGTGTGTGAGGAACCAGGTGAGTGTGTGAGGAACCAAGTGAGTGTGTGAGGAATCAGGTAAGTGTGTGAGGAACCAGGTGAGTGTGTGAGGAACCAGGTGAGTGTGTGAGGAACCAGGTGAGTGTGTGAGGAAACAAGTGAGTGTGTAAGGAACCAAGTGAGTGTGTGAGGAATCAGGTGAGTGTGTGAGGAACCAGGTGAGTGTGTGAGGAACCAGGTGAGTGTGTGAGGAACCAGGTGAGTGTGTGAGGAACCAGGTGAGTGTGTGAGGAACCAGGTGAGTGTGTGAGGAAACAGGTGAGTGTGTGAGGAACCAAGTGAGTGTGTGAGGAATCAGGTGAGTGTGTGAGGAACCAGGTGAGTGTGTGAGAAACCAGGTGAGTGTGTGAGGAACCAGGTGAGTGTGTGAGGAACCAGGTGTGTGAGGAACCAGGTGAGTGTGTGAGGAAACAGGTGAGTGTGTGAGGAACCAAGTGAGTGTGTGAGGAATCAGGTGAGTGTGTGAGGAACCAGGTGAGTGTGTAAGGAACCAGGTGAGTGTGTGAGGAACCAGGTGAGTGTGTGAGGAACCAGGTGAGTGTGTGAGGAACCAGGTGAGTGTGTGAGGAACCAAGTGAGTGTGTGAGGAATCAGGTGTGTGAGGAACCAGGTGAGTGTGTGAGGAACCAGGTGAGTGTGTGAGGAACCAGGTGAGTGTGAGGAAACAGGTGAGTGTGTGAGGAACCAAGTGAGTGTGTGAGGAATCAGGTGAGTGTGTGAGGAACCAGGTGAGTGTGTGAGGAACCAGGTGAGTGTGTGAGGAACCAGGTGTGTGAGGAACCAGGTGAGTGTGTGAGGAACCAGGTGAGTGTGTGAGGAACCAGGTGAGTGTGTGAGGAAACAGGTGAGTGTGTGAGGAACCAAGTGAGTGTGTGAGGAATCAGGTGAGTGTGTGAGGAACCAGGTGAGTGTGTGAGAAACCAGGTGAGTGTGTGAGGAACCAGGTGAGTGTGTGAGGAACCAGGTGTGTGAGGAACCAGGTGAGTGTGTGAGGAAACAGGTGAGTGTGTGAGGAACCAAGTGAGTGTGTGAGGAATCAGGTGAGTGTGTGAGGAACCAGGTGAGTGTGTAAGGAACCAGGTGAGTGTGTGAGGAACCAGGTGAGTGTGTGAGGAACCAGGTGAGTGTGTGAGGAACCAGGTGAGTGTGTGAGGAACCAAGTGAGTGTGTGAGGAATCAGGTGTGTGAGGAACCAGGTGAGTGTGTGAGGAACCAGGTGAGTGTGTGAGGAACCAGGTGAGTGTGAGGAAACAGGTGAGTGTGTGAGGAACCAAGTGAGTGTGTGAGGAATCAGGTGAGTGTGTGAGGAACCAGGTGAGTGTGTGAGGAACCAGGTGAGTGTGTGAGGAACCAGGTGTGTGAGGAACCAGGTGAGTGTGTGAGGAACCAGGTGAGTGTGTGAGGAACCAGGTGAGTGTGTGAGGAAACAGGTGAGTGTGTGAGGAACCAAGTGAGTGTGTGAGGAATCAGTTGAGTGTGTGAGGAACCAGGTGAGTGTGTGAGGAACCAGGTGAGTGTGTGAGGAACCAGGTGAGTGTGTGAGGAAACAGGTGAGTGTGTGAGGAACCAAGTGAGTGTGTGAGGAATCAGGTGAGTGTGTGAGGAACCAGGTGAGTGTGTGAGGAACCAGGTGAGTGTGTGAGTAACCAGGCGAGTGTGTGGGGAACCAGGTGAGTGTGTGAGGAACCAGGCGAGTGTGTGAGGAACCAGGTGAGTGTGTGAGTAACCAGGCGAGTGTGTGAGGAACCAGGTGAGTGTGTGAGGAACCAGGTGAGTGTGTGAGGAACCAGGGGAGTGTGTGAGGAACCAGGTGAGTGTGTGAAGAACCAGGTGAGTGTGTGAGGAACCAGGTGAGTGTGTGAGGAACCAGGTGTGTGTGAGGAACCAGGTGAGTGTGTGAGGAACCAGGTGAGTGTGTGAGGAACCAGGTGAGTGTGTGAGGAACCAGGTGAGTGTGTGAGGAACCAGGTGAGTGTGTGATGAACCAGGTGTGAGGAAAGGGGTTATATAGGCAAGAAGGTACATGAACGATTCCATACTAAGGTGCGTTAGCAGGTGAGTAAAGTACATAAAGAGCTGAGTGAAGTGCGTGAGGCAAGTGAATCCCTAAGAAAGCAGCTGAGGAGAGTGTGTGTGCGTGAGACAAGGCATGTACGTGATATGAGTGCGTCAGAGTGCAAGTGTGAGTGTATGTGAGGCGCTGCTGCTGGGTGACGCACACAGCCACCCCACACTGCCACCCACCCACAAAAACCCAATTTTAACCCCATAACCCCCCCTCCCACCAACCCAAAACCCACCCACACCCCTCCACAAGGAACCCATCTACCCACACAAACCACCAAAACCAAAATCCGCCAAGTAACCCCCCCAAAAAACCCAATTATAATTAACCAAAAGGTGACGAAGGAGCAAGACCTTCTAGCGGCTAGAGTAAGAAATAACATCCGGGAATCAGTGTTATGGCGGCCGTGAGGGAGGGAGAATATGACGCAGAAACTACCCACTTACCTGTTACTAATGGAAAATGTGTAGGGGATGAGGTGAAGGAGGAACAAGAGAGCCAGGTAGAGCAAGTTGAGAGCCTCGTCCAGGGGAGAGATAAGGGGAGCTTCAGGAATTTTCCAGGATTTCTGGACATGTCGTCGCCAGCTTCTCCATCTTCGTTGGGAAAAATGGATTCAAAGTATTCACCAGGTATAGACTTGGCTTCCAGCACATCTGGTGGTTGCTTTGTGTCCTCTACTACCTGTCTAATTACCCTTAGGCCTATTGAGGCTGCTTGTAGGCCTAGGAGAGCCTGACATTCCTCTCAGGCCTATGCACCTGTTCCCCCCAATAAGCTTATAAATCCTACCAACTTATTAAACCCACTTATTTCACACTTTTCCCCCACTGGGGGTGTTACCCAGTGGTTAGTACACCACCTATAGGCTGAAATATCGTGTAAATTAAGCCTCCTTCCCCCTCAAATACCGGAAATAAGTCATTTTATATCTCGGTTTTTATTCCAGGAAATCTTTCAGTTCAGCGTAGAAGGAACTTGACGCCAGTAATTGCGTTTTAAGTGGTCAGGTGGGGGTTTAGGTGGGTGGTGGGGGCCGGCAGTAGGTGCTAATGCTTTCTAATTATGTACCTGGGCTTCAGGTGCCTCATATATATAACTGTACCTTATCCACACTACAGGTTAAGCTATCAGACGTCTCCCAAGACGGATATTATGGCAGATTTCTTCATTTTTTCTTATTCTCCCGCCTTATATACATCCAGGTGTGTGTATCTGGGTATATACACACGTATTTTATATCTGTGTGTATATATTGAGGTGTAGAATGAGGTTTCTGAAGCCATAAAGCCTATAGTGCCTAGACATAATAGGCTCAATTTGCATTGCAACCCAGTATTATAAATACAAAATCTTAATGTATTACTTGCAAAGACATAAAATAAATAAATGCAATAAAGCATTTGGGAAGGTTTGACCAGTCAATGGGGACTGATTACCCCAGAGTCCTCTATGTTCTCTGTATTGGACTGATGAAGCCACTGAGTGGCAAAACGTTTCCTTAATATTTCCCATGTGTGGCACAAGTGTCTCATTTACATTACATAGACTGAGGTGTGTATATCTCATTGTATAGATGTGTATATATGTCAGCCTATATACACAAAGGTGTTTTATTGTATACACATTGACAGGTGTTTATATCACTTAAGTGTGGTGTGTATTTTACTATATATATGGGTGTATTTATCTCATATACACTGAGGTGTATATCATATACACTGAGGTGTATATCATATACACTGAGGTGTATATCATATACACTGAGGTGTATATCATATACACTGAGGTGTATATCATATACACTGAGGTGTATATCATATACACAGGTGTATATGATATACACTGAGGTGTATATCATATACACAGGTGTATATCATATACACTGAGGTGTATATCATATACACTGAGGTGTATATCATATACACAGGTGTATATCATATACACTGAGGTGTATATCATATACACTGAGGTGTATATCATATACACTGAGGTGTATATCATATACACTGAGGTGTATATCATATACACTGAGGTGTATATCATATACACTGAGGTGTATATCATATACACTGAGGTGTATATCATATACACTGAGGTGTATATCATATACACTGAGGTGTATATCATATACACTGAGGTGTATATCATATACACTGAGGTGTATATCATATACACTGAGGTGTATATCATATACACTGAGGTGTATATCATATACACTGAGGTGTATATCATATACACTGAGGTGTATATCATATACACTGAGGTGTATATGATATACACTGAGGTGTATATCATATACACTGAGGTGTATATCATATACACTGAGGTGTATATCATATACACTGAGGTGTATATCATATACACTGAGGTGTATATCATATACACTGAGGTGTATATCATATACATTGAGGTGTATATCATATACACTGAGATGCATCTTATATACACACTGTATATAATATATATAAACTGAGGTGCATGTATATTATATACATTGTATGTGTGTACCATATACACTGAGGTGTGTATGTCATATACACTGAAGTGTGTGTATATCGTATACACAGGGGTGTACATATCTCATATACACTGAGGGGTGTGTGTATGCCATATACACTGAATTGTGTGTATCTCATATACACTGAATTGTGTGTCATATACACTGGTGTGTGTATATCTTATATACACTGAGGGGTGTGTATATCATATACACTGAGGGGTGTGTATATCATATACACTGAGGGGTGTGTATATCATATACACTGAGGGGTGTGTATATCATATACACTGAGGGGTGTGTATATCATATACACTGAGGGGTGTGTATATCATACACTGAGGGGTGTGTATATCATATACACTGAGGGGTGTGTATATCATACACTGAGGGGTGTGTATATCATATACACTGAGGGGTGTGTATATCATACACTGAGGGGTGTGTATATCATATACACTGAGGGGTGTGTATATCATACACTGAGGGGTGTGTATATTATATACACTGAGGGGTGTGTATATCATATACACTGAGGGGTGTGTATATCATATACACTGAGGGGTGTGTATATCATATACACTGAGGGGTGTGTATATCATATACACTGAAGTGTGTGAGTACATTAAAATGTATATATCTCACTACAGACACTTGAGATGTGCAGATCTATGTATACACCCTGAAGTGTGTATCAGGGTATACATATTTATATACTATATCTGTATATACACTAAGTTATATATACATTGAAAGATGTTTCTCCTAGTGTATATACTGAGGTGTGTATATGTATGTATGCACGACTATCTGTACTTTATGTATGTATTCTGTATATATTTATGTATGTGTGTGTACTGCATGTATGTATATGTATGTGCATGTGTGGGTGTGTATGTGGCTACAGAGTTCAAGTCACAGCTCTTGGCCCCGCCTCTTTGCTGGTTGCTACTAGGTTCAGTCTCCTGGCTTCAAAAGTCTTATCATACCTCTTCTTTGAGATGTTTGGATCCTGTGTGTGTGTGTGTGTATATACTTGTAAGGGTATGTGTGTACATGTTTGTGTATGCACATGTGTGTACATGTTTGTGTATGTACATGTGTGTATATGTGTGTTCATGTTTGTGTATGTACATATGTGTATATGTGTATACATGTTTATGTATGTACATGTGTGTGTGTGTACATGTTTGTGTATGTACATGTGTGTATGTGTGTACATGTTTGTGTATGTACATGTGTATATGTGTATACATGTTTATGTATGTACATGTGTGTATGTGTATACATGTTTGTGTATGTACATGTGTGTGTGTGTACATGTTTGTGTATGTACATGTGTGTATGTGTGTACATGTTTGTGTATGTACATTGTGTGTGTACGTGTTTGTGTATGTACATGTGTGTGTGTACATGTTTGTGTATGTACATGTGTGTACATGTTTGTGTATGTACATGTGTGTACATGTTTATGTACATGTGTGTACATGTTTGTGTATGTACATGTTTGTGTATGTACATGTGTGTACATGTTTGTGTATATACATGTGTGTACATGTTTGTGTATGTACATGTGTGTACATGTTTGTGTATGTACATGTGTGTACATGTACATGTGTGTACATGTTTGTGTATGTACATGTGTGTACATGTACATGTGTGTACATGTTTGTGTATGTACATGTGTGTACATGTTTGTGTATATACATGTGTGTGTACATGTTTATGTACATGTGTGTGTGTACATGTTTGTGTATGTACGTGTGTGTGTACATGTTTGTGTATGTACGTGTGTGTGTACATGTTTGTGTATGTACGTGTGTGTACATGTTTGTGTATGTACGTGTGTGTACATGTTTGTGTATGTACATGTGTGTGTACATGTTTGTGTATGTACATGTGTGTGTACATGTTTGTGTATGTACATATGTATGTACATGTTTGTGTATGTACATGTGTGTGTACATGTTTGTGTATGTACATGTGTGTGTACATGTTTGTGTATGTACATGTGTACATGTTTGTGTATGTACATGTGTGTGTACATGTTTGTGTATGTACATGTGTGTGTACATGTTTGTGTATGTACATGTGTGTACATGTGTGTGCATGTTTGTGTATGCACATGTGTGTACATGTTTGTGTATGTACATGTGTGTACATGTTTGTGTATGTACATGTGTGTGTACATGTTTGTGTATGTACATGTGTGTGTACATGTTTGTGTATGTACATGTGTGTGTACATGTTTGTGTATGTACATGTGTGTGTACATGTTTGTGTATGTACATGTGTGTGTACATGTTTGTGTATGTACATGTGTGTGTACATGTTTGTGTATGTACATGTGTGTGTACATGTTTGTGTATGTACATGTGTGTGTACATGTTTGTGTATGTACATGTGTGTACATGTTTGTGTATGTACATGCATGTACATGTTTGTGTATGTACATGTGTGTACATGTTTGTGTATGTACATTGTGTACATGTTTGTGTATGTACATGTTTGTGTATGTACATGTGTGTGTACATGATTTATTAGGTTTAATGATTAAACCTAATAAATCAGTTAATCCTCTTTTATCCTAATGTTAGTATATGTCTTGGAGTTATATTGTTTGGAATTAACATGTTAATACCATTGCTTACTTTCCACACAGTTGAGTTGATTCAATTATCATGATTAATTCCTACAGTAACTTACTGCTAGGTTTTAAATAAGATATTACAAGGTCCTCCTTGGTAATTTACACATATGCTGCTATGTATGATAATTCATGCAACTGTATATGTGTATCTATACCTGAATAAACTTACGTGACCCTTCAGGGTTTCGTACTTGCCATGACTGTAATAATACTGTACAGTATTAATATGTATTGAATGCCCTTTTATTATGTCTGGCAGCCTTATTATCATGTTTGTTTACCGTTTTTTTTATTTATCTCTTCTCTATGCACCCTTCTTATCTTTATCTCCGATGCATTTCAGATAATATACTGTATGTATTAAGGTTTTTAAATAATTTGTAACATACAGTACAGAATACAGTATTTTCAGCATACAGTAAAATTATATGGATATATATTTAAGTTGTTTAGTGGAATGGATTTTATTACCTCATGTAAGAACAATTAGAGATAATAGACGATTCGTATATACTGCCACTGTCCTTTCAAGGGGGGGGGGCCTTGATGCTGGTATAGGGCTCTTGATCCAGGTAATTGGAACTGCTTTCCCTTTCCTTAGATCAGAACTAATTACCTACAGCTGTAGCACTTTTCCTGGAATATAGTAACTGCAACACAGATCTAATGTCTTATTAAAATAGCTATGGCAGAACGTGGTTGCAACAAGAAATTATTTGTTTGGTACTCTTGTTTAATAAAATAATTTATGTTAAGCACTAAACCCATGTGGGTCTTTCAGTACTCTTGTAAGATTCAGAAGAATGTACCAATGTCTAAATGAAATGTATGAACTATGTAGGGACCCTGATAGAATTAAATCGTTTTGAGGAATTGTGACTTGTCAGGATGATAATAATTCTAATATTCTTTATTTCTTCAATTTCATGATACAACTTATACAGACCATAGCTGACATCACTGGCATACTGCTATATAGAAAGCCCTTTGTTATGCAGAGCATTTCGAGCAAATTAGGTCAATTTTGTCCCCAAGATGCAACCCATACCATTCAGCTAACACCCAGGTACCTATTTTACTGCTAGGTGAACAGGGGCAGCAGGTGTCTTAAGGAAACACATCCCAATGTTTCCAGCCGTACTGGGGATCAAGCCACAGATGACGGTGTGTGAGCCGAGTGTGCAATAATAGAAAGTTGTAAATTCACATTACCTATATATGTGGCCTACCTAAATTGCTAATGAACAAGTAGATGCTCCATATAAATTAGAAAGTAAAAAATATGGAGCATCTTATCTATCTACTGTAAATCAGTACAACGATGATAGCTTTCAAAAGCAGTGTTAACCCGTAAACGGTCCAAACGTATATATACGTTTTTTTCAACATTTGAAAGTACAGTGGACCCCCGTATAGCGAACTTAATCCGTGCAAGAGGGCTGGTCGTTATGCGAAATGTTCGCTATGCGAATTAATTTTCCCCATAAGAAATAATGGAAATAAAATTAATCCGTGCAAGACACCCAAAAGTATGAAAAAAAAATTTTTTTACCACAAAAAAATGTTAATTTTAGTACACACAAACTGAAAAAGGCATGCACAATTACATGACACTTACTTTTATTGAAGATCTGGTGATGATTGATGGGATGGGAGGAGGGGAGAGAGAGTGTTAGTGTTTAGAAGGGGAATCCCCTTCCATTAGGACTTGAGGTAGCAAGTCCTTTTCCGGGGTTACTTCCCTTCTTCTTTTAATGCCACTAGGACCAGCTTCAGAGTCACTGGACCTCTGTCGCACAACAAATCTGTCCATAGAGCTCTGTACCTCCCGTTCCTTTACGATTTGTCTAAAATGGGCCATAACATTGTCATTGAAATAGTCACCAGCACGGCTTGCAACAGCTGTGTCAGGGTGATTTTCATCCATAAAGGTTTGCAGTTCAACCCACTGTGCACACATTTCCTTAATTTTTGAAGTAGGCACAATGGATTCCACAACTGGCATAGGCTTCTCAGGGTTAGCCCCAAACCCTTCAAAATCTTTCTTAATTTCCATACTAATTCTCACCCTTTTTACCACAGGGTTGGCACTAGAAGCTTTCTTGGGGCCCATGGTCACTTATTTTCCAGAAACAGCACCGAAAACACTGTAATAATACGAAATATTCCGAGTGTATGCTTGAATGTTACCGCGGAGGCTGGCTGGTAAACAATGGACGCGTCTCGGACGAAGGTCGCTGAGCGGGTTTTTGTCCACTATGCGGGGCAAAATTTTGGCGAACAAAGCGTTCGCTATGCGGATTGTTCGCTATGCAAGGCGTTCGCTATGCGGGGGTCCACTGTATGTAAAAAAGTAGATCTTTTTGTTTTTTTACATTTGAAAATGTGTAAAAAAACTTAGATCTACTTTTTTTTTTGTTATATTTGAAAATATGTAAAAAAAACGTAGATCTACTTTTGTAGCACTACACATGTGAACGTAGATCTGCTTGGACCGTTTACGGGTTAAAGAAAACTAAATTAAATTACCTGTTTGTGTGATATTGCAGCAACAGTTGTCAACTAGTGAAAAAATATAGAAAACAGAATAAGCTTTAGTTGTAAATGGTATAGTGACATAGATTGTGGAGTTCTGAATATTAATTAAATAATTTTTTAACACACCGGGCATCTCCCACCAAAGCAGACTGACCTGGAAAAGAAAAAACACTTTATTCTTTGTTGTAGTAACTCCTAAATTGATTGTTAATATGCTAGAATTCTCATTACTTGTATTCCTTAAAATAATTAAACTTCATAAAAGTGTTTACTGTTAAAACCACTTGAGACTATATATATAAACAATCAGTTTTGTTGTATTAATCTTAGGATACAAATATTTATTTCCTTATTAAGCTTACAATGTGCGGTTTACATGTTATAAGATTCAAATTACAAAGATGGCCAAAGGTGACCAGGAGGCCTGGTCACAGACCGGGCCGCGGGGGCGTTGACCCCCGGAACTCTCACCAGGTAACTCCAGGTATCACTTTGACTCATGAAATCGTAATGACACGATTGCAAACAAACCATACCACGGGCGGCATTGAACCCGCGGGTTCATCTTCACAAGATGTGCGTGTAAGTACACACATCTTCACAGGATGTGCGTGTAAGTACACACATCTTCACAGGATGTGCGTGTAAGTACACACATCTTCACAGGATGTGCGTGTAAGTACACACATCTTCACAAGATGTGTAAGTATACACATCTTCACAAGATGTGCATGTAAGTACACACATCTTCACAAGATGTGTGTGTAAGTACACACATCCTCACAAGATGTGCATGTAAGTACACACATCCACACAAGATGTGCGTGTAAGTACACACATCCTCACAAGATGTGCATGTAAGTACACACATCCACACAAGATGTGCGTGTAAGTACACACATCCTCACAAGATGTGCGTGTAAGTACACACATCCTCACAAGATGTGCGTGTAAGTACACACATCCTCACAAGATGTGCGTGTAAGTACACACAGCCTCACAAGATGTGCGTGTAAGTACAGTACATGAAAGCACTCAGGTTTTATTTCCTATTTTCACTTTTTTTTCATAGTATTTGCAACCACACATTTTAAATTGTGATTTTTTCCATGGATTATGCTACATAAATATTAAGAGTATTCACTAATTCAAAATTGTAATTTTAATACAAATTACTTTAAGAATGAAGCCAGCTCTCTGAATTAATACAAAATATGAGTGGATAGTATATGTCTTATCTAACAATATATATAATAGTGGAAGGAAAAATGGAACAAGCATACAGACAACACTGGATGAGAGACGGGGTTTCAGAATATGTTTTTTTTTTTTTTTAATAAATTATTGTCAGGATCACATTAAGGTAAGAAGGTGCTTTTTGACACTACCTTTAAAGTGGTTGACAGATAGGGAGCCTCTGGAATCTTCAGTCAGAGAGTCTCAGGTTTTAGGCCCTTTTATTACCTGGAGTTTTACCTGGAGAGAGTTCCGGGGGTCAACGCCCCCGCGGCCCGGTCTGAGACCAGGCCTCCTGGTGGATCAGAGCCTGATCAACCAGGCTGTTGCTGCTGGCTGCACGCAAACCAACATACGAGCCACAGCCCGGCTGATCCGGAACTGACTTTAGGTGCTTGTCCAGTGCCAGCTTGAAGACTGCCAGGGGTCTGTTGGTAATCCCCCTTATGTGTGCTGGGAGGCAGTTGAACAGTCTCGGGCCCCTGACACTTATTGTATGGTCTCTTAACGTGCTAGTGACACCCCTGCTTTTCATTGGGGGGATGGTGCATCGTCTGCCAAGTCTTTTGCTTTCGTAGTGGGTGATTTTCGTGTGCAAGTTCGGTACTAGTCCCTCTAGGATTTTCCAGGTGTATATAATCATGTATCTCTCCCTCCTGCGTTCCAGGGAATACAGGTTTAGGAACCTCAAGCGCTCCCAATAATTGAGGTGTTTTATCTCCGTTATGCGCGCCGTGAAAGTTCTCTGTACATTTTCTAGGTCGGCAATTTCACCTGCCTTGAAAGGTGCTGTTAGTGTGCAGCAATATTCCAGCCTAGATAGAACAAGTGACCTGAAGAGTGTCATCATGGGCTTGGCCTCCCTAGTTTTGAAGGTTCTCATTATCCATCCTGTCATTTATGCTTAGTTTTTACACAGGTTGAGTTGGACGTGGGGAATATTGTACAGATTTTTGTCTAGTGTCATGTCTGTGAGTTCTGTTGCAGCTATCGAGAAAGTGTTTCAGGGCAGGATTAATATTTAAATTGATTGTCCTGTTTATGTAGCATGCACACTAATATAAGTGACTAATGTATATTGAGTAAATTTGAACTTCTCAAGAGTGGGGGAGTATGTTGTCTGGCACTAGACTGAGTGATCATTTGTGTAACTGCACTGCCTTTTATTGAGTTATTATTGGTTGTAGGTGATTTGCAGTATAGTGGATCCCCAGGAACAAATATCATAGGTGAGGTAGGGATAAATCAGAGTAATAGTAGTTCTGTTTAAGGTACATAGTAACGTATCTTAGAGAAGGTGCCAACTAGCTTAGAAACATTTTTTGCTCGCTAACCACTTAAGTGAGAAGCAAGAAGAGAAATTGTCCAACTTAGAATCACAGTTTTCAAATCTTATGATAAATATTTTTAAGGTTTATATTGACTGGTAATAGAGAACAGCACCATTACTGTTATTTCCTTTTGTCCATCAGAGGAAACTACAGACATTCAAAGCTTGCTTATTATGATTTCTTTATTTCTAGAACCGCCTTTATGCAGTGCAGAGTCAGGTCCATTAGACACAAGTGATCACCACCACCATCACCACCATCACCACCACAGGGATCATCACCACCACCATCACCATAAGAAAAAGAAGCACAGGGAAAGAGACAGAGACCGGGCCCACCATAAGAAACACCGGCACAGGGTAAGTTTTCAATTTACAAAACACTGATATGTTTAAATGCCAAGATCCTCCATATTAATACAGGATAAAATAATGAAAATACTCTACCTAATGTAATGAAAATGCCTTTAATTTCAAAATATTCATTTCACTGGTAATGGACTTCATGGAATTTGGCTCATACTGTATTTATTAGCTGTCTGTTGAACTTACCCAAATTGTGAAATGTTATTACCCCTTTAAAATAAATAAAGATACATATGTATGTCCTAGGTAGTAGGTTGGTAGACAGCAACCGCCCAGGGAGGTACTACCGTCCTGCCAAGTGAGTGTAAAACGGAAACCTGTAATTGTTTTACATGATGGTAGGATTGCTTGTGTCCATTTTTCTGTCTCATAAACATGCAAGGTTTCAGGTACGTCTTGCTACTTCTACTTACACTTAGGTCACACTACACACACATGTACAAGCATATATATACACACCCCTCTGGGTTTTCTTCCATTTTTTTACTAGTTCTTGTTCTTGTTTATTTCCTCTTACCTCCATGGGGAAGTGGAACAGAATTCTTCCTCCATAAGTCATGCGTGTTGTAAGAGGCGACTAAAATGCTGGGAGCAAGGGGCTAGTAACCTCTTCTCCTGTATATATTACTAAATGTACAAGGAGAAACCTTTGTTTTTCCTTTTGGGCCACCCCCGCCTCGGTGGGATACGGCCGGTGTGTTGAAAGAAGAAAAACATATGTATGTATGTATGCATGGGTGGTGAATGTTGCAACAAGGAGGAGGCTGGAGGCAGTGGAGATGTGCCTGAGGGCAAGTTGTGGTGTGAATATTATGCAGAGAATTCATAGCTTGGAAATTAGAAGGAGGTGCGTGGTTACTAAAAGTATTTTCCAGTGCGCTTAGGAGGGGTTGTTAGGTGGTTCGGACATTTAGAGAGGATGGAACAAAATGAGTTGGAGGGTGTATAAATCAGCAGTTGAAGGGAAGGCAGGGCAGTTGTCCTAGGAAAGGTTAGAAGGAGCAGGTAAAGGAGGTTTTGTGTGCTAGGGGCTTTGATGTCCAGCAAGCATGTTAGAAGTGAGTGGGGGCAAGTGATTTTTATGACTTGAGGTGCTGTTGGAGTGTGAACAATTTACATTTATGAAGGGATTCAGGGAGACCAGTTACCAGACCTGAGTCCTGGAGGTGGGAAGTAAAATGCCTGCACTCTGAAGGAGGGGTAGGGATATTTGCAGTCTTAAACTGTAGTATTGGTACCCCACTGGCAAGACAGTAATCAAGTGAGAAATGGTGAAAGTGTTTCTTCTTTTTTTGGCTGCCCTACCTTAGTGGGAGATGACTGGAATGTTAAAAATATGTATACGTCTTTGTATTTTATTAAAAGACAGTATTGTTTTACTGGCCTTTCTTCGTCTTTCTTATTTGCTTCCATATTACTGTACTGTAATCTAAAAGCTAGTTTCAATCTTAGGATAAAGATCGCAGTGGAGAAGCTCGTATCAGATGGAGAAGTGAAAATGGAAGCAGTGGCAGTGGAACACCAGAGCACGATGCTTCAGAGGTATGAGATAACCTGGAGAAGTGGCTTATATACTGAAGTCAGGTGAGTAGAAGCAGGAGGAGATGGAGTCACCATTGGACAAATTCACTGGTTTAAGTTGGTCATGACTGTAGGCTGGGTAAAGGCAGAAGAATTCCCTGTATCAAGATCCCAAGATGTTGCAACATCTCATATCAAGATGTTGTAATATCCCTGTATCAAGATGTTGCAATGTCTTGAGATCTTGATACATGGAATCTTTCTATGCTTATCTAACCTGCGACCTACTTACACCAGCGGATTTGTCCAGCAGCGCCTTCTGCTTCTAATCACCTGATTGCATAAACTGTGATGGATTGAACACGTAAACTGTTTTAAAGCATTTGTATACTGTATGTGTACTGCATTTAGTTTTCTGTGTTGGTTTTTATTACTGTAACCAGATTTAGACAAATGACATATATTAATTTTAGTTATACTGTATTTTAGAATTTTTCAGTATTCACATTTGGCATTATCGTAGGTTTTTATTATTATGTCATTGCCTTATTTAAAGGCAGGGTGAGTGTGAATTCAGTATTCCCTCAAAACACGGCCTAATGACAGAACTGATAAAACAATGGCAGTGCTATATTTAATTCTTCAGATTTGTTTGTGTGTAAATACCGTACATGAATATTCGTCCTCTTTGTTTGCCCTGTATGTAAGATGTATTTTGTAAGTTCTTATTCGTAATCCCTTATGTAAAGGTAATATATATTTTTAACTTTTGCATGGAAAGATGCATGAAACGAGATTTACTCACACTGTACAGGTATCCCTGTCTCTCTTACACAGTAGATGTAGTCCAGGCCCACTGCGGTTGTATTAATCTCAACCAGGCTGTCAACACTTAACCCGTAAATGGTCCAAGCAGATCTACGTTCACGTGTAGTGCTACAAAAGTAGATCTACGTTTTTTTTTTTTTTTTTACATATTTTCAAATATAACAAAAAAAAAAGTAGATCAAAGTTTTTTACACATTTTCAAATGTAAAAAACAAAACAAAAAGAAGATCTACTTTTTTTACATACTTTCAAATGTTGAAAAAACGTATATATACGTTTGGACCGTTTACGGGTTAATTATACACAATAAGCGTCTTCAGTACATACTGATTGCACATGGCAAATGTATATCACACACACGGATTTAATAGAAGAAATTGTACACATCATAATAGTGAATTTGCTTAAAGTGAGCCTGCATGAACAGAGGGGAATCTTATACATATATGGTGAATCTATTCTTAACAGATTCTTCATTTTTCTAATTTTGAAGAGCCCTCAGTGTATGGTATAATTGATTTATTATTGTACTTTGGTATTGTTTCACTAAGCATGGATTTAGATTTTGCCACCGAAGTGGCTAGTTTATTGTGCACCCCATATCCATCCTGTGGATGGTAGCGCAAGAGCATGTGGATACACAAAAGGCCTAGGAACTAGGCCCCAAAGGGTTAACAGGAATACATATGGATTTATATCTACATATCTATAGATATTGGCAGTTTGGAGGGATATGTTGTGTATCTTTATATGTGTATGCTTCTAGACTGTTGTATTCTGAGCACCTCTGCAAAAACAGTGATAATGTGCGAGTGTGGTGAAAGTGTTGAGTGTGGTTGAAAGTATTTTCTTTTTGGGGATTTTCTTTCTTTTTTGGGTCACCCTGCCTCGGTGGGAGACGGCTGACTTGTTGAAAAAAAAAAAAAATCTATAGTTCACTTATCTGTTACAAGCAAATTTAGGAAATTTGCTTAGTATATCTGGTATCTTATTTTCATTAATAAGATATCTTGACATGTCACATAGGTTATTATACTGTCTGTCTCTGTATTCCTCAATAAGTGGACAATTAAGCACATAGTGTTCAAGAGAGTGACCATATGCCTGATCACATAATTTACATTTAGTTTGATCATCATCTGTGTGTCTCCTAAACTGCCAGAAGTACTTGTAACCAAGCCTAAGCCTGGCCACTACAACATCAGTCAGTCTGTTCACATTGCAAGTTGCTCCATAAACATACTTATCTACGTTCATGTTATCATAGTGGGTTATAGATCTACTCAGGCTTCTAACTGCATTCCTATAACAATCATTTTCATTATTTACTTCTAATATTATCTCCTACCTAAGCATGGTACTTAATAAAAGGGTGAAATTTTCTTTTCTCAATCAGGAGAGGAGCTACACTCCCCCTGTTCACCAAGACACAAGAGTATTATCAAGAAGATGTCGAGGATCCTCTGAAGATGGCGACTCCTCACGATCACTGTCTCTTACTCCTCCAAGATGTCCCACTTCACCACACACACGTAATAACATACATGATAGAAACAATCAGCAAAGCCATCCGGATTCCTCCAGGGTACCTCTGTTGCCGCATGGATTGGAGAATTCTTCACCTTCAACATCTTCACCAAGCCCTCCTATTCTGCCTACCTCATCAGCTACTCCACTTCCAAGACCACCTGGAACCCCTCCAATGTCAAGATCAAGTTGTATTCCTCCAAGATCCCCAGGCTCTTCTTCCCCACACGAGTCCCCAGGAACTCCATCCATAACATATCCTTCCTTACCCTTTCCTTTCTCAGTGCAAGCTGAAAACTCTGCTACTCCTAGAATATGTCCCACTTCACCATCATCCTTCCCTCCAAGACCTCACGAAACCTCCATACCTGTTACTCCAACTCGATCAATATCACCTGAATCTCCGTGGTCTCTCAGATCACCAGGAACACCTCCACCACCTCCAAGATCACCAGATATTCCTCCACCTCCTCCAAGGACTCCTGAAACTCCTCCCCTTCCTCCTGGCTCTCCTGAAAGTCCACCACCACCACCTGTATCAAAAGAAATTTCCCATAGATTAGAAGGAACTATTACTAATTCATATAGTTGTGAAGAAAGAGGTTTAGGAACTTTAGACAATCCCCCTCCTCCCCCTCCTCCCCCTATGTCTCCTGGTACACCACCACCCCTTCCATTACCTTCAGACACCCCACCTCCACCTCCTATGTCACCAGGAACCCCTCCACCACCTAACATGTCTCCTCAGAGCCCCCCTAATCGAAATTCATTGAAAAATTCACCACCTTCGTTTAAAAATCTCCCATCATTGTCACCAAGAGCATTTTCACCATCACATCTAGAATCTCATGAAAACTGTGCCAATCCTGTCTTAAATTCAGAGTCATGCCTTAAGGATAGTATGCTTCAGGAGGACAATCTAGAAAGAGATACACCATCACCATTACCTGATTGTACTTTTGAATGTCCTAAATCTCCTTCACCCCAGTTTGGTTCTCCATCATCTTCACGTTCTCCCTCTCCATCACCAATTCCAGCTACAAGACCGAGGAGTCCCCTCCCATCTGTAGTAAACATGTCACAATCCCTAAGAGTAGTTGCTCCTCCAAGTCCTTCTCTTGTTCCATTAAAAACAGAAATTCTATCACCTAGGGTGCCTATACCTGACATTCTTTCGCCAACTAACTCTGTTAAAACAGACATAATGTCCCCACCCCACCAGAGTCCACGTCAAGGGATTCTTTCCCCAACACATCCAACTAGACCCAAGCTGATATCACCTGTTTCTTCGTGTCCAAAATCACCAAAAGTCAGAAGTCCACCAAGAACACGTCCAAGAAGTCCAATGGATTTACCTGTTCCTAAATGGAAGCCTGATCCAGTAATTAGACAGAAAAGGTCATCTGAGTCAAGAACATCAATTTCTTCTATTTCTTCTATGTCATCTGTTACTGAAGTTATTGTCCCAGTGACTCCAAGACCAGTTACAATTCCTCCCACAGCAGAGAAGCTACGAAGATTCAGTGAAGAGGAGGGCCATGAGTTGAGGGAAAGATCTGCTAGTGGAGAGGGACATGATACTGCAGAGAGTGGCTTTGATGAGGGAAGTGATCTATCTCCTGACCACAAGCCAGAAGCTACTCTCAAGGGAGAACCCCTTGATGTTGACTCTAGATCTCAAGATATAATAGAAGGGGAAGGAGGGAAAGTGGAGGATTCTGTGAATGTAAAAACTGAAATTATGCCAAAGCTTGACTTTAAAAGTGAAGTATTGGATGAGCTTTGTAAATTTGCTGAAGAAGGTGATACAACAATTTACACAGGACCACAAGGAAAGACAGTTAAAACAGAGGATGAACAAGAACCCCCAAAGGATGAAGATCAAGTACCAGTAATTACAAAGGGAGAGTCGTATATTAAAACAACTACGTTGAGAAAACCTCCAACTTCATCCAAGAAAACGGAATTGCCAAAGAGTTTAGATCGATCAACAACGCCAAAGAAAGAGGAAGCTGAATCCCCTGTGAATTTTCCTAGTCTAGCCAGTGTCAAGGAGGATGCTAATAATATGCCAAAGAGAACATTAGGTTTTTTGAGAGAAAAAGATAGCAAAGTGGAAGACAAAGTGTTGACACCTGTAGATGCGGTAAAACTTCCAGTGAATGGGACCAAAGTGTCAGATTTGTTGAGCAAAAATAAAATACCTGAGGTTTCTCATTCAAAAACTAATTTAGAAAAAAATACAGAGATAGTTAGCTCTAATGAAAAAGTTGAAAAGAATGCTGGAAAAGATTTGGAAAAAACAAAGAGCTTGAGTGAGCCTACACACAGACACAAATCAACTTCTGGAACTTCTAGTAGTAAGAAATATGATTGTGCAAAGTGTCACAAGCGCAGCAAAATTAAACGTTACAATATTGGTGTACAGTGCCGACGAGATAAGACAGACTCCAAGTCTTCACCAAATTCGTTGTCTGGATCAGCGCCATGTGTGAACCAACCAGTTTTTGCAAAAGTGGACTTTGGAAGTAAGCACATATCTTTACCCAGACCTCCATGTAATGGTAAGCCTGGTTTGGACAAGTACAAATATGCCAATTATATGCATGTGGAAACATATCCTAATGGAGATGCAACAGTAGTGCATATGTACCAAGAGGAAATTGAGCCTCTTAGTAAGGAAGAGCAAGAAGAGTTAGCAGCTGAGTTTTTAGAGGTGAGAAATGTATTCATATTTTGTATTAAGATTACTAAGTCATGTTTAAGAAGATATCTACTTAAATATTTAGTTCACTGCTTCATAATTTTTGTTGTACCTTTGTGTAATTTTTTTTAAGTCTTTTATATCCTTTTGTATCTTGCACATTCTGTCAATTTCGTTACATTTTGTATTATAACTAGTTCATTGTTTATTACTGGTTTTATTCTTCCATATTCTGTATATTATCATTTAAAAAATTTGGAGACTTGCTTATGATCATTTCATGTTAATTTTTATGTCTCAGTCATTCTTGAAAACATTTATACCTTTGACATTTCATCTTGCAAAATGTACTGTACTAATTTGATTTAAGAACAAAAGAGGCACAATACCGTGTCTGGAACTACACAAATAACCCGTACATAGGAGAGACAAGCTTACGACAACTAGTTAATGGTCCAAGTCGGACCGAAACGTCATCATAAGTTTTTCTCCTATTTTTTTTTTTTTTTTCAACAAACCGGCCGTATCCCACCAAGGCAGGGTGGCCCAAAAAGAAAAACAAAAGTTTATCTTTTTACATTTAATAATATATACAGAAGGGGTTACTAGCCCCTTGCTCCTGGCATTTTTTCTCCTATTTGCAAGTTATTTGTGTATACCTTGACGCTGTTGGAGTGTGAGCAGGGTAATATTTAGTGAAGGGATTCAGGGAAACCGGTTATTTTTATATAGTCGGACTTGAGTCCTGGAAATGGGAAGTACAGTGCCTGCGCTCTAAAGGAGGGGTTCGGGATATTGGCTGTTTGGAGGGATATGTTGTGTCTTTATATGTATATGCTTCTAAACTGTTGTATTCTGAGCACCTCTGCAAAAACAGTGATTATGTGTGAGTGTGGTGAAAGTGTTGAATGATGATGAAAGTATTTTCTTTTTGGGGATTTTCTTTCTTTTTGGGTCACCCTGCCTCAGTGGGAGACGGCCGACTTGTTGAAAAAATAAAAAACTTGATGCTGGTGAGGGGCTCTTGATTTAGGGGAATTGGATCTGTGCTCTGATTCCCTGAATTGAGCCTGAATACCTTCCCCCTCCCCCTTGCACGTGTGCTGTATACTCCTCGGGTTTAGTGCTCCCCCATGATTATAATAATAATATTTGTGTATAATTTCTTTTAGTTTTCAAGGTTATTTCCAAAAATATTTCTGACTTTAGTCTTGTATTTATATTTTGTATTCACAGTATGAGCACGTTATGGTTATGGCAGTTTGTGTCTCATAATTTTTCCTCTCATGGATAGAATCAGTTTTAGAATGAGATACTGGCTTTATTTTGTATAAACGACTGCCTGGAGTGTTCTGGGGTCAGCGCCTAAGATAAGATAAGATAAGATTTCGTTTGGATTTTTAACCCCGGAGGGTTAGCCACCCAGGATAACCCAAGAAAGTCAGTGCGTCATCGAGGACTGTCTAACTTATTTCCATTGGGTTCCTCAATCTTGTCCCCCAGGATGCGACTCACACCAGTCGACTAACACCCAGGTACCTATTTGCTGCTAGGTGAACAGGACAACAGGTGTAAGGAAACGTGTCGAAATGTTTCCACCCGCCGAGAATCGAACCCGGGCCCTCCGTGTGTGAAGCGGGAGCTTTAGCCACCGGGCCACGTGACCCTGTCCCAGACCAGGCCTCTCAGTGGATGGCCTGATCAATCAGGCCGTTGGTGTTAGCTGGGTGGAGTCCAGCAAAAGCACTACAACCTGGCTGACCAGGAACTAACTTCAAAAATTTGTCCAATTCTTTCTTGAAGACAACCAGGGGTCTGTTGGTAATCCCCTGTATGTAAGAAGGGAGGATGTTGAAAAGTCTTGGCCTCTTTACACTGAGTAGTTATCCCTTAGTGTATAGCTTTAATTCCATGTGCAAGACTGTCAAACTTTCTTCACTGTAATACTGCTTTTAGGGGTATGTCTTGATGCTGGGGATACAAAGTATTGAAGGCATCCTCTGCTTCCTTGGATCAAATATAACTGCCTTTATTTCCTAGGTAGTGTGTGATCATTATGGATTTAATGCTTCACCATGAATGCAATAATAATCACCGGTGCACATTTCCCTTCATCTAAGTAGTACTCTCCTGTATGTTGTTGCATGGGTCAAGTCCTGGCTCTTGGTCCTACCTCTCAATTTACTACCTGTCAGATTCATTCTCTCCTAGCGTTGTGGGCCCTATTGTACCTATTCTTAAAACTATGTACTGTATTGAGTCTGCTTCTGCCTCTATTTTGTTGAGGTCATTCTGCTTCCTGATACCCAGAGGCTGAAGAAATACTTCCTGACATCCCTGTGACTTGTCTGTGTTTTTAACTTCCAGCTGTGTACCCAATACTCCAGAGTATTTAGTATGTTGTCATGTCTCCCCGAGTCCTTAATAATAATAATCTGTTTCTGCAAGTACATGACCCCTCATGGAAGGTTCCTTGATGTTGGTGAGGGGCTCTTGATTTAAGGAATTGGATCTGTGCTCCAGTTCCCCGAATTAAGCCTGAATGCCTTCCACATCCCCCCTCCCCTGGGCGCTGTATAATCCTACGGGTTTAGCGCTTCCCCCTTGATTATAATAATAATGCAAGTACATGATACAACTTATGCACATTATTAAGGAAATTTCTTTAGTCTCTCTTTGTAGCTCATACCACTTAGCTCTGCTTTCTTACATTACTTACCCCTCAAGGAAGGTTCCTTGATGTTGGTGAGGGGCTCTTGATTTAGGGAATTGGATCTGTGCTCCAGTTCCCCGAATTAAGCCTGAATGCCTTCCACATCCCCCCCCCCAGGCGCTGTATAATCCTCCGGGTTTAGCGCTTCCCCCTTGATTATAATAATAATAATAATAATCTTACATTACTTAGCTCAGGTTTGTCTATTTTCATTATATGTTTCCTCAGGTTTGTCTATTTTCATTATATGTTTCCTCAGGTTTGTCTATTTTCATTATTTCCTCTGGTTGTCTATTTTCATTATTTCCTCTGGTTGTCTATTTTCATTATTTCCTCAGGTTTGTCTATTTTCATTATTTCCTCTGGTTGTCTATTTTCATTATTTTCTCTGGTTTGTCTATTTTCATTATTTCCTCAGGTTTGTCTATTTTCATTATTTCCTCTGGTTGTCTATTTTCATTATTTCCTCTGGTTGTCTATTTTCATTATTTCCTCTGGTTGTCTATTTTCATTATTTCCTCAGGTTTGTCTATTTTCATTATTTCCTCTGGTTGTCTATTTTCATTATTTTCTCTGGTTTGTCTATTTTCATTATTTCCTCAGGTTTGTCTATTTTCATTATTTCCTCTGGTTGTCTATTTTCATTATTTTCTCTGGTTTGTCTATTTTCATTATTTCCTCAGGTTTGTCTATTTTCATTATTTCCTCAGGTTTGTCTATTTTCATTATTTCCTCTGGTTGTCTATTTTCATTATTTTCTCTGGTTTGTCTATTTTCATTATTTCCTCAGGTTTGTCTATTTTCATTATTTCCTCTGGTTGTCTATTTTCATTATTTCCTCAGGTTTGTCTATTTTCATTATTTCCTCAGGTTTGTCTATTTTCATTATTTTCTCTGGTTTGTCTATTTTCATTATTTCCTCTGGTTGTCTATTTTCATTATTTTCTCTGGTTTGTCTATTTTCATTATTTTCTCTGGTTTGTCTATTTTCATTATTTCCTCTGGTTGTCTATTTTCATTCTATGTTTCCTCAGGTTTGTCTCTAGTTTCGTAAGCTGCTTCCTCAGGTGTGGGTTCCATACTGGTCCTTGTAATAAATTACCTGCTTGGGTTTAGTGCTTCACATAAAATAAGTAATAGATATCAAGTGTAGTATTCCAACTAGTTTAATTCAAAATCTCACCATTTCCTGCTTTGCATCATTTATTTGGTAATGTGGATTTGTTTTTTAATTAGCTTGTGTTCAAGACAAGACTTGGATCAGATGCTTTTCTCCAAATATATTTATTGTATAGTGCAGTAGTCCCCCCTTATCCATGGGTGATGCGTTCTAAGACCTACTGCGGATGCCCGAAACCACAAATTGTAGCATACCTTATATATACATGTCGTTTTTCATTGACATGCATACCTGTAATAAAGTTTAATTGATAAATTATGCACAGTAAGTCTAGAATTAGCAATTTTTCCATGGTGGGAATCACTTCACGGCTTCTCTTAGGCTCTGAAGAACTGCCAGTATCACTAATTTTGGGCTTTGGGACCATTATTAAGCATAATTAAAGGTTATTATCTGGCCACGGTAAACTACAGATAACTGAAACTGCGGAAACTGAATCCATGGATATGGGGGTTCTGCTGCATTTATATTTTTATGCTCATACTTGTGTTTTTAGTTTATTAATCATTTCTTAAAATTTAATTCTGTCTTAGGTTGTGTTTTCTGAAGATGATAATGGGTTTGCCCATCATGTTTGTGGTATTGTCCACAATGCTGCCAGATACATGCCAGACTTTCTAGATTATATGAGTGAGAAACATCCGAACCTCTTTGTAAAGGCTGGAGTTATTGGCCACATTGGAAGAAACTCAGACCTGGAGACATATACAATGGAAAAATATAAGGATGAGGTATGTTATGTACATTATTTTCTCTTTAGGGATGTAGTCTGTAATGTAGAAGTAAATTTTGTAAAGTTGCCATGATTTTTTTTATTTCGTGTTCTTAGTAAATACAAAATTAAAATTGTACCATTAATTATGGGATGTATTCAAGGTCTTTTAATTAATTTGTTTCAAACTTATACTGCAGGTGTACAGAACATATTGTAATGGCACCTTCCGCACCGGTCCTCTGCATCAAGTCAGTCTTGTTGGGACAGTACATGAAGAAGTGGGTGGCTATTTTCCCCATTTCCTCAACATGATGGAAGAAAATCCATTCCTTCGGAGGGTAAGTTTCTTGCTGTCATTTTCATCTTTGATAATCTACCAGGTATATCAAGAGTAAGTCATAATATTTGTTTTCACTTTCGTGGGGAAGTGGAAAAGAATCCTTCCTCTGTA
Organism: Cherax quadricarinatus; assembly: GCF_038502225.1. NCBI lineage: Eukaryota > Metazoa > Arthropoda > Malacostraca > Decapoda > Parastacidae > Cherax > Cherax quadricarinatus. The sequence continues at coordinate 911,107 of NC_091386.1, forward strand.
AGAGGTGACTAAAATGCTGGGAGCAAGGGGCTAGTAACCCCTTCTCCTGTATAAGTTACTAAATGCTGGGAGCAAGGGGCTAGTAACCCCTTCTCCTGTATAAATTACTAAATGCTGGGAGCAAGGGGGTAGTAACCCCTTCTCCTGTATAAATTACTAAATGCTGGGAGCAAGGGGGTAGTAACCCCTTCTCCTGTATAAATTACTAAATGCTGGGAGCAAGGGGGTAGTAACCCCTTCTCCTGTATAAATTACTAAATGCTGGGAGCAAGGGGGTAGTAACCCCTTCTCCTGTATAAATTACTAAATGCTGGAAGCAAGGGGCTAGTAACCCCTTCTCCTGTATAAATTACTAAATGCTGGGAGCAAGGGGCTAGTAACCCCTTCTCCTGTATAAATTACTAAATGCTGGGAGCAAGGGGCTAGTAACCCCTTCTCCTGTATAAGTTACTAAATGCTGGGAGCAAGGGGCTAGTAACCCCTTCTCCTGTACAAGTTACTAAATGCTGGGAGCAAGGGGCTAGTAACCCCTTCTCCTGTATAAGTTACTAAATGCTGGGAGCAAGGGGCTAGTAACCCCTTCTCCTGTATAAGTTACTAAATGCTGGGAGCAAGGGGGTAGTAACCCCTTCTCCTGTATAAATTACTAAATGCTGGGAGCAAGGGGGTAGTAACCCCTTCTCCTGTATAAATTACTAAATGCTGGAAGCAAGGGGCTAGTAACCCCTTCTCCTGTATAAATTACTAAATGCTGGAAGCAAGGGGCTAGTAACCCCTTCTCCTGTATAAATTACTAAATGCTGGGAGCAGGGGGGTAGTAACCCCTTCTCCTGTATAAATTACTAAATGCTGGGAGCAAGGGGGTAGTAACCCCTTCTCCTGTATAAATTACTAAATGCTGGGAGTAAGGGGGTAGTAACCCCTTCTCCTGTATAAATTACTAAATGCTGGGAGAAAGGGGCTAGTAACCCCTTCTCCTGTATAAATTACTAAATGCTGGGAGCAAGGGGGTAGTAACCCCTTCTCCTGTATAAATTACTAAATGCTGGGAGCAAGGGGGTAGTAACCCCTTCTCCTGTATAAATTACTAAATGCTGGGAGCAAGGGGCTAGTAACCCCTTCTCCTGTATAAATTACTAAATGCTGGGAGAAAGGGGCTAGTAACCCCTTCTCCTGTATAAATTTAAATGCCAGGAGCAAGGGGCTAGTAACCCCTTCTCCTGTATAAATTACTAAATGCTGGGAGCAAGGGGGTAGTAACCCCTTCTCCTGTATAAATTACTAAATGCTGGGAGCAAGGGGCTAATAACCCCTTCTCCTGTATAAATTACTAAATGCTGGGAGCAAGGGGCTAATAACCCCTTCTCCTGTATAAATTACTAAATGCTGGGAGCAAGGGGGTAGTAACCCCTTCTCCTGTATAAATTACTAAATGCTGGGAGCAAGGGGGTAGTAACCCCTTCTCCTGTATAAATTACTAAATGCTGGGAGCAAGGGGCTAATAACCCCTTCTCCTGTATAAATTACTAAATGCTGGGAGGAAGGGGCTAGTAACCCCTTCTCCTGTATAAATTTAAATGCCAGGAGCAAGGGGCTAGTAACCCCTTCTCCTGTATAAATTACTAAATGCTAGGAGAAAGGGGCTAGTAACCCCTTCTCCTGTATAAATTTAAATGCCGGGAGCAAGGGGCTAATAACCCCTTCTCCTGTATAAATTACTAAATGCCAGGAGCAAGGGGGTAGTAACCCCTTCTCCTATATAAATTACTAAATGCTGGGAGCAAGGGGCTAGTAACCCCTTCTCCTGTATAAATTAATAAATGCTGGGAGCAAGGGGGTAGTAACCCCTTCTCCTGTATAAATTACTAAATGCTGGGAGCAAGGGGGTAGTAACCCCTTCTCCAGTATAAATTACTAAATGCTGGGAGCAAGGGGCTAGTAACCCCTTCTCCTGTATAAATTACTAAATGCTGGGAGCAAGGGGGTAGTAACCCCTTCTCCTGTATAAATTACTAAATGCTGGGAGCAAGGGGCTAGTAACCCCTTCTCCTGTATAAATTACTAAATGCTGGGAGAAAGGGGCTAGTAACCCCTTCTCCTGTATAAATTTAAATGCCAGGAGCAAGGGGCTAGTAACCCCTTCTCCTGTATAAATTACTAAATGCTGGGAGCAAGGGGGTAGTAACCCCTTCTCCTGTATAAATTACTAAATGCTGGGAGCAAGGGGCTAATAACCCCTTCTCCTGTATAAATTACTAAATGCTGGGAGCAAGGGGGTAGTAACCCCTTCTCCTGTATAAATTACTAAATGCTGGGAGCAAGGGGGTAGTAACCCCTTCTCCTGTATAAATTACTAAATGCTGGGAGCAAGGGGGTAGTAACCCCTTCTCCTGTATAAATTACTAAATGCCAGGAGCAAGGGGGTAGTAACCCCTTCTCCTGTATAAATTACTAAATGCCAGGAGCAAGGGGGTAGTAACCCCTTCTCCTGTATAAATTACTAAATTTAAAAAAAAACTTCTTTCATTTTTCTTTTTAGGTCACCCTGCCAAGGTGGGAGACAGCTGTTACATAAAAAAAATAAACTGTGGAACACCCCTCAAGGGAAGTGTGTTAATGTCAGTGAGGGGCCCTTTTGATGCAAGGAATTGGACTAATTTTTACCATCCTTGGATCCATCCCATTTGCCTCCCATTTCCCAAGCATTGCATGATCTTAATGGTTTTAGAACTTCCCCATAATAATAATAACACTGGAACAAATCACAACACTCAGTTTGGATGTGTAAACTATAAAAATTTTATGGATTTTTTATCTTGAAATTGTGGGTTGTGAATTTTATCTGTACAACGGTACCTTGAGTTTCGAACAGCTCCTGACTCGAACAGTTATGTAAGTGTATTTTTTGTAAGTGCTTTCGTAAGTGTATTTTTGGGGGTCTGGAACAGACTAATCTAACTTACATTATTCCTTATGGGAATAAATTCGTTCGGTATCGGCACTGGAACGGCCTTCTGGAACGAATTAAGTTCTTAGCTCAAGGTACCACTATACTTTCATTTCACTACTTATACATAACAATCTCTTGTACATTTCTGTACAAGAGATTTTATTATGGTAGGCACTTGATGCATAGCAAACCTTTATTATAGATGACATTTTTTTTTTTTAGGTAGAGCTTTATCAAGTCATGACTAACACATTCACACTTGTTGGATGCCCAAGCCCCTCACATACAAAGCCTCCCTTACCCCGTCCCTCCAGGGGTTAAATTGTATTGCAACTGTTTTAAAGCAGCATGACTTTTTTACTTGCAGGCGATGCCTTGGGGTCCTATGTCTATAATAAATATGAGTTCGCCACAGCAGAGTAACGATGGACCTATCTTGTGGATTCGACCTGGAGAACAGCTCATACCAACAGCTGAACTGGGTAAATCTCCAGCTAAAAGAAAAAGGTAAAAACACCATGCTAGTCTGTATATGGCAACTTGTTTTTTTGATTCTCGACTAACTGGGCCATGGGGGGCATTGTCCTGCAGAACACCCTCCAAGTAGCACCCTTCAATGGGAGTGCCTTGATGCTGGTCAGAGCTTTTGATAGAAGGAATTAAAACTGCCTTCTTCCTTGGATTCGAACCTTTCTTCCCCCAAATGCTGTATTAGCCTCTTTGTTTTTATTATTTTCTTATAAATACAAATCGAATTAAATTAACTACCTAATAGTCCAAGTCAGACCAAACGTCATTACAAGTTTATTTCTCTTAGGTGCAGGTTATTTGTGTATCTTTTTTTATTTTTAAATCAAATAAGTGATTTCCAAGGAAGAAACTGAATTTCTGTTAAGTGAAAGTGGTAAGATAGCAGATAAAGAGGCAGGGACGTAGGGAAAGGGATGAGAATGTTTGGAGATTGTTGTTTGTAGGAGATTCAGTGGAAGCAGAAATGTAATGTTTAGGATGAAGAAGAATACAGTCTCTTGGAATGAGTGAACATCTATATATGTACTGTGAAGGAGGGATGGAGATATGTTGCAGATTTTGAACTGTAGTATTGACACGCCTCTGGCAAAACAGTGGTGGAGTGAGTGATGTTAAAAGTGTTTCTTCTTTTTGAGTTGCCCTGCCCCAGTGGGAAATGGCCACTGTGTTAAAAAAAAAAAAAATATGAAGGTTGAAAGTAAAATCTGTAGAGTGGTGGTATATCATTAGGTCATCAAAATGAGTCGCCATCATCTTATACGTATTAATATTGAACCTTTGTCAGCATTCGCTGTTTATTGAAGAGTGAGGAATGTATGCAAATATTGGCAACTAAAATGTTAGGAAAGAGATTTAAAGGTAAATATAATATGACTTCTGCATATTGGGTAAGTATATGGCAAAATTGTGATTGATAAATGATTGGGTAGACAAATTGTTGATAAATGACTCAAGAAATCGTAATGACACGATTGCAAACACCACTGGTCACAGAGGTGCCTGTGCTAACCTTCCTATGGTGTAGAAATATACCTAGTTGGATGAATCTTATTGTGGCTAGCTGGTCTAGTGGCTAACGCGACGGGCTGGAGTTTTGAGACTCTATGACCGCGGGTTCAGTCCTGGCCGGGGGTATGGTTTGTTGATAAATTGCAAATGAATTGTGCATTTGATGAAGGATAGGGATGTGTAGCCCTGGTGTTTGCATCAAGTACGCAGGTGGGCAGTTTTTACCCAAGAAAAGAGAGCTATTTCTTTTAATTTGAAAAAGGCATATGACTGTAATAGGAAGCAATAAGATAAGTACTGAATTGCAGTGGTGTGAATTCGGTGGAAGTTTGTTAAAAATTATTTTGGGAGTGACATAGAGAAGAGGAATTTTGTTTTTAGTCAGAAAATATTTAATAAATGTTTAGGATACTACTGTGTTTTAATGTTTATAGATGTTGTTAGGGGGAGTTGTAGCTTAGAAGGATAATGAATCTAATAGGAAATGAAAGTTGACTCACTTACTGTTAGTAGACGGCAGTGCTATTGAGAGAGTCATATGAAAGGTTGCAAGGGTTGATGGCAGAGCCGGAGAGTGTTTGGAAAAATAGGAAGACAAGTGAATGCAGAAAAGAGGAAGGCGATAAAAATTAGTGAAAGTATAGGAGATAAATGATTAGGGAGTCAGATTTGAAGGCAAGAGTCTGGAGAAAGTGAATGTGTTTAGATACTTAGGAATTGATTTTCTGTGTCAACTTGGATATGGAAAGAATGAAGCAAATCACAAAATATTTGAGGGAAAGAAATTTGGTGTATTGACAAATCCACAAAAAAAGAAAGAAATTAGTAATTGAATTCAAAAAGGGAAAACGAATCGAGCTATAATGATGCCAACACTTGTATGGGTGTGAAGCATGTTCTTCGAAAGTTACAGCAAGGATGAGGTAGTCAGCAGTGAAAATGTCTAGAATCATGTGCAACTGGTATCTATTTACCCTTAATGGTATTCTCGAACATAAGATTTGTGTATTTGTTTATAGTGTGACTTTGTAAAAGGTCCAAGTCGGACCGAAACGTCGTCGTAAGCTTCTCTCTTTTATGTGCGGGTTATTTGTGTATCGTTCCAGTCACGTTATTGTGCCTTTTTTTGTTATTTATACAGTATTTAATTTTTCTTCACACAGAACAGGAATTAATGAATTGCAACGGCTTCAGTATCTACCACGAGCCACTAATGCCAGGGAAATGATGTTTGAAGACCGAACTAAAGCTCATGCTGACCATATAGGAGCTGGACTTGACAGGAAAACTACTGCAGCTGTTGGTGAGTTTTAGATATTAGTTCCCTCTTGCAAATAAAAATGATAGTCATTTATAGTTATTTGAAAGCAAAAATTTAAATCTTAGTAGAGGAAGTCACTTTCAGCTCACACCTTGATTTCTGTCTTATAATTTTGAAAATTTCTTCTCATTCCAGGAGTGTTGAAAGCTGTCCATTGTAGCCACGATTACTATCACAACCGTGTTGTGAAAGATGTTGTAGCTTTTGATGCACATGACTTCCACGAGATTGTAGAAAAACTTCAGCTAGACCTTCACGAACCCCCTATATCCCAGGTATGTTCTGTTTGTGTACTTATGTTAACGGGTTGTCTTTACAAGAAATGTTATATTACCAGCCAAGAGACGGAGGGGTTATGCCCTCAATATAATACTTAGATTTTTTTCATATACCCAAGTTTATAAGTTTAGGGGTCGTCTATCCTCAGAGATAGGAGTGAATCAGGTTTTTATTTTTTTTGGCATTAGTTAAAATGTCCAGGGTTTTAATATCCTCTGAGGAAAATAGTGATATTTATACAATATATAAGTTTTTATCACCCTGGTACAGTAGTTTATACAATATACAAGATGTTTATCACCCTGGTAGTGTATACTGTATATAAGTTTATCACAATAGTAGTTTATACTGTGTATAAGTTTTTTATCTCCCTGGTAGTTTATACTGTGTATAAGTTTTTTATCTCCCTGGGAGTCAGTCTTCACAGATGGGAGTAAGTCAATTGCTTCCTGCATCAGCAATCAAAACATACGTGTGTTTTGTATCTTCCACCCCTCCCTCTGCATCATCAAAGGTTTAAGGTGAAAAAATGGATATTATGTTTATGTACAAATTCTTTATCATCCTGGGAGTCAATAATGATCAAACTACTTTGTAAATACCAGAACTAATACTACTACTACCACCCTGAGAGTCGGGTTCTGGTTGTCTGTGGGAGAGAGGAACGACAACGGCCATGTATTTTTGTACTGGTAATATACAGTTCTTGAAGGTTAAATATAACTTAAGGGATGGTTAAGGTTATTCCTTTAGTGACTATAAGAGAGAATTGTTGTAACATTGTGCTATCAGTGGTTACTGCAATGTAATCATGATATAGTACGGTGGACCCTCGACCAACGATGGCATCATCTAACATTAAATCCGACTAGTGATACATTTTAACGCTAACATTTTGCCTCGACTAACGCTAAAAAAACTCGACGATATTCGTTCTCGGGTACCAATTAATATCGTTAGTTGAGGGTCCACTGTACTTGCTTTGTTAAGGTTAGCACAGTAGGGTATCTCATATACAGCACCTGTTTTTGGAGTTCCACGTTTTCATTGGCTTTCATTTGTGCTATTGTTCCACCTCCGGGAGGGACATAGTGAACAATGACTCGGTTTGAAGCCAACGAAAATGTGGAACACTGAAAAGGTGCTGTATATGTGGTGCCGTCCTGTACCTGTCTTATTATATTGATGGGGAAGCTCTAAACCTTTAGGGGTCATACAACACTAGGGCAATGTGAACCGGTCAGATTTGACTCTAGGAAAGAGATGGCAACTCCCATTCCTTAGATCAACATCCTTTCATTAACCCGTAAACGTTCCAAACGTATATATACGTTTTTTCAACATTTGAAAGTGTGTAAAAAAAGTAGATCTTCTTTTTGTTTTTTTACATTTGAAAATGTCTAAAAAAAACTTTAATCTACTTTTGTTTTTTAGTTATACTTGAAAATATGTAAGAAAAAAGTAGATCTACTTTTGTAGCTCTACGCATGTGAACATAGATCTGCTTGGACCGTTTACAAGTTAATATCAAAACACTCCCATTGAAGAGTTTGCAGAGCATAGTAAAAAAAATATCACATTGCACAGTTGTGGTGTTTCACAGTTGACGTTCTTTATTGCAGTGTGTACAATGGATAGAAGATGCAAAACTGAATCAGATGCGGCGAGACGGTGTGCGATTTGCCCGCATCCAGCTGTGCGATAATGATATTTACTTCTTGCCTCGGAACATCATTCATCAGTTTCGCACCGTGACTTCAGTTTGTAGTGTTGGTGAGTTAGTTACAATATGCTATTTCACTTTATCATTTCTATTTCTTAAATGTTAAGAAAACTTTACGGTTTTCTTCTTTTTTGGGTCACCCGTCCTTGGTGGGAGATGGCCAATACGTTGAAAAAAAGATACCTTATTTTGCGGCTTGTTAGACATGTTTTTTTTTTTTCCATAAAAATGTCTCCAAAAACCACCCTGCGTCCTATAAACTGAAGGTCAGTGGCGGGAGCTATAAGTTTGGGGTGTGGGGTGGGCTGTAGCTCTCCCAGTTATGTCTGATGCCGAGCCATTGAGACTAAAACAAGTCAGATAAGTCAAAAAATACGGTAATAATGTGGGACTTTGTTTAGCATACAACAGACCAGTTCTAGGTACTTTCGTACATTAAACCAATTAACATTAGTAGGGATATTTTTCTAGGCTTCCCAGGATGTGTTTTTGGTGTGGATATGTCATGAATGCTGTTCTCAAGGAACCAACTTAGCCAGGTCCTCACTGAATGCACACAATCACTGGCTTCTACTACATCCTTCATGGGATTGCCTCTCTTATGCAATTCAGTGACCTCTCCAATTGCTTCTGGCCAGCAACTTACTCCTGCACATATTAACTTGTCAGTAGCCAAAAATGTGCAACAAACTTTGCCTTCAAGACCATGTGGTGCAGGGGAACCACAGAGACAAAACTGTCCACCACACTGACTGAAAAGGCCCTTAGGATGCAGCCAGTAATTATAGGGAATCCTGAGATGACCTACAGTAGCCGATGATCCAGGGTAGGGTATTACTTTGGACATGAAATTACATCTTGTGCTTTCTACCCGTCACACCTTAATGGCAGGCAATGTACATAAGAAAAGGCTCTTACTTTGAATGATTTCTTCCCCAGACCATGAAGCTCAATCAGTCTAAAAGGGTCGGTGACAATTTGCAGAAACATTCCTGTCCCAAATATAAAAGGTACAAGCTTTCTTCTTTCTTTCTTTCAACACACCGGCCGTATCCCACCGAGGCGGGGTGGCCCAAAAGGAAAAACGAAAGTTTCTCCCTTTACATTTAGTAATATATACAGGAGAAGAGGTTACTAGCCCCTTGCTCCTGGCATTTTAGTCGCCTCTTGCAACACACATGGCTTACGGAGGAAGAATTCTGTTCCACTTCCCCATGGAGATAAGAGGAAATGAACAAGAACTAGTAAAAAAATGTAAGAAAACCCTGAGGGGTGGGTATATACATATATGCTTGTACATGTATGTGTAGTGTGACCTATGTGTAAGAAGTAGTAGTAAGACATACCTGAAACCTTGCATGTTTATGAGACAGAAAAATGGACACCAGCAATCCTACCATCATGTAAAACAATTACAGGTTTCCGTTTTACACTCACTTGGCAGGACGGTAGTACCTCCCTGGGCAGTTACTGTTTACCAACCTACTACCTAGGAAAAGGTACAAGCATATCAGCAAAATTCTTGGGTTCATTAAAAATTGGAAATAATTTAAATGCAATTCTCGCCATAATAGGGAGTCATTGCAGCTCAAACAAGTAGGGACTAGTGAGAACTAATTAGGAGTGAAAATACCAGTCTCATTGCTAAATATTTTTATTTTAAATAAAAGAACAATTATTGCAGTTTGGAGGGATATGTTGTGTATCTTTATATGTATATGCTTCTAGACTGTTGTATTCTGAGCACCTCTGCAAAAACAGTGATAATGTGTGAGTGTGGTGAAAGTGTTGAATGATGATGAAAGTATTTTCTTTTTGGGGATTTTCTTTCTTTTTTGGGTCACCCTGCCTCGGTGGGAGACGGCCGACTTGTTAAAAAAAAAAAAAAAAAAAAAAAAAAATATTGCAGGCTTGTGGTAGAACCTAACTTCTCAAATGCAATATTGTATAAAGACAATGATTCTTAACCTTGCTGGCCACTATAGACCACTAAGTACTTATTGTGAATCAGTTTATCCTATATTAGGAGGATTTCCTTTTCTGCACATTTGATAATGTTAGGTAGTAAGATGGTAGACATCATCCATCCAGGGAAGGACTACCATCCACTCATGAATACAAGATGGAAGCCAGTTTAATATTTTGATCTCTAGATGAATTATTGATATTTTTCTTCAGTCTGGTGAACACAGAAGATGACCGGTAACTCTTACAATAATCTGCTTACATTCAGTATACATTTACTTTTCTGTGTTTCCTAATACAGTGGACCCCCGGTTAATGATATTTTTTCACTCCAGAAGTATGTTCAGGTGCCAGTACTGACCGAATTTGTTCCCATAAGGAATATTGTGAAGTAGATTAGTCCATTTCAGACCCCCAAACATACATGTACAAACGCACTTACATAAATACACTTACATAATTGGTCGCATTCGGAGGTGATCGTTATGCGGGGGTCCACTGTAGCTCATTTTTTTTTTATTAACACACTGGCCGATTCCCACCAAGGCAGGGTGGCCCGAAAAAGAAAAACTTTCACCATCACTCACTCCATCACTGTCTTGCCAGAAGGGTGCTTTACACTACAGTTTTTAAACTGCAACATTAACATCCCTCCTTCATATTTCCATAATATTTCCTTTGCACCCAAGTAGTAGGTTGGTAAACAGCAACCACCCAGGGAGGTACTACCGTCCTGCCAAGCGAGTGTAAAACGGAAGCCTGTAATTGTTTTACATGATGGTAGGATTGCTGGTGTCTTTTCTGTCTCATAAACATGCAAAGTCCTAGGTAGTAGGTTGGTAAACAGCAACCGCCCAGGGAGGTACTACCGTCCTGGCAAGCGAGTGTAAAACGGAAGCCTGTAATTGTTTTACATGATGGTAGGATTGCTGGTGTCTTTTCTGTCTCATAAACATGCAAGGTTTCAGGTACGTCTTGCTACTTCTGCTTACACTTAGGTCACACTACACATGCATGTAGAAGCATATATATATATATATATATATACCCCCTCTCTGTTTTCTTCTATTTTCATGCTAGTTCATGTTCTAGTTTATTTCCTCTTATCCGTGGGGAAGTAATTGGAACAGAATTCTTCCTCCATAAGCCATGCATGTTGTAAGAAGCAACAAAAATGCCGGGAGCAAGGGGCCAGTAACCTCTTCTCCTGTATACATTACTAAAGTTAAGAAGAGAAACTTTTGTTTTTCTTTTCGGGCCACCCTGCTTCAGTGGGATACAGTCGGTTTGTTGAAAGATGACGATTTCCTATTCAGTATAGGAAGCCTGGTGTAATGCCAAGATACAGAGCTAGTGATCCATTAATTAAACCATTAACAGCTAGCTATATGACATACAGGATTTAACATTACAATAGGACCCTCCTTGTGGATTCCTGGAAGGCTTTAGACTACAAGCTGTAAACCCTTGGTGTAAGATGAATTGTAATGAATTGGTTGTGACAAAATTATGTAAAACTAGTTTTTCTAGTGGATCAAGCTATGGGATATTAGCGTCCAGCATTAATAAGTATTGGAGGCATGAATTTTAGGGTGTTGGAAATGAAAATATGGGAGTGGCGAGAGAGTGAGAGAGAGTCAAATATGAATTAATACATTTATGGTAATCATAATTTAGAAAAGTTTATTAATGTCTTAAATTATAAAAGTGACATTGAAATGCATTCACTCTGGATGAAATCATTGTCCGTGATATGACTAGTTCTTGCAGGTGATTTTTCACTTTTTTTGTTTGTGTTTATTTCATTTGGAAGGTAACAGCAGAATTTCATGCAGTAACAACTCATTATACCCTTTTCTTTCAATTAATAATTAGACTGAATGTGTGTAAAGGTAGAAAGTTGAAAGTGAACATAGAAAAGAGTAAGGTAATGAGGGTATCAAATGATTTAGATAAAGAAAATTGGATATCAAATTGGGGAGGAGGAGTATGGAAGAAGTGAATGTTTTCAGATACTTGGGAGCTGACGTGTCAGCGGATGGATTTATGAAGGATGAGGTTAATCATAGAATTGATAGGGAAAAAAAGTGAGTGGTGCATTGAGGTATATGTGGAGTCAAAAAATGTTATCTATGGAGGCAAAGAAGGGAATGTATGAAAGTATAGTAGTACCAACACTCTTATATGGGTGTGAAGCTTGGGTGGTAAATGCAGCAGCGAGGAGACGGTTGGAGGCAGTGGAGATGTCCTGTTTAAGGGCAATGTGTGGTGTAAATATTATGCAGAAAATTCGGAGTGTGGAAATTAGGAAAAGGTGTGGAGTTAATAAAAGTATTAGTCAGAGGGCAAAAGAGGGGTTGTTGAGGTGGTTTGGTCATTTAGAGAGAATGGATCAAAGTAGAATGACATGGAAAGCATATAAATCTATAGGGGAAGGAAGGCGGGGTAGGGGTCGTCCTCGAAAGGGTTGGAGAGAGGGGGTAAAGGAGGTTTTGTGGGCGAGGGGCTTGGACTTCCAGCAAGCGTGTGTGAGCGTGTTAGATAGGAGTGAATGGAGACGAATGGTACTTGGGACCTGACGATCTGTTGGAGTGTGAGCAGAGTAATATTTAGTGAAGGGATTCAGGGAAACCGGTTATTTTCATATAGTCGGACTTGAGTCCTGGAAATGGGAAGTACAATGCCTGCACTTTAAAGGAGTGGTTTGGGATATTGGCAGTTTGGAGGGATATGTTGTGTATCTTTATACGTATATGCTTCTAAACTGTTGTATTCTGAGCACCTCTGCAAAAGCAGTGATAATGTGTGAGTGTGGTGAAAGTGTTGAATGATGATGAAAGTATTTTCTTTTTGGGGATTTTCTTTCTTTTTTGGGTCACCCTGCCTCGGTGAGAGACGGCCGACTTGTTGAAGAAAAAAAAATACAAAGTAATACATGTAACTAATAAATAAGAACTCTTTGGTAAAAAGTTACAATTTTTTTCAATGGATAAGTAGTCACTACTGAGGTAAAGAGGTAATACTCGCCCATCAAGCCATTACACTCGCTTTCAGGCCTGTAGCTTAACCAAAATTTATTGAATTAATTTTTTTCTTTTATCTTTCAGCATGGCATGTTCAGCTGAAGCAGTATTACCTTCCTAAAACTTCAGAGAAGGATAAAGAAAAGCTCTCTAATGAGAATTCCCCAGTCCTCTCTCCAGTAAAAATAGACCTCACAGAGAAAAAGGAGAAGTCGTCATCTGTTTCTTCAACGCCATCTAAACATCACAGAAGCCACAAGCATGACAGAAAGGACAAACATGAAAAGGAAAGGCACGAGAAGCATAAACACAAACATAGGGCCAAAGATAAAGACAAAGACAAGCACAAAGACAAGGACCATCATCGAGGTGAACGGAGGAGTGAACACAAAAGCAAAAAGAGAGAGAAACCAGAGAAGGATGAAACGGAGAAAGTAAAGAAAAGGCTAAGGTTGGACTCCAGTTCATCATTGGACGAGTCAGTTGTGGAAGGTAAGAACGAGAAAGCTAGTTCAGGTGATATAGGGGAGCCAGAGGCTAAGAAGCCTAAAGTAGAAGAGAATGGACCAATTGATGAGAGTAAAATGGAACCTAAAGATGAGTCAAAGATTGAACCTAATGCCGAGTCAAAATTGCTGCCAGAGGTAGCTGCTTCCCCACAAGAAAATCAGGTAGATATTGAAGATAAAAATGTAAATAATATACAAGAATGTTCCGAGAATAACAAAATAAGCCTAGAGGTTGGTCAGTCAAAAAAAGAGAACGGAAGCCTTGAAAAACCAATTAGTGGTCCCAAAGTGAAAACCACTGGAGCAATAAGCAGACCGAAAACTCCCAACAAAGTTGCCGGTGGCCAGCCAGCATGTGATGTTCTTGAAACCATAATGGCTGGAATGTCACAGTCAGGAATGCACAAATAATGTCTGAGAAAATGTGTTTTTCGATACAGAATTCCTTAAATTTGTAGAAAACACTTGTGAGCTCGAATTTTTTTGGACGAAACTGAAGGAATATTATAAAGACCGAGTTCCATTAATAAATGATATGCATTTAATGCCTTAGATACATCAACAACTATTTTGTGTGACCTCTTCATGCTCTTCGTATAATAATTATTAGAAGAAACACTTCATTCTTACAAAGGATCTAATTCTAAACATACCCAGGTGATTTTTAGTTGAAATTCTTGTGTCCTCTATAGATAGAGATGTATATTGCTGTAGATATGCTAACTTATTTATTCATAGATTTGACTAAAGTAGGGTAGAGTTCGGTAATAATTAAATACCAGAAAGCCTTGTAAGTGAATATTTTGTGCCAGTTCTCTTCTTCAGTGGTAGCTTGCTTGTGAGATTTAAAAGGCATTGAGTAGTTAGCGTAAAGAAAGTGACAAAATGCCTCGGAGAACTGAAGTTTTAACTGTTACTACATAATTGGGTATTTCATTTATATGCAAAGACATAAAAGATATCTTGCCTGATTATTGTGCTTTTAGAGAATGTGTTACCAGCTGACATGGAGTAATAATAAATAATAATAATCTGGGGATGCATTGGAATAATTTTGGGATGTATGCTGTATGATAGTGTTACTGTAAGGACGGCCTCTGCTTGAAAAGGATGTGCAATATATATAGTGTTCTTCAACATAATTTTTAAATAATTTTTTTTCTTCTATAAGTGAAGATATTGTATTTGCCACTCAGTTAAGGTATATAATGGTATATACTTATTAGTCATAATTGCTGCAGCAAATACGATACTCTCCATACGATTTATTTTTCCCGTTCTTAGCCTTTTAAAATTTACTTAGAAAATGTTATAATTTCATTGGTTATGATTCAAAATCAAAATCTTAAATACTTATATATAGTATAGTTAAATATGTCTATTCAGTATCACACACAGATAGAAAGTTGCTATTTTTTAGTTTAGGGCAAATATCGGTTATAGTTTTTTTTAGCATTTTGATTGTTTTTTATATTAGTTAAAATGAGATTTAAAATTTGGCTTGAAGATGGAGTTAAAGATCTTCAGATTTTATAAAAAGAGATTCATTATCAAGTTTTAATGATAATAAGCAAAGAGATTTGACCTATTTATCCAACACTGGTGAAGCTCTGTTGTGAATCCCTGGTGGTTATTTCTCCTTAGTATTTCAGTGGCTTCTAAAAAATTACTGCATGATATATATGTAAATAGCATAGCATTGGTTGTTATTGCTAAGTTGGATTCAGCTTAGAACATCTGAAAACTTCATAAGCACAGATTATCATTTTCATGTCGGTGTATTGGTAGCTAATGTTACACGAACTATTAAAATTTATTAACCCGCTGTTACAGCCCAGTAATTTATTGAGTATTGCTTGTTGAGGAAAAGCCAGGTGAAATGCATCAAATCATTTACTAGCTTGTCAGTAGTAGCGTTGACTGAGCACCACACAAATTTTGTGTTACACAGTTTATGTTCGACATTTGATTCATCACCCTTATGGTTGCATTTGAGTAACCATATAGTACTTAAGCTATTAATATAGTTATAATTTCTTAACTGGTTATGAGTTGTATACCGTTTTCACTCAAGGACATGAACGTAAAGGCTGTGAGTGCCTCGGCGAGAATGAATGCTAAGATTAACACTGCAATTCACTGTTAGCATATCTGGCACCATTATTGCTTTCACCCCCCTCCCCCCTCAGTGAAGATAGCATATGTTAGTTTAAGCTGCTGTATCAGTTTCCAGTGGTGTATGCGCGCTAGGTTAGTTTTAAAGTTTTCCTGACAGTACAAAATTACTTGGGGAACACTGAGCAATGTTGCTGACAAGGTTCCTGTGGCAAATATGGTATTTCACCAATTTATGCCAATTTCTATGTCGCTTGTCAGCCCATTTGTAGAGTATAATATTTGGGAAAATGATTGATGTGTTATCATACTTGAGAATATTGGAAACTGTGAAGATGTTTAATGCAAACCCTGATAAGCATAGTGTTATTTTTACATCACAGAAATTATATATAGATACTTTTTTTGTTTGCTTTTTATATTGTGAAGTACTGTAATGTTGAATGGTCTGAGGAAGGAAACAGTTGTAATACTATTTTTAAAGATAAATACTGGGAAGATGGTTATTGATGAGGTATTGTGAATGCTGGGGAGTTTGGTGGAAAAGATTAAGTCTTATTGGAACAAGAAAAACTATTGCTCTTCACTTACGTTGATATCAGCACGAGTTATTTTAATCATTTGTTGATTCTTGTAAATGTTTCACTATTTTTGATTGATCAAGTGTCAGCACTGGACATACTTTAAAGTTTAGGACATAATCTGTATTTTCAGTTTTATGGCTCGTAAAACATTATCCATTTACAGCTGGATGTTTTCCGGATGAAGGTGTATGCCAACGACATTGGAGATAAATTTTTATTAAAAATTTTCTTTTGATGATGAAGCTTAATTATCTAGTGAAAATGACTGAAGCTAAAAGCTAAAATGTAGTATGGAGCATTTAGTCTTGAGTGTGTGTATGTGTGTGTGCGTGCATCATGTGCGTGATGCTTTTGTTACCTCCAAGATATTTGCCATTGTTATTGCTTCTGTAGGGTCAGTAGATGGAATTTTCAGTAATAAGTTTCAAGATGGAGTAAATGACACGGTGGATACCTTTTATTAACATTTTTCTCACACAATTTCTTCATAAAGTCTATATAGAATACATGAAAAAGAGAAGTACTGTTTATATACAGGTAGAGACAAAGGATGGTGAGGTGCATGGGTGTATCTCAGGGCAAAGGAGCAGTGCACTATGTACACTGGACCATTGTGTTGGCTTCCAGACTCCTTGATAACCTGTAAGTATGATGTAAGCTAATGACTTGGCTAACAAGAATCTTCATCTAATATTGTCTTGTTCTTTGATAACCATTTTTTGCATCGGTCCATTTCAGGATGTGATTGTCAGTATATAACACATACATTGCATTCTTCATGCTTGCTGGTGTTCTTTGACCTTTTTGACTATGTCAGTTAAACATTATATTCATCACAAGTGAATGATGTAGACTAATTTTTCAGCATTATGGTGGATATGTTTGGATCTTACACGTATCTTGATAATAGTGGAAGTGATGACCCCTATATGGCTGCTGTTGAATAGTGTGTTGGCAAGGTTGGTGGCAACAAGTAAGAAAATGATGTGCAAGAATGGTATATAATACCGACAAGATGAAATTAAGACACATGTGCAACATCTGGGTATCTTTATTGTAGACGTTTCGCCATCCAGTGGCTTTATCAATACAAATTCCAGGAATTTGTGTTGATAAAACCACTGGATGGCGAAACGTCTACAATAAAGATAGCCAGATGTTGCACGTGTGTCTTAATTTCAAGAAAAAATTATGTACCTGTCATCTGGTTTTTCTGTTTTGGGTGTAGTTATGAATTTAACCCTTAAATGGTCCAAACGTATATATACGTTTTTTCAACATCTGAAAGTATGTAAAAAAATGTAGATCTTCTCTTTTGTTTTACATTTGAAAACGTGTAAAAAAACTTTTATCTACATTTTTTTTTGTTATATTTGAAAATACGTAAAAAAAAGTAGATCTACTTTTGTAGCTACGAATTTGAACGTCGATCTGTTTGGACCGTTTAAGGGTTAAGGACATTTATTTTTTCCAGTTGTGTATGAAGTAAGATTGGAAGTAGAGCTTGAAGATTTTTTTTGTCACATTTTTCTAGAAACTCTGGCTGCTTTGTCTGTACACATACTCCTAGGCAGAGCCTTATTGGCGCCTCTCTTGGTTCAGTATTGTGCCACACTGAGTAGATAAGACTGTGTTCACTAGTAGGTTTCTAGTAAACATGGAATTTCAGCCATGTATCTGATTTGCAGAGAAAGTGGCAATGCCAAGGGGGAAACTAAAGCCTCAATAATCTCACCCCCAAATAAAAATTATAATAAACAGTTTGAAGTGAGTCCCATAGCCTTCACTCTTCCAACCAGCCTGCCACTCTTAAGCTGCTCCTATGTGAAATTCTAAAGCTGCCACTGTGCAGACCAGAAAATCTGGGAAGGAATGTGTTATTGTGTTCCTCCAGTGTGAATTGGATGGAAGGTGTCAACGTTTCTTTCTCAGAGTAAGATGCCTGGAATTTCTAGAGGAATGGTGATATTATTATCCAGGCTCTGCTTCCTGTCTTCACACAACTGCAGACAAACAGTACTTAACCAATTAAGAGAGAAGAACTGGACAGGTACTTCGTTTCTAACACTTCTAACATCGTCCCTTCTCGCTGACGGCCCCACTATTGACACAGACTCCCTCTTTGAATTTTTGTCAGCAACAGCTTTATTACACAAACTTTATATACCTCCAACGCTGCCGCCACTCTACCACACTTACCTTAAATCCCTTCTTGCAGATGGCCCTAGCGTTGACTTACAATCACTTTTTGACTTTTTGTCAGTAAGTGCTTTACTGTACGAAGTTTGACACACAGTTCTTAGCATCCCTTCCAGTCCTTTCCTCCCCTCACCTCTGATCCTCCCTCTCTACCTAGCTGTTTATTGCCTCAGCACGATTTTCTGCCCCACAGCACTGTACGACCCTTGTCATTTAGCACTTTCTCTGATTATAATAATAAGACATCAACTTTATATGTACATCACTCACGAAATCGTAATGACACGATTGCAAACAAACCATACCACGGGCGGGATTGAACCTGCGGTCAGAGAGTCTCAAAACTCCAGACCGTCGCGTTTGCCACTGGACCAGCTAGCCACAATAAGATTCGTCCAGCTAGGTATATTTCTAAACCATAGGAAGGTTAGCATAGGCACCACTGTGACCACAAATGCAAGTTTTTTATGTATGGTTTATATGCACATCCTTTAGCATGCCTCACAGCCCTTCCTAGCTGTACCTCTGTTTATACTCTTCATCCCTCATTGATCTCTGATCAGGTATATTACACCTTTTAGCACGCCCTACCCTGCAGTGCTATATGACCCTTGTGGGTTTAGCACTTATTTATGATTATAATTTTCCACTTCTGGTGCCCTCATCCTTGCTAACATGGTGCAGAAGCAACAATGTAAGTCGTCACTTCTACCACCATCAGAGACTTTACTAGAGCTAAACATAGCCACCATAATGCAAAAATTTAGTCTACATTATTCCTTGTAATGAATGTGATAAGTGTTACATAGGGTATCTCCACGAGTCATTGTCACTGTGTACATGCAGAATGAATAATGAAAGCAACGCATATGTTTTACATTGACGTATAGACGGTTACTTCATAAAAAGCAGATACTAAATATGATATTAAAGAACAAGACAAAGGTAGATGATTAGAATCTGTCCTTATCAGCACCACAGCACAGGCTGTTTGAGAGGTGGGAAATGGGTACTGTGGGATGGAACAGCTGTAAGGTAAAGACACAGATGAGTCTTGGGGGGGGGTGTTAGGAAGTGTTTCTTCAGTCTCAGGGTAGTTGGCAAGAGGAGTGACCTCGAAGAAGTGATGGAAGCATACTCCATACATAGTTTTTAAGAATAGGTACAATAGGGCCCAAGTAGCTAGGAAAGAGAGAGAGAATCTGGCAAGTGGCAATTTGAGAGGCATGACCAGGAGCTATAACTCAACCCCTGCAACCACATATAGGCGAGTACAGAACCATGGGAGTTTCACGTTATCTAAATCTTAGCTTAAAAAGTTGCAAGTCATCCAGGAACCCATGAACCAGCATAATGCTGCAGTATGGTATACTCCCTGCAGTGCTCCCTTGCCCTAAAATCCCCCTGTGCACCTCCCCATGTATTCTCTACTGACGATAAAGCCCACTGTGTGGTCAAAACATTGTCTTTAATAAAAATATCCACTTGCATCTAGGTATCATTTACTCCACCTTATTGGTATTTATACCATTCCAGTATCATATTTAAATATGTTCTGGCTTAATAACTTGGCCATTAGCATATGAACTTGAAGACAATGGCAGTTTCATGGAGTTCAAATGAAGTTGTGATTTTCTGTCATAAAAATCATGACTGTATACTAATTTTACCAGTCATCATTGAAGAGAATGTTTGAGTGTTACTACTTCCATCCATGTCACGTAGAGTAGTTAGTGAATTAAACTTTAATTCAGATTTTCAGGTTATCAGTCTGGGTAACTGGCTTCTATTATGATATGCATTTTTGTAGGCCATTGCATGCCAGTATATTTCTTTGCAATTATTTTTTTTTTCTTTATTTTTCTTGGTTTAATAGCAATTGGAGCAAAGCTTACTAATTATAAAGCTTTAGGCAATGAAACACTTACAATAATCATGATAATGGTAGGGTGTCAATTGACAAACATTTACTGCTGGGAAAAAAAATGTGTGTTGTACAGTGTAAAATAGAATTTTTAAAATAGAATTTATGTAAAGAAAAACTTTTATAAGCTCTCCAGCTGTAGATGCAGCTTAGATCTTTTCTCTATTCTAATATATCTTCTCTGCAGCAGGATGGCTCTTGCAGAACCTTTGTACATATACACGCGCACATGCAGACAGATGTAAACCAGATGTGAAAGAGCGGTTACAAGAATGTCAAAGTCAGTGAAGTTGAGGAGAAATGTGAGGTATTAAAATTTTAAATGCAAAGGCTTGGAATTCCAAATAGATAGCTGATACTGAAATAACTGAAAAAAGGAAGAAAAGAAATTACAGTGGACCTCCACTTTACGATCAGCTCCCAATGCGACCAATTATGTAAGTGGATTTATGTGTGTTTGTACGTGTATGTTTGGGGGTCTGAAATGGACTAATCTAATTCACAATATTTCTTATGGGAACAAATTCGGTCAGTACTGGCACCTGAACATACTTCTGGAATGAAATAATATCGTAAACTGGGGGTCCACTGTACTTTTGGATACTGACAAAAATAAAGCGATGGAATGAGATGCAGTAAGACCATTGATTTTAAAACAATGTGCAGAAGATAAGACACATGCACAGCAGTTGGGTGTCTTACTTATCAACTTGTTGATATATATTTTTTTTTGACAAACTAGCCATATCCCACCGAGGCAAGGTGACCTAAAAAGAAAAATGAAACCTTTCTTGTGCAGATGAGTTATGCTATCCACTTTTGGAAAGTGTTTATGATTTCACTACAAGAGGGAAAAATGGCAGACCTAAAAGACACAGAGGACCCATTAAACTATCGGCCAGTTTTCCGAGAAGTATTGTGAAACTTAGAAAAAGTTATTACAGGAAAGTGGATAAAATACTTGGGGAGTAAAAACATACTAAATAGTAAGTGTTTTGATTTAGTTTCCTCATGGGGAAATGTCTCAATTGGGGTGCCACAAGGGTCTGTGCTTGCTCCAGTGTTGTTAATTTAAATGAGTTGTCAGAAGGAATAGAACACGATGTGAATATTTTTGCAAATAATGCAAAAGTTCTTAGGTAAAATAAACAAACAATAAATCATTACAGGATGACTTTTATGGAGTAGATGGAGTGACACATAAATGCCATATAATGGAAATAATAGGAAAGCTAAAGCAGGCCACATGAAAATTAGAAGAGGTCCAAAGAGGAGCCACAAAATGGCTACCAGATCTGAAAACTGAGTTACAATAAAAGGTTAATGCTAAAGACACCAGCTGACAGGAGACATGAAACATAGTACTTGCATATAAGGTTATAAAAGGACATGAAAGAATAAACTAGTAGCTGCAACAGGGATGAAGGACAAGTTGTATGTTGAGGAAAAAAGTGAAACTGAAGGGATTCATGAAAGTATTTTTCTTTACAGTAGTAGACCAGTGGAAGTGGAAGTTGCGCTACAGCAATTGAAAAACTGAAACAAATTAGAAAATGAAAAATGACTGAAAACGAGACACTACATGTCTCACGTGTGCACTCACACTCGCAAAAATAATACAAAAACAAACACAAAAAACACACTGGGGAAAGGCTGCAGATACAACTGGACAAACTGCAAGATTGGCCAGAAAAGTGATTGCTTGAATTCAACCTCAGCAAATTCAAGTTCATTAAGATTGGGGAAGAAAACAGAAGACTGGACATGGGGGACCAAGGTTGCAGACCTCACTCATAGAAAGACCTAGGGGTGAACATAATGCCTAGCACTTCACCAGAGGCTCACATCAACTAAATAACATCTGCAGCCAATGCTTGCGTGGCAACTCGAAGAGTGGCCTTCAGGAATATTAACAAAGAGTCTTTCCAGGCACTTCTGTGAAACTTACATCAGGCCAATCTTGAAGTATGCAGCACCAGTATGGAACCCATACCTGAAGAAGCATGCAAGAAACTAGAGAAAGTGCAGAAGTATGCAACAAGGCATGTTCCTGAAGTAAGAGGCTTGAACTACGAGAAGAGGCTAATAGAACTGAATCTAGCAACACTGGAAAATAGAAGAATCAGGGAAGATATACTAAGATATACTAAGAGAAATTAATAAGGTAGGTAGGGATAGACTATTCGAGAGGCAAAAAAAAAAGGGAACTTGTGGACATAGCTGGAAGTTAGTCACAGATGAGCCACAGGGATGTTAGGTAGTATTTCTTCAGTCTCAGAGTGGTTGGGAAGTGGAATAATCTTAGCCCACAAGTCTAAGAGGGAGTGAATCTGAAGAGTGGCAAGGGGCAGGGTCAGGATCTGAGAATCTACCCCTGCAACCACAAATAGATGAGTACACACACACACACACACACACACACACACACACACACACACATACACACATACACACACACACACACCATAAACTTGAAATATGTTTAAAAAGTTTTGTTTATACTCCTGCACAACTGTTTCTGGGCTGTCATCATCATTCTTCATACTGTATAAAGTTGGGTCTTCTAGATCATATCTTCACATGTGGTGTGAGGGCACACGATTTTTGTTGGTCTTTCCATTAATTGCTCTTTGAATTCCACTTCACATGTTATATAAGCTAAATCAGATGTTATAATCCTGTTCATTCTTACATAACACCTTTACTTCGTAGAAATTTTGCTTCTTGTATGTATTCCATATGTTAATGTGCAGTTAATTGTCAAATTGTTACTAGACTTTCAAGGTGATAGGTATTGTCATTTGAATCAATCAGGTTTTGTAATGACAATGTGTTTCGTGGATTGTAAATTATAACAACACTATTGTTTATGGTAAAAAAAAATTCTTAGATAATGCTGCTGCAGAATTTTTGCGGCTCAAGGACAATTTTCTTACTTATATCAGTGGCTGGGTTGATTCACATTTTTACCAGTTGAGATGGCTTAGCTTAGTATCAAAAACTAGCATTATTTACATCAAAGCTGATAATCCTGTAGCCTTGCCGAATATGCCGTGTATTTTGGCACGTAAGGTTATCAAACATTACTACCAACTTGATTATTAAGGACAAGCTAAGATTTTAGTAGGTCATTCACAAGTGTTCTTGATTGCAGCTGGTAGTGTATAAAGCATCTTAGGTTCAGAGACCTCACTTCTTATGTGGTTAATAAAGGGAGCATAGCATGTGTCAGGGCATCTTAATTGTGAATCTGACTGAGGAATGGTATTAACAGATGTGGTAAAAAGAGAGAAAGAATGCAGAATGAGTTTTTAATGTTGTTTCACTTGGCATTGAGCAAAATGTTGTCAAAATAAAGACTTGCTCTGGTAAGAGTAATCACAACTAAGCCACACTTGGGAGAGGGTCCTCACCTGAGTTTGGGTTATTGGTGATATGCTCTGCAAATTTTTTCTCTCTACTAATTTGCAAATACTTGTAACAAGATGTAGGCCACAAGAGTTTGCAGCATGACCATTCATGAAACGAGGCGCTGAATGACCCATGTGGGTTTAGCGCATGATGAAATACAATACAGTGAAATGAGAGGTGTATGTACTGTAATTATGGTACACGGTGATTCCTCGGGTAGCAGATGAATGTGATTATGTAACAGATGTACATGATTATGTAACCCTCCCTTTCTCTTCAGCGAACCAAGTTTTCACGGTCATGAGTCTTTCCTGGTAACTCAGGTGGTTGTACCTCCGTGAACTGATGAATGGTGAGATAAAATGTGGTCTATAGATCTTTACAAGTACAGTAGACCCTCGACTAACGATATTAATTGGTACCCGAGAACGATTATCGTTAGTCGAGTTTTTGTAACGTTAGTCGAGGCAACATGTTAGCGTTAACGTATCGTTGGTCGAATTTAACGTTAGTCGATGCCAACGTTGGTCGAGGGTCCACTGTATAACAAATCATCAAAGACAAATTTTTATTGAGATGCCTGGGAACCAAAATCTAGTTTGTAAGTCTCAAGTAGCGTGCATTAATTACAAGACAGTGAAAATTACTGGTAGAAATATTCTTTGTACTTTATTGTATATCAGCCCATGAAACTGAAATACAGTATATGAATCTGAGCTGGTATTATGCCTTGGTAGTACAACACATCAGTCAACTTTAGAGATTTACCAATCAAAAACTAATAAAAAAATGAAAAAAATAGTCTCAGCATTCCACCTTTGTCATTACATCCTCAGTGTTTACCAGTGTTCACGGCACGATGAGGTTAGGAAGTTTACACATCATGGTATATTGATTTTACATCTATGTTTCTTATTGATTTTACATCTATAATTGTTTCTTATTTATTCGGATGGATGTATTCTATTTCCTTTGTATATTTTTGTATATTTCTTATGTGTATGTTAAATATGATCTCACCTGAAATTTATGTCTTGTTTTTGGTATTTACCCATGTGCAAATATTGTTAGATAAGAATTTTGCTATTTTTTTCCTCAGAGCATCCTTAGGGGCTGCAGAGATGTCCCATTGTGTGATGTCCTGATATTTATTCTTCAAAGTCATCCTATTTTCCGTCTCATTTGTAGTGTACAGAACTATATTTGTGGATAGTCTTAACAGATAAGCTTTTTGTTATTGTAGCATAAATGCTGACAAGTCTAGTGTTACAAAATATTTTCAGATTATATTTTATGAATGTACTAGTATAAATATAATATCTACATTTATTTTATATATATTTTAGTTTTGGTTTAGTTTATTTCTGCAGCTTCCTAAGTAAGGTAACTTCTGGTTTATTCGCTGTGTGTATCTTCTCTATTTTTACACCTCCCGCGTTTTGCGATTGTTAAGTTTTAAGATGTTTGAACTATTCGTGATGTGTAAATCACAAAGTGTAAATATGGAATAAAATATTAGTATGTTAATACAGTACTTGTCAATTTAACCTTCAGAGGAAAAACAGACTAAACAATGGTTTCTATAACTGTAATAGATTTTTTTAGTAATAAAAGATTTTTCAAAATGCATTGCAATATTTCGTTGTGGGTTTAGCATAGTTTTGATTGTAAGTAGTAATTAGTTATCCAAATTTCTTTTAATTTGTCAGCTAAAGTGAACAATTTCTAAAAAGCTTAGGAAATTTAATTGTAAATTGTCAGAGAAATTTTTTCTTAATATTGCCCTTCAAGGGAAGCTCCTTGACACTAATCAGGGGCTCTTGATTCACGAAATTTTACTTAACCTCCATTTCCTATAGTCAAACCTGATTTGCTTACCATTTACCCAGGTGCTGTGTTACCCCTATGGGTTTAGCACTTCCTGATGAATATATTAATGATGTGGAGGCTCTATTATACATGAATTTTTATAGAAAAAGCAGCAGTGGGACTTAAACATTTCAGTAATAATGCAGCTAACAATACCATGGCCCTTGAAGAGTGTGCCTTGATGTTGATAAAAGGCTATTTCAGGGACTTGAATTATTACATTCATGGGCAAGCACTAAACTTGTAAGGGTCATACAGCACTTTGGAGAATAGGAAGCTATCAGTTTCAACATTAAGTGGGGGAAGTGGCAATCATATTCAGTTTTTGGATAAAGAGCCCTCGGATCAGCATCAAGAAATCTCCCTCAAGGACACGATGGACTGAAGGTATCCTCCCCTTCCTCAGATCAAACAACCCCAATAATGGATGAGAATAGTTGAGCAACTTGTAAGATGTATAAGAAGCAATTAACATAGCATTAAACATCCCATGAATTTTGATGGTGATGGGCTCTTGATTTAGGGAATTGGATCTGTGGTCCAATTCCATGAATTAAGCCTGAATGCCTTTCCCCCCACACAGGCACTGTGTAATCCCTATGGATTTAGTGCTCCCTCATGATGAAGATTTCTGAATCTCAAGTTTAATGACCCTTGTGGGTTTAGTGCTTAGTCATGATTATAATAATGAGTGACAAAGGAAGCAGGGGAGAGAAGGCAGGTTAATCCACTCTCCTTCATTTAACAAAACATTTGACATACAGACTACTGCTATACAAACTGTAAGAGGTAAACTACTCGAGTGGATACGGACTATCTGGCTGGCAGAAAGCAAAGTAATTGTGAGGAGAAAAAAATGTGGTGGAACGAGCCCCCCAAAAATCATGGTTTGAAATTTGCTGTTATGTACTGAAGCCTATGTATCAATGATGATGAATTAGACACTTATGCAACATATGGGAATCTTTATTGAAGAAACTTTTTGCCACACAGTGGCTTCATCAGTCCAATACAAAGTAGAAATGGGTAAGGAGAGGAGAAGTTTGAGGTAATCAGTCCCTCAAACTTCTACTCTCCTTACCCATTTCTACTTTGTATTGGTGCTGTATAATCCTCCGGGTTTAGCGCTTCCCCCTTGATTATAATAATAATACTTTGTATTGGACTGATGAAGCCACTGTGTGGCGAAACGTTTCTTCAATAAAGATTCCCATGTGTTGCGTAAGTGTCTCAATTCTTCAACTTGTCGGTTTTCTAAACCATTCATCACTTCTGCAACACTTGGATATCTTTACTGTGGAAATGTTTTGCCAACCAGTGGCTTCGTCAGTCCAATACAGAGAAGAATTGTTGAAGATCAGTAGTAGTTTGAGGTAATCAGTTATTTAACCTTGAGTTCCCCTCAAGGAAGGTTCCTTGATGTTGGTGAGGGGCTCTTGATTTAGGGAATTGGATCTGTGCTCCAGTTCCCCGAATTAAGCCTGAATGCCTTCCACATCCCCCCCCCAGGCGCTGTATAATCCTCCGGGTTTAGCGCTTCCCCCTTGATTTTAATAATAATAATGTACAGCCCGTGTGGCTTAGCACTTCTTTTTGATTATTATTATTATTATTATCACACTGGCTGATTCCCACCAAGGCAGGGTGGCCCGAAAAAGAAAAACTTTCACCATCATTCACTCCATCACTGTCTTGCCAGAAGGGTGCTTTACACTACAGTTTTTAAACTGCAACATTAACACCCCTCCTTTTTGATTATAATAATAATAATGCATGACTCCAGTGGGTTTAGTGTTTCTTGTCCATGACTGTAAAAAAAATATAAGCTGAGAGACAGAGCCAGGAGCCATCGTCTTTCTAATTATTGTACATTTTTAAATGCAGTGATAGGACAGTAATCTAAATATAAATTCACAGGATAAATAAATAATTTTATTTAGGTACAGGTACACATAAATACAGCAACACAAATTATCATACATGGTAACATGTAAATTACCCAGGAAAACCGAAAGAAAGAGGTCAAAGTGATTTATTTCCATTGGGGTCCTTGAGTAATACATCTCCCGGGTAAATGGGAAACAATTAGGTTTGATCCAAGGAAAGAGAGGATAGATCCATCTCCTAGGATCAAGAGCCCCTCATCATCAAGACACCTCCCTCGAGGCCACAAGTGAATACAGAATTTCGAATCTACAAGTTTTCCCGCCATCAGAAAGTAGAATGAATAGCCGTGGCGGGCAGCGTACACCCTGGCGCGTGATTGGCTGACTGGGGAGCGCCAAGCGCTACGATTGGCTAGCAGCCAGCTGGTCGCCGTGATTGGCCCAGGGGACGACCAATGAGGACAGAGGCGTCCATTTTGGCCGGGAAGCTGCACAGTCTTGTTGTGTTTACACTCTCTTACCCGGGTCTACCACCGTTACCTCCATATTTTACCCCTTTTTATCGTACCCTTGACCCTCTCCGCCCACCCCTGGGCACTATAACGTGCCCTGAGAGTGGCAGGAAGGGCAGAGGCCACCTGTGGCCCTTAAAAACCTCACAAATAACAAGAATTAAGCGTGTGTTACCATACCCTCGTGCCAGACTGGGTCCTCCATATTTCACAAAATGTCAGAATCCGGCGCCTCTCCGGCCAAAATAAAAAAGCTAGACCCCACAGAGGAGGTTCACGAGACCCGGGAATATGACCCAGAGACACAGAAGGCCCTGGAGGAGATAGACTCGTGTCAGAACGAAATAGATCAGCTTAATGAGAAAGCCAGTGAGGAGATCCTGAAGGTGGAACAAAAATATAACAAACTAAGAAAACCAAATTTTGAGAACCGAAGCAAAATTATCCAGAGGATTCCTAACTTCTGGGTGACTGCTGTATCCTTTTATGTTTATTGTGGTATCAGTGGTACTGGTGGTATTAGTGGTGTCAGTGGTACTGGTGGTATCAGTGGTACTGGTGGTGTCAGTGGTGCTGGTGGTATCAGTGGTACTGGTGGTGTCAGTGGTGCTGGTGGTATCAGTGGTACTGATGGTGTCAGTGGTACTGATAGTATCAGTGGTACTGATAGTATCAGTGGTACTGATGGTGTCAGTGGTACTGATAGTATCAGTGGTACTGATAGTATCAGTGGTACTGATAGTATCAGTGGTACTGATGGTGTCAGTGGTACTGATAGTATCAGTGGTACTGATGGTATCAGTGGTACTGATAGTATCAGTGGTACTGATAGTATCAGTGGTACTGATAGTATCAGTGGTACTGATACTGACTGTATCAGTGGTACTGATAATATCAGTGGTACTGATAATATCAGTGGTACTGATACTGACTGTATCAGTGGTACTGATACTGTATCAGTGGTACTGATAATATCAGTGGTACTGATAATATCAGTGGTACTGATAGTATCAGTGGTACTGATAGTATCAGTGGTACTGATACTGACTGTATCAGTGGTACTGATACTGTATCAGTGGTACTGATAATATCAGTGGTACTGATATCAGTGGTACTGATAGTATCAGTGGTACTGATACTGACTGTATCATTGGTACTGATACTGTATCAGTGGTACTGATAATATCAGTGGTACTGATAATATCAGTGGTACTGATAGTATCAGTGGTACTGATGGTATCAGTGGTACTGATAGTATCAGTGGTACTGATAGTAACAGTGGTACTGATAATATCAGTGGTACTGATAGTATCAGTGGTACTGATAGTATCAGTGGTACTGATGGTATCAGTGGTACTGATAGTATCAGTGGTACTGATACTGTATCAGTGGTACTGATAGTATCAGTTGTACTGATGGTATCATTGGTACTGATAGTATCAGTGGTACTGATAGTATCAGTGGTACTGATACTGTATCAGTGATACTGATAGTATCAGTGGTACTGATAGTATCAGTGGTACTGATAGTATCAGTGGTACTGATAGTATCAGTGGTACTGATGGTATCAGTGATACTAACTGTATCAGTGGTACTGATAGTATCAGTGGTACTGATAGTATCAGTGGTACTAATAGTATCAGTGGTACTGATAGTATCAGTGGCACTGATAGTATCAGTGGTACTGATGGTATCAGTGGTACTGATAGTATCAGTGATATTAATTGTATCAGTGGTGCTGATAGTATCAGTGGTACTGATAGTATCAGTGGTACTGATGGTATCAGTGGTACTGATAGTATCAGTGGTACTGATGGTATCAGTGGTACTGATGGTATCAGTGGTACTGATAGTATCAGTGGTACTGATGGTATCAGTGGTACTGATGGTATCAGTGGTACTGATAGTATCAGTGGTACTGATGGTATCAGTGGTACTGATGGTATCAGTGGTACTGATAGTATCAGTGGTACTGATGGTATCAGTGGTACTGATGGTATCAGTGGTACTGATAGTATCAGTGGTACTGATACTGTATCAGTGGTACTGATACTGTATCAGTGGTACTGATAGTATCAGTGGTACTGATAGTATCAGTGGTACTGATAGTATCAGTGGTACTGATGGTATCAGTGGTACTGATAGTATCAGTGGTACTGATACTGTATCAGTGATACTGATAGTATCAGTGATACTAATTGTATCAGTGATACTAACTGTATCAGTGATACTGGTAGTATCAGTGGTGCTGATAGTATCAGTGGTACTGATAGTATCAGTGATACTGGTAGTATCAGTGGTACTGATAGTATCAGTGATACTGATAGTATCAGTGGTACTGATAGTATCAGTGGTACTGATAGTATCAGTGGTACTGATAGTATCAGTGGTACTGATACTAACTGTATCAGTGATACTAACTGTATCAGTGATACTAACTGTATCAGTGATACTAACTATCAGTGATACTAACTGTATCAGTGATACTAACTGTATCAGTGATACTAACTGTATCAGTGATGCTAACTGTATCAGTGATACTAACTGTATCAGTGATACTAACTGTATCAGTGATACTAACTGTATCAGTGATACTAACTGTATCAGTGATACTAACTGTATCAGTGATACTAACTGTATCAGTGATACTAACTGTATCAGTGATACTAACTGTATCAGTGATACTAACTGTATCAGTGATACTAACTGTATCAGTGATACTAACTGTATCAGTGATACTAACTGTATCAGTGATACTAACTGTATCAGTGATACTAACTGTATCAGTGATACTAACTGTATCAGTGATACTAACTGTATCAGTGATACTAACTGTATCAGTGATACTAACTGTATCAGTGATACTAACTGTATCAGTGATACTGTATCAGTCATACTGATACTAACAATTGTATCAATAATCACACTTATATTCTTCATTATATCAATAATCACACTTATATTCTTCATTATATCAGTAATCACACTTATATTCTTCATTATATCAGTAATCACACTTATATTCTTCATTATATCAGTGACCACACTTATATTCTTCATTATATCAGTAATCACACTTATATTCTTCATTATATCAGTGACCACACTTATATTCATCTTTTACATCTTATTGTTACTAGTAACCCCAGTAACGACACTTATATTATTATTATTTTAATATTTAATGTTACTAGTAACAACTGTATCAATAATCACACTGTTATATTATTATATTCCTCTGTTACACCTTAATGTTACGTCAATGACACCACAAATATTAAGTAAAAAGACACAAGTGCAACTATTGTGACATTTTATTGTGGCAACGTTTCGCTCTCCAGGAGCTTTATCAAGCCTTAACAGTGTTCCTGGAGACCCCTCAAGGAAGGTTCCTTGATGTTGGTGAGGGGCTCTTGATTTAGGGAATTGGATCTGTGCTCCAGTTCCCCGAATTACGCCTGTATGCCTTCCACATCCCCCCCCCCCCATGTGCTGTATAATCCTCCAGGTTTAGCGCTTCCCCTTGATTATTATAATAATAATAATAATAATAATGTTCCTGGAGAGCAAAACGTTGCCACAGTAATTAATGCCACATTAGTTGCACTTGTGTCCTCTTACCTAACATATTGTTGGTAATTCTGCCAATATTAATACACTACTAATATTGCTGGTACCAGCAGTATCACAGACCACACATTTATGCTGCACTCTGTGACCCTAGTGGGTTTAGCGCTTAGTTATGACAGTATAATGTTTAACAGTAACCACTAAACCTATGAGGGCTATAAAGTACCTGTGTTATTCTTTGGGTAACATTGAAAATGGGTTGTGGCAAATATTTTTGTTAAGTGAGTTTGGGTTTGAGAAGACTAGGTACTAGTATGGGCCTGCTGCAGTGTTCCTATTTTCTTATGTTCTTATGTACTAACCACAGGAGACATAAAGTGCCTGTGCATAGGAGGCTATCAGGTTTGCTCCAAGGAAGAAGAAGAAAGGCTCAGTTCCTTGTATCAGGAGCCTCTCACTAGCTTCAAGGTACCACTAGA
This sequence comes from Cherax quadricarinatus, assembly GCF_038502225.1. NCBI lineage: Eukaryota > Metazoa > Arthropoda > Malacostraca > Decapoda > Parastacidae > Cherax > Cherax quadricarinatus. The sequence continues at coordinate 942,965 of NC_091386.1, forward strand.
CAGGGAGACACTGTGATGGTTAGACATGTAGCTATTAAAACTTTAATAAATAGGTAAATTTTTTTATGTACATGTATACATAAGTACAATTATCATACATAGTTTAACATGTAAATTACCTGTATAACACAGAAAAGTCAAAGTGCCTTATTTCCATTGTGGTCCTTGTAATATCTTGTTGAATATAAAAATGGTATTTAGTACCAACAGAATGATTAGTAAGACACATATTCAACAGTTAGTATCTTTATTTTGCAACGTTTCACCTACCCAGTAGGCTTCTTCAGTCGAGTACAAGAGAGTGAGCAGAAGCAATAGAGACAATGTAATCAGTCCATCACCCTTAAGGACGTGGTCCTGAGGTGGTCAGTCTGTCAGCTTGGAGAAGAGTTTTGCTCCATTGTCTGGAACATTGTTCCAGAGCAAAACTCTTCTAGGCTGAGGGACTGACCACCTCAAAACTTTATAATGAGTATGTATGTAAATGAAAAATGACACATATAAGGACCACTACTATCCACGGTTTTGGTATGCATGGCAGGTCCTTAGAACATGTCCCCCGCAGATATGGGGGTCCTTCTGTACTCTGCAAAAGATGCTGTATACCTGGAGAGTGTTCTTGGGGTCAGCGCCCCCACAGCCCGGTCCATGACCAGGCCTCGTGTAGTATTTTATAATGGAAATAATTTCATGGTAGCACAATTCTGTCCTTATTGAGGCACATCATCAGGAGGCTATATATACGTCTAAGTGCTTTTGGCCATTAAATGTGAAGAATTTTTCTTAACTTGTGTCCAGTTTGTTAATCACCCTCAGATTTCTGCTATACTTGAAGAAGAAGAGGAAGAATGCCTACATTACTTGACCAAATTAGATGTAGAGGAGTTTGATGATATTAAGTCAGGCTACAGGTGTGTTAAGTATATTAATGTTCTGAATCTAAAAAAAAGTATATATGCATATGATTAGCCCGGATTGTATTTTGTAAATGTTCAATTTACAGAAGTAATATGTAAAGGATTCCCTTTGAAGATTATTTTTTATTAATTGAACCAAAGTCTTAAAACCATTTTCTCCACACAGACATCTGGATCCAATGTTAATGTACGTATCCAGATGGCATTTTAAAAATTAAATAAATGTGTGTGAATTATTTTAAGACAAATAGACTTTACTCATGATTGGTGGACCATATTCCTTATTACATTAACATTCTAGTATCACATAGTTTAATATTTTGCTTTAGTTTTTAAAATGTGTCTTGATCCTTTTATTTAAAACATAATTTTTCAGTTTTATAATTATTGCTTAAATCGTTTGTACTCTCATATTTATGTAATCTTAAGTTAATATAACAGAAAATACTCCAGGCAGTTATATCTAACTCTAATTTTGATTGGCCTGGAGGCAGTAAATCAGAAGTTAAGATGAGTATAAAATATTTCAACCTCACATTGAAACCCCGTTGTTGAAGGAAATCACATTTAAACCAATGCGTACAGCACAATACTCATCTTGTTTTAGTGTCTTTACATGGGTTTGTGTGTTATTGACCACTGTATATTAGTACTAATTAATACAGTGGACCCCCGGCTTAAGAGAGAGATATTATTTCATTCCAGAAGTATGTTCAGGTGCCATTACTGAACGAATTTGGTCCCATAAGGAATATTGTGAATTAGATTAGTCCATTTCAGACCCCCAAACATACACGTACAAACGCACTTACATAATTGGTCGCATTGGGAGCTGATCGTAAAGCGGGAGTCCACTGTATTTATATAATCTTGCTTCTGTTTTCCATTAAGGGACTTACCCCTCTTAACTTGCTGTGCCCCTCATCTGAAGTCTTCTCTGTCATCTCACATTATCTTAGCAGTTCTACTTTTTATAAATTGCCGATTTTCACATCTTGAATTTCATGTTTTTTATTTGTTTTCAGTGTTGTACTCAGACCAGTTTGGAAGGATTACACATCAATATATAAAATGTTTTCTTTTGTATTCATCTCTGTCGATTCATAATTTTTACCAGCAATGCTATATGTAATCTGTGGAAAAAGATATTATACCTGGAGAGGGTTTCGGGGGTCAACGTCCCCCGCGGCTCAGTCTGAGACCAGGCCTTGTGATACTATCAGTATCACTATACCATAGTAATACTGTCAGTGATACTGTCATTATCACTATACCAGTTTTTAATATGTGATCTGATATGTCATTAGAAAATAAACACAAGGTGAGGATGACCAATAATGAAACATTGAAAGATATTTGACATCTTACAGAATTACATACACAATATTGATCCCAATTTTTAAATCCCAGAAATCTTTCAATGATTTACCTGGAAACCTACAAATTTTGTCATTTTTCTGTGAAAGACATCCTCCTCCTCCTACCAGCAAGTACATATATAGTGGGTTTTTTGTCGTGATTTGTATCTGATTATTGTCAAGTATTGTAATATAAAGCACACTGATTTTTTTTATTTTTCAGAATTAAATTTCATTTTGATGAAAATCCGTACTTTGAAAACGAAGTTCTTACAAAAGAATTTCACCTTGGCTCGACAGGTATGTTTAGTAAATATTATTTAGTTCATGTTTAAGAGCACTTCAGGTTTTGAATAGAAACCTAAGTAAAAAATAAACATTTAATGAGAATTTTAATGTGGGGTTTACTTAGACTTAATAATTCTGCTGATGTATATTCCTTATGAAATTAAATTATATTAGGAGCTTTTAAATTTTCAAGGATGTATTAAAATGTCATCTCTCTGTACTGGGAAATACTTTTTTATTAACTCAGTGGCTGTCTCCAGCCAGCCAACGTACAGCAACTCTAAGAAGGAAACACATTCACCATCAATCATTTAATTGCCATCTTTTGAGAAGAGTGCTCATATCACAGTCAGATTATCCTCTTGACTGCAACATTTCTAACCCTCCTTCAGAGTGCAGGCACTGCCCTGCCCACCTCCAGGATTCAAGTCTGGCTAACCAATATTCCCTGAACTCCTTCATAAAAGTTACCCAACTCATACTCCAACAGCACATTCATTAGAAAACCACTTGGCTTCACTCACTCCTATCTAACGCTCATACAGAATGTATTTACACCTTTTATCATTTCATTAGACCAGTGACATGTTTGCTTTCTCTCTTCATAATAAATTTGACAAAATAAATATGAATAACATTCTTTGTTACACTGCAGTATATTCTTATTATACAAGGAGGTGGGAAAATATGGGATGCAAATATATTACAGGCCAAAAGATATTTCAGTTATTATGTGTGGTGCATAATTAGACATTTTATTGATGCAAATTAGCATTTTAGCCATCAGTTAAAGCAGTCTGAATTATTGCTTAATGTTTGTTAACTATATGTATGTAATGTACAAGTTTTATGTTGAACCAAACTCGATGTTAAAGAGCACTTATGACAATTCTTAAAAAATTGTGATGGGGAGTTGAGGATGCTCATGCGAGTCCATTGTCATTTGTTTAAAAAATATTTGAATTGCCATTTCAAATTGTACTTTTAGGTTCTGCATTTTTAGATTTTTTATTAATTAATTTTGAGAATGATGATTGATAGAAAGGGAGGTGAGGTTCCTCTTGGTATCATTTCCACAGTTGTTTTCATAAGAGTTCATTGTTTACCAGGTGATCCTGCATCACAGTCTACAGACATCAAATGGAAAGAAGGACACAATCTGGTAGAACGATTTCGACAGAGGATGCAGCAAGGGGAAAAAGGCGGGACAGGCCGGAAACGTCCTCTGGAACTTCGATCATTCTTCTCTTGGTTTTCTGATCACGGAGACCCATCAGCTGATGAAATTGCAGAGGTATGTTATTACACATGTAATTAACCATTTGTCATTAATTAAGCTCTGTGTTTGCATGATGATGCATAATGTACTGTACGTATGTGTATATCAGAAGCTATGTAAAAGAGCGACTGGTGTTGTCAGCGAAAATTAGCATGAACGATGAAAGTGTTTCTTCTTTTTTGGGTTAGCGTCCGCCTCCCTTGGTGGTTTAGTTAGTTTAATATGTTTATTATGCACCCCATACCCATCCTGTGGGCGGTAGTCAAAAGATTACAGAGGTACATAATTGGTCCAGGGACTGGACTCCAAAGTTTTGATAGCTGAGCTGTGGTGGGAAACAGCCGATGTGATAATAAAAAAAAAGTCTATTTCTGCTCACACTCTTCTGTTCTCACAAGGGAGATTATTGATGCTGGTGAGCTGCTTTTGATCCAAGGAATTTGGCTTGCCCTTCCCTTTTTTGGATTGAACCTGGTTGCCTCCCATTCCTCAAGATTCTGTTTTATCCTCTGCATTAAGCACTTTCCCTTAAAAATAGCAATAATCTTTAGTTGCAAATACTGTGCAGCAACAGTCATGTCTTGTCTAGCAGTTATATGCATGTTGCACATTGTCTCAAGTTGCATCAAATTTTCATTTGTCACCTTAATCATGTCCCAACTTGTATATCCATTCAGGGGGAAATTCCTCTGGATCCAAGGAATTGGAGCTGCCATCTTCTTAGATCAAACCTACTTACCTCCTATCCAAAATGCAACAAAAACTTCCATACCCTTACTAAATATGTTTCCATGTAAACAGTTTATGTATCGCCTACTCTTTGTAAAGCCTCCTTGTTCATACGTACATACATACATGCTATAATGTGATTTTGTAGTTTATAGTTAGATCTGAGGAAATACGGCCAACAGCAAGGAAGGTTCTGCTGTTGTCATACGGGTTCCAAATGTCCGTGTTTTACACTGGCAGGATTGTTGGTCTTTTCCTTGTTTGTAATGAACATGTAAGGTGACAGGTAGATCTTATAAACTTCTGTTGACATTCTGTATACACTATCTTTACTTTCTTGTTTCTCTCTCTCTCTCTTTCTCTCTCTCTCTCTCTCTCTTTTTTTTTTTTTTTTTAGCTGATGCTGAGAACCATGAACATGTAAAGAATAATGGATTAATAAGTTATTGCATCAATGTTATCAGGTTATCAAGGATGATATGTGGCCAAATCCTCTGCAGTATTTCCTAGTACCCGACATTGAGGTAGAAAATGGTGAAGGGGATGATGATGAAGAAGAGCTGGAGGATGAGGAAGTGGATGACAATGTAGTAGTGGTTGAAGAAGAAATTGAAGAAGTAGATGAAGAAGGTGTGGAGGAAGAGGAAGAAGAGGAAGCACCAGGAGAAGGTAAGCTACAGACAGGATTTTAGAAGCATCAGTATAGTATTTTTATAACACACTAGCCCTCTCCCACTGAGGCAGGATAACCCCAAAAATAAGGAAACACAGTCACCAACATTCATTCAATAGCTGTTGTGCCAGAAGTTTTCTGACATCATGGTTCAAGTGACCCTCCTGATGGCAAGACCCCCACCCCTTCTTCAGAATGTGGGCACTAATACATGTATATAGACTGTTAATTGTTTCTCTATATTTTCACACCTGGTTAGTAGTAAAACCAGCCTGAAGTGTTCCATGAACATGTGGATGAATAAAGTGGTTAAAAGGTATTGAGAAGGAAATTGGCACCCAGGTGGTGCCAGGTTGCATGGCATCAGATTTAAAAATCTTGAAATTAGTAACACTATCCAGTTTTTGCATTTGCCTGTATGTAGTTGCAGGAGTTGAGGCTTAGCTCCTGGCCCCAGCTCTCAACTTGTCACTTACCAGATTTACTTGTAGCTTTATGGGCCCAGTTGTACCTATTCTTAAAACTATGTATGAAGTCTGCCTCCACTACTTTATCAGTATAATTCCTCATTCTGTATTACCACCCTAGGATGTAACTCAAAACAATTGATTTACATCTGAATATAAACTGTATTTTGCAGCTTATTAGACACTTTTTTTTTTTCCCCATAAAATGTCTCCAAAAACCACCCTGCATCCTGTAAACTGGGGTCTGGGGTGGGCTGTAGCTCTCCCAGTTATGTCCTATGCCAAGCCATTGAAACTAAAACAAGTCTTGTAAGCCGTGTCTTATAAATAACAAAAAAAGGCACAATACCGTGACTGGAACGATACACAAATAACCCGCACATAAAAGAGAGAAGCTTACGACGACGTTTCGGTCCGACTTGGACCATTGACAAAGTCACACTAACCAGAAGTGGAGCAGGATGGCTATATATAGGCAGGAAGAGGTGGTGGTAGTAGTAGTAGTAGTACATCTTGTCGGTATTATTTACCATTCTTGTACTACTACTACTACTACTACCACCACCTCTTCCTGCCTATATATAGCCGTCCTGCTCCACTTCTGGTTAGTGTGACTTTGTAAATGGTCCAAGTCGGACCGAAATGTCGTCGTAAGCTTCTCTCTTTTATGTGCGGGTTATTTGTGTACCGTGTCTTATAACCCATGAGATATGATACCTGTTTACTGCTGGGAAAATAGGGGTAGCAGGTGTGAGGAGATGAATGTGCATGTTCACCTAGCCCGGCAATCAAACCTCTGTATTTTTGACCGAGCCGTAAGCTCTACCGCTGTACAGATATAGTATTATTCTGGTCACTTGCAGGTCTGTTATTATTATTATTATAATCAAGGGGGAAGCGCTAAACCCGGAGGATTATACAGCGCCTGGGGGGGGATGTGGAAGGCATTCAGGCTTAATACGGGGAACTGGAGCACAGATCCAATTCCCTAAATCAAGAGCCCCTCACCAACATCAAGGAACCTTCCTTGAGGGGTGCAGGTCTGTTATTGGGGAGGGTGGTACTGCCATGTTATAGTATCCTCAGTATTTCATAATAGATTTTTACCATTTTTCAGGAATCCATCCCTCATAAAGATTGTTTTTAATAATATTGCTCTTTTTCAACTTAGGATTTTATTTTTGAGGTCTTGTAATAATGTAAGATCTGTTGGAGTGTGAGCAGGGTAATATTTAGTGAAGGGATTCAGGGAAACCGGTTATTTTCATATAGTCGGAACCGAGTCCTGGAAATGGGAAGTACAATGCCTGCACTTTAAAGGAGGGGTTTGGGATATTGGCAGTTTGGAGGGATATGTTGTGTATCTTTATATGTGTATGCTTCTAAACTGTTGTATTCTGAGCACCTCTGCAAAAACAGTGATAATGTGTGAGTGTGGTGAAAGTGTTGAATGATGAAAGTATTTTCTTTTTGGGGATTTTCTTTCTTTTTTGGGTCACCCTGCCTCGGTGGGAGACGGCCGACTTGTTGGAAAAAAAAAAAATTCATCTAGTTATTGAATGTTAGTTCCTGCTGTACAGAGCATCAAGTAGAATAGCCTTTCATTTCCGGTGCTACACAATAAACTTTACCTGTCCTGCTTGACAAGAGGGCAGTTCCACCAGTTTGCACAATCTGCTGATATCTTTTCCGTATTTTCCATCCTTTCTGGACAATGACCTTCCCATCTCATGCAGAAAATGGGCAGATGATGAATGTGCAAATGCATGTTGTCATGTTGTCATTCTTTACTCTAATTTTGACTTTTTAATATAATTTATACTTTAGTAGTACCCTATCTTAAGAAATTTAATCATGTTTCCCAGGGACCCAAGCCTTTAGAAAACATCATGAGATCTCTGCACTTACATCATTTTGGAAAATTATAAATTTACTGGAGTGCTGTATGACCCTTGTGGGTTTAATGCTTAGTTTTGATTGTAATAATTATAATATAAAATAACTAAGCTCTTTGTAATTAACATATTAAAACTTTTTCTTTAAACAGAGGACGGAGAAGCGGATGAGTGAGGCAGGCTATAGCGGCGGCTCCGGAGTTCCAAGACAAATATTGCCCCAAGCGTTATCGGTCATAAATAGGAATGGTCTCAATGGTTCACTTGATCAGATTACCTTTGCTAGTTATAAGATAGATTGATTTTAGACGTTGCTGTTCTCATTTAAGTATATATTTAAATATTGTTCTCTAAGCAAAGGATAAATGGTCATTTTTTGTGGAATCTGTCATGACAAATCTTAGCCATTTTTATTTTTTTCTTAATATTTTGGTGTACTCCAGTTTGTTATCTTAACATGTTTAATTCATTAAAAAAGTTTATTTAAATTTCAAGGTACCATCCTAAGAATATGGAGGATAGTGACACACAGCTAGACCTTTTTATACACACGAAATTAAAATTATCTCAAATTTATTCTCATGCTTTGCCCAAATTGACACCCTACACAAGTTAGCATGTGTACAGTGGGTATGCAGTAATTTATAATATGAAAAAAAAATTCTTTTTATGATTGAGAATGCAAGGTGTATATTGTTGGGAATGTCTGCCATACCCATTGAACACTTGATTTTGAAAGATTCCTGCTTCAAAATTACTAACAGTGTAGAGGGGGGGAGTATAATTAGAATACATTGAATAGAATGAAGTATCATGTACAAGTTTTCTACACTGGGAACGAAAGTTACATGTCATGATGTATGATCATTCCTAGCATTAAAAGTCACTTTTGTAATTTGGATTTCTTACCTGTTTTCATATGGAATTTCAGGGGTCTTTAGCTCTCATACTTTATTTAAATGCCCCATTTGTGAATGTTGGTTTAGTGCTTTTTTTGTGAATATTATGACTGCTGCTCCACCCAAGGCAGGTTATGGCATTTTCTGTACTATTAATGAGTTAATTTATGGTATTATTGTGAATTATCAAAATTCACGTATCAGCTCAAACTATTTTAAACTAAATTTCTTACTATAATTTAAAGAAATGGTATATATAATAAGTGAGTCATGTGATGCATTGAAGAGGCTGTTCTGTGATCCTAAGTAGAGCAGCAGCAGCAGGTACTGTCTAAACTCAGCCTTCCAAACAAATAGTCTTGTCAGCTATATACTTGAAGGTCTGCCAGACCCAGAGGGTCTACCTGTAATGTAAATTCACCATGACTTCTCAAAATGAAACTATTTGTTATACCAATAGTGACTTCCTGTTTTTGCCCTTGGGTTTCATCCTCCACTCTTGTGCCTTTTAACATCAGTGAATGACCCATGTTGGTTTAGTGTTTTCTGAAGATAATAATGATGGTAGAAATGTAGTGTGGAGGACCTGGTTGAAAGGAGGGTAGATGCAGGAACACGAACATGCAGTAGGTATGCAATACTGGTGCTTGTTCTTTGGGGTTCAATGTGTTATATGAGGTTGGTAATAACTTTTACTATTTAAATATAACAGTTTAAGTATAGGAGGTTTGTATTATTATAATAAAGGGGAAATTCTAAACCCATAAGGGTTATACAGGTCTTCAGAAATGGGAAGCAATCAGGTTCAGTCCATGGAAAGGGAGGATAGGTTAAATTCCTTGGATCAAGAGCCCTTCACCAGCATCAAGGCACCTTCCTTGAGGGACTTTATTGAAACTAAAATTAAACATAACCTTTGAAAATCATTTAGCAAAACTTTTACTCGCTTTCCTAGGCTCAAACCTGAATACCCTTATCCCAGCCTCCCTGCACAAACAATTGGGAGAATAAAAAGGGATCACTGGACCCATCTTGGCTGCCCTTGCCAGTAGCAGTTCTGTGGTAATGATCACTCCACCTATTAGCTTGACTTGACAGGCCTCACTGGCTGCCACTCCATTGTAAGAGTAGTGTCTCCACTTCCCACAATATGGAGAGAACTACCAAACACCTTTGGTGATTAATGGTGATTTTGGTGATTAATTATTATTATAATCAAAAAGAAGCGCTAAGCCACAAGGGCTATACAGCGCTGCAGGGTAGGGAAGGAAGCAAGGGAATTGGATGGCAGGAGGGAGGGGGGATGATCAGCAGGTTACAGAAAACAGCGGGGCAGGGGATAGTACGGGGGTAGAGGGTAGCAAGAGATACAAGTAGAAAGGGCTGAAAGTATCAGAATTTGTGAAGTAAGTCAGTCGTTGTCAAAAAGTCAATAAGAGAGTCCGGATGAAAGGTGGGTCCATCAGCGAGAAGGGAAGGTAAAGAGAGAGCAGCGGGGCGAAGACGACGACAGAGGTAAATTCTGCGTGCTCGTTGATAAAGTGGGCAGTCCAACAGAATGTGGCTGACTGATAATGGAGCTTGGCAATTCTCACAGAGAGGAGCAAGACGCCTCTCCATGAGATATCCATGAGTAAGACGAGTATGGCCAATGCGAAGACGGGAGAGAGTAGTCTCCCAACCTCGACACTGGTGATAAGAAGACGGCCAGTAATTTGGTGATTAATGAGGACTAGTGATGCTGCAGATGATCTGGATGTTGTTTTTGAACAAGTGTAAATTATTATTATTATTATAATCAAAAAGAAGCGCTAAGCCACAAGGACTATACAGCTAACAAGTGTAAAGGAACTGTCTTGTTAAGTATCTTGATATCTGGCATTATGGGAAGCACACCAACTCTTCTTTCCACAGTTAATGGCCTTCCAATTTTACAAATTATCTTTTTCTGCCTACAAAACTTTAAATGCATCCAAGATCACTGGTAGCTTTGAGTTATTGACCGATATGGGTCATGCAGTTTCTCAGGAACATTATACAAATTAACGAGTTGATGTGGTACCAATTTTGACTTTCCTCTAACAAGTTAGAAAATGGAACCTTTCTTTTGACATTCTGTATAATATTTATGGGGAAAATGCTAAACCTATAATCCAGCATCTGAGGAAATCAGAGACAATCAAGTCTGATGCAAGGAAAGGGAGATCAGGTTCAATTCCTTGAATCAGTAGCCTCTTATCAGCATCAAGGAGCCTCCCTTGAGGGGGACCACTTAGTTTACACATGTTTTAGGACTAGACAACATTCCATTTATAGTTTCTTAAGAATATTATAATGTTCTGAAGCACATTACCATTTAAGAAAATATTCTTTTAATATAAAAACTGCAGGTGCATGGAATGAGTGGCAATTATACAATTAAAAGTGTATATTTCTAAGCTGTATTAAATGTTTTACTTAAATATTTAAGATACCCCTCAAGGAAGGTTCCTTGACACTGGTCAGGGGCTCTTGATCTAGGTAATTGGATCTGTGATCTGTGCTCCAGTTGCCTGAATACTTTCCATATCCCTCCCACATGTGTTGCATAATCCTACAGGTTTAGCACTCCCCCATTATAATTATTACATCATAGTTGGTGCAACAGGTTAGTTTGTTAAAAAGATATAGAAACTGTGTTGCACTCGGAAAGGAGGACAGTTGCAGTGTCAGGGCGTTTGAAGATGTTGAAAGTTAATTCTGCTGCTCTCTGATAGGATAGTCGATTAAATACCTAATTGATTAACTGTTAAAGCTACCTAGCAGTCCATACAAAGGTGGCGAGCATCTTTATCGATGGTATTTATGTTCAAGACATGTGACTGATATACAGTGGACCCCCGGTTAACGATATTTTTTTTTCATTCCAGAAGTATGTTCAGGTGCCAGTACTGACCGAATTTATTCCCATAAGGAATATTGTGAAGTAGATTAGTCCATTTCAGACCCCCAAACATACATGTACAAACGCACTTACATAAATACACTTACATAATTGGTCGCATTGGGAGGTGATCGTTAAGCGGGGGTCCACTGTATAAATGTATGAGGGGAATTTTCCCATACCTGACATCAATAGGAAGATGACCAGGTGTGGGGTCACATTTCTGGATAGCTTGTATTGCACTTTGAAAGAACGATGAATGAAGTAGACTAGAAAATGCTCTGGGACTGCTCTATTTGGAACCATTTGTGTACATCATGCCACAAGATCGTGGAAGGAGATAATGTGAATCACCAGAACTCCTCCATGAGGAAGAGAAAAATACATGGAATGAACAAAAAGCAGAGCAAATTAAGAGATAATATCAGAGGATGAACTCAAGAGAGACTCGAGGGCCATGACAAATTGGGTTAATGATTAAATGAATTTATTTGACTAATAAGTGAGATGAGGCCTGATCTCAGACTGTGCCGTGAGGGCGATGACCCCCGAAACCCACTCCAGGTAATAGGATTGTGAAGGTTGTGTAAATTGAACACGATAAGTAAGGCAAAGAGCATCGCCCACATGGGTTGAGAGCTTGGTTTTGATTATTATAATAATGAGCATCGCAGTAATCCTAGAGTGAATATTTGCTTCTCTGTACAAATTATTGACCAGTGAAAATCAAGAGGCATCAGACATAAATGTTATCCATGATGAGTGGCACTGAGTTTACATGGAGTGGCTGAGGAGAACACTTGGTCCCCACAGTCTAGCTTGTGCAACTAATGTGACATTTTATTGTGGCAACGTTTCGCTCTCCAGGAGCGTAACGGTTTGACAAAGCTCCTGGAGAGCGAAACGTTGCCACAATACAGTCTAGCTTGGATAGAATTAAGGCTGCGTAAAATCTGAGAAGGGTTTAACTATCTGTGTTCAAGTAAAATGCATACTATTAATTTACATGCAAAATCATAAGTCTGTAAGCCAGGTTGGGTGTAAGGGTCAAATGTCTGGAGAAGTTCTGTATCCAGGCAGTAAGAAGTTGCATTCTAGGAGTGTCATGTATCTTTCTGTGCATTTATCAAAGGATTATTTTTTATATTTTTGGCATTACATCTCATCACTTTAGATAATAACCATGGAACCCAGGGGAATACTAGTGATGTTGGAGATGCGAAGAAGAATGTGTGAATCTCCAATATTGAAGAGTGTCAATTTTCAATATACTTTGTGGTGCACATGATACAAACTGCCTAAACTTTTAGGCTGAGAGAATCCACCAGCCATATAATTTAAGAAAAATGAAAATCTGTGCAGCAAATAATGCAGATTTTGATGTGAAAAGAATGCCAAAGAAGCCAATATTGCAGGGTACAACAGGCCAGAGATGCAGTATAGATACCTCCTGGCTGATGGCTCCACCTTTGACACAGACTCCCTCTTTGACTTTTTGTCAGCAATAGCTTTATTAAACCAATTTTGATTATGCTTTCCCTTTACCCCTCTTCACTGCCCTTACTAACTCTGCCTCCGATGTCCTTTTCACCCTCGCTGGTCTCTGATCTGGCATATGTCTTTAGTACATCCTATCCTGGAGTGCTGTATGACCCTTGTGGGTTGAGCACTTAGTTTTGACTGCAGTGCCTGAATACACCAATACAACTATCAAATGCTGACAATTCGCATCCACAGTTTGGAGGGATATGTTGTGTATCTTTATACGTATATGCTTCTAAATTGTTGTATTCTGAGCACCTCTGCAAAAACAGTGATTATGTGTGAGTGAGGTGAAAGTGTTGAATGATGATGAAAGCATTTTCTTTTTGGGGATTTTCTTTCTGTTTTGGGTCACCCTGCCTTGGTGGGAGACGGCCAACTTGTTGAAAAAAAAAAAAATCTACACGAGCCACTGCCATCCACCTCAGCCCAGTAAGACCACATTAACTCTACACTCTTCCATGGTAACATATATTGAGAACCAGAATGTAGAGTAAGATAAACTATACAATTTTGTATATACAGAAGTAGAACTTGAAAAAAATGTTTTTTGGGAAATTTGGAGGAGTGGAATGTAATACAGTGGACCCCCGGTTTACGATATTATTTCATTCCAGAAGTATGTTCAGGTGCCAGTACTGACCGAATTTGTTCCCATAAGGAATATTGTGAAGTAGATTAGTCCATTTCAGACCCCCAAACATACACGTACAAACGCACTTACATAATTGGTCGCATTCGGAGGTGATCGTTATGCGGGGGTCCACTGTACAGTGGACCCCCGGTTAACGATATTTTTTCACTCCAGAAGTATGTTCAGATCAGTGTCAGCGGATGGGTCTATGAAGGATGAGGTGAATCATAGAATTGATGAGGGGAAAGGGGTGAGCGGTGCACTTAGGAGTCTGGAGATAAAGAACTTTGTCCTTGGAGGCAAAGAGGGGAATGTATGAGAGTATAGTTTTACCAACGCTCTTATATGGGTGTGAAGCATGGGTGATGAATGTTGCAGCGAGGAGAAGGCTGGAGGCAGTGGAGATGTCATGTCTGAGGGCAATGTGTGGTGTGAATATAATGCAGAGAATTTGTAGTTTGGAAGTTAGGAGGAGGTGCGGGATTACCAAAACTGTTGCCCAGAGGGCTGAGGAAGGGTTGTTGAGGTGGTTCGGACATGTAGAGAGAATGGAGCTAAACAGAATGACTTCAAGAGTGTATCAGTCTGTAGTGGGAGGAAGGCGGGGTAGGGGTCGGCCTAGGAAAGGTTGGAGGGAGGGGGTAAAGGAGGTTTTGTGTGCGAGGGGCTTGGACTTCCAGCAGGCGTGCGTGAGCGTGTTTGATAGGAGTGAATGGAGGCAAATGGTTTTTAATACTTGACGTGCTGTTGGAGTGTGAGCAAAGTAACATTTATGAAGGGGTTCAGGGAAACCGGCAGGCCGGACTTGAGTCCTGGAGATGGGAAGTACAGTGCCTGCACTCTGAAGGAGCGGTGTTAATGTTGCAGTTTAAAAACTGTAGTGTAAAGCACCCTTCTGGCAAGACAGTGATGGAGTGAATGATGGTGAAAGTTTTTCTTTTTCGGGCCACCCTGCCTTGGTGGGAATCGGCCAGTGTGATAATAAAAAAATAATAAGTATGTTCAGGTGCCAGTACTGAACGAGTTTGTTCCCATAAGGAATATTGTGAATCAGATTAGTCCATTTCAGACCCCCAAACATACACGTACAAACGCACTTACATAAATACACTTACATAACTGGTCGCATTGGGAGGTGATCGTAAAGCGGGGGTCCACTGTATTACGTACTCCTAATACAGGAAAGCTCCGCTCTACAGCATTTCGCTAATACAGACATTTTCAATTATAGCCATTCTTCGTTTATTCAGATGATCTACAATAAATATATTCACCACTCATTATAAGTTAAGGACGAAAATATTTTAAGATAAGTAACGTGTGTACTGTATAAGTATTTTTTATGCCCGGCTCTGTTGCTCACTTCCCCTCAAGGGAGGTTCCTTGATGTTGGTGAGGGGCTCTTGATTTAGGGAATTGGATCTGTGCTCCAGTTTCCCAAATTAAGCCTGAATGCCTTCCACATCCCCCCCCCCTGGCGCTGTATAATCCTCCGGGTTTAGCGCTTCCCCCTTGATTGTAATAATAATATTGCTCACTTCATATATGATAGTGTAAATAGGCTTTTATATGCATTTGAAAGTGAGAAGCAAGTAATGATTCACTTTAGTGATTTTTGCTTTACAGCAGTAGCCTAGAACCTAACTTGCTGTATAGTGGGGCCCTACAGTAGCCTAGAACCTAACCTGCTGTATAGTGGGGCCCTACAGTAGCCTAGAACCTAACCTGCTGTATAGTGGGGCCCTACAGTAGCCTAGAACCTAACCTGCTGTATAGTGGGGCCCTACAGTAGCCTAGAACCTAACCTGCTGTATAGTGGGGCCCTACAGTAGCCTAGAACCTAACCTGCTGTATAGTGGGGCCCTACAGTAGCCTAGAACCTAACCTGCTGTATAGTGGGGCCCTACAGTAGCCTAGAACCTAACCTGCTGTATAGTGGGGCCCTACAGTAGCCTAGAACCTAACCTGCTGTATAGTGGGGCCCTACAGTAGCCTAGAACCTAACCTGCTGTATAGTGGGGCCCTACAGTAGCCTAGAACCTAACCTGCTGTATAGTGGGGCCCTACAGTAGCCTAGAACCTAACCTGCTGTATAGTGGGGCCCTACAGTAGCCTAGAACCTAACCTGCTGTATAGTGGGGCCCTACAGTAGCCTAGAACCTAACCTGCTGTATAGTGGGGCCCTACAGTAGCCTAGAACCTAACCTGCTGTATAGTGGGGCCCTACAGTAGCCTAGAACCTAACCTGCTGTATAGTGGGGCCCTACAGTAGCCTAGAACCTAACCTGCTGTATAGTGGGGCCCTACAGTAGCCTAGAACCTAACCTGCTGTATAGTGGGGCCCTACAGTAGCCTAGAACCTAACCTGCTGTATAGTGGGGCCCTACAGTAGCCTAGAACCTAACCTGCTGTATAGTGGGGCCCTACAGTAGCCTAGAACCTAACCTGCTGTATAGTGGGGCCCTACAGTAGCCTAGAACCTAACCTGCTGTATAGTGGGGCCCTACAGTAGCCTAGAACCTAACCTGCTGTATAGTGGGGCCCTACAGTAGCCTAGAACCTAACCTGCTGTATAGTGGGGCCCTACAGTAGCCTAGAACCTAACCTGCTGTATAGTGGGGCCCTACAGTAGCCTAGAACCTAACCTGCTGTATAGTGGGGCCCTACAGTAGCCCAGAACCTAACCTGCTGTATAGTGGGGCCTAGAACCTAACCTGCTGTATAGTGGGGCCCTACAGTAGCCTAGAACCTAACCTGCTGTATAGTGGGGCCCTACAGTAGCCTAGAACCTAACCTGCTGTATAGTGGGGCCCTACAGTAGCCTAGAACCTAACCTGCTGTATAGTGGGGCCCTACAGTAGCCTAGAACCTAACCTGCTGTATAGTGGGGCCCTACAGTAGCCTAGAACCTAACCTGCTGTATAGTGGGGCCCTACAGTAGCCTAGAACCTAACCTGCTGTATAGTGGGGCCCTACAGTAGCCTAGAACCTAACCTGCTGTATAGTGGGGACCTACAGTAGCCTACAGTAGCCTAGAACCTAACCTGCTGTATAGTGGGGCCCTAACCTGCTGTATAGTGGGGCCCTACAGTAGCCTAGAACCTAACCTGCTGTATAGTGGGGCCCTACAGTAGCCTAGAACCTAACCTGCTGTATAGTGGGGCCATACAGTAGCCTAGAACCTAACCTGCTGTATAGTGGGGCTCTACAGTAGCCTAGAACCTAACCTGCTGTATAGTGGGGCCCTACAGTAGCCTAGAACCTAACCTGCTGTATAGTGGGGTCCTACAGTAGCCTAGAACCTAACCTGCTGTATAGTGGGGCCCTACAGTAGCCTAGAACCTAACCTGCTGTATAGTGGGGCCCTACAGTAGCCTAGAACCTAACCTGCTGTATAGTGGGGCCCTACAGTAGCCTAGAACCTAACCTGCTGTATAGTGGGGCCCTACAGTAGCCTAGAACCTAACCTGCTGTATAGTGGGGCCCTACAGTAGCCTAGAACCTAACCTGCTGTATAGTGGGGCCCTACAGTAGCCTAGAACTTAACCTGCTGTATAGTGGGGCCCTACAGTAGCCTAGAACCTAACCTGCTGTATAGTGGGGCCCTACAGTAGCCTAGAACTTAACCTGCTGTATAGTGGGGCCCTACAGTAGCCTAGAACCTAACCTGCTGTATAATGGGGCCCTACAGTAGCCTAGAACCTAACCTGCTGTATAGTGGGGCCCTACAGTAGCCTAGAACTTTACCTGCTGTACAGTGGGGCCCTACAGTAGCCTAGAACCTAACCTGCTGTATAGTGGGGCCCTACAGTAGCCTAGAACTTAACCTGCTGTATAGTGGGGCCCTACAGTAGCCTAGAACCTAACCTGCTGTATAGTGGGGCTCTACAGTAGCCTAGAACCTAACCTGCTGTATAGTGGGGCCCTACAGTAGCCTAGAACCTAACCTGCTGTATAGTGGGGCCCTACAGTAGCCTAGAACCTAACCTGCTGTATAGTGGAGCCCTACAGTAGCCCAGAACCTAACCTGCTGTATAGTGGGGCCCTACAATAGCCTAGAACCTAACCTGCTGTATAGTGGGGCCCTACAGTAGCCTAGAACTTAACCTGCTGTATAGTGGGGCTCTACAGTAGCCTAGAACCTAACCTGCTGTATAGTGGGGTCCTACCCTACAGTAGCCTAGAACCTAACCTGCTGTATAGTGGGGCCCTACAGTAGCCCAGAACCTAACCTGCTGTACAGTGGGGCCCTACAGTAGCCCAGAACCTAACCTGCTGTATAGTGGGGCCCTACAGTAGCCTGGAACTTAACCTGCTGTATAGTGGGGCCCTACAGTAGCCCAGAACCTAACTTGCTGTACAGTGGGGCCCTACAGTAGCCCAGAACCTAACCTGCTGTACAGTGGGGCCCTACAGTAGCCTAGAACCTAACCTGCTGTACAGTGGGGCCCTACAGTAGCCCAGAACCTAACCTGCTGTACAGTGGGGCCCTATAGTAGCCTAGAACCTAACCTGCTGTACAGTGGGGCCCTACAGTAGCCCAGAACCTAACCTGCTGTACAGTGGGGCCCTACAGTAGCCTAGAACCTAACCTGCTGTACAGTGGGGCCCTACATTAGCCCAGAACCTAACCTGCTGTACAGTGGGGCCCTATAGTAGCCTAGAACCTAACCTGCTGTACAGTGGGGCCCTACAGTAGCCCAGAACCTAACCTGCTGTACAGTGGGGCCCTACAGTAGCCTAGAACCTAACCTGCTGTACAGTGGGGCCCTACAGTAGCCCAGAACCTAACCTGCTGTACAGTGGGGCCCTACAGTAGCCCAGAACCTAACCTGCTGTACAGTGGGGCCCTACAGTAGCCCAGAACCTAACCTGCTGTACAGTGGGGCCCTACAGTAGCCCAGAACCTAACCTGCTGTATAGTGGGGCCCTACAGTAGCCTGGAACTTAACCTGCTGTATAGTGGGGCCCTACAGTAGCCCAGAACCTAACTTGCTGTACAGTGGGGCCCTACAGTAGCCCAGAACCTAACCTGCTGTACAGTGGGGCCCTATAGTAGCCTAGAACCTAACCTGCTGTACAGTGGGGCCCTACAGTAGCCCAGAACCTAACCTGCTGTACAGTGGGGCCCTACAGTAGCCTAGAACCTAACCTGCTGTACAGTGGGGCCCTACAGTAGCCCAGAACCTAACCTGCTGTACAGTGGGGCCCTATAGTAGCCTAGAACCTAACCTGCTGTACAGTGGGGCCCTACAGTAGCCCAGAACCTAACCTGCTGTACATTATTATTATTATTATAATCAAGGGGGAAGCGCTAAACCCGGAGGATTATACAGCGCCTGGGGGGGGGGGGGTTGTGGAAGGCATTCAGGCTTAATTCGGGGAACTGGAGCACAGATCCAATTCCCTAAATCAAGAGCCCCTCACCAACATCAAGGAACCTTCCTTGAGGGGAACCTGCTGTACAGTGGGGCCCTACAGTAGCCCAGAACCTAACCTGCTGTACAGTGGGGCCCTACAGTAGCCTAGAACCTAACCTGCTGTACAGTGGGGCCCTACAGTAGCCCAGAACCTAACCTGCTGTACAGTGGGGCCCTATAGTAGCCTAGAACCTAACCTGCTGTACAGTGGGGCCCTACAGTATCCCAGAACCTAACCTGCTGTACAGTGGGGCCCTACAGTAGCCTAGAACCTAACCTGCTGTACAGTGGGGCCCTACAGTAGCCCAGAACCTAACCTGCTGTACAGTGGGGCCCTACAGTAGCCCAGAACCTAACCTGCTGTACAGTGGGGCCCTATAGTAGCCTAGAACCTAACCTGCTGTACAGTGGGGCCCTACAGTAGCCCAGAACCTAACCTGCTGTACAGTGGGGCCCTACAGTAGCTTAGAACCTAACCTGCTGTACAGTGGGGCCCTACAGTAGCCCAGAACCTAACCTGCTGTACAGTGGGGCCCTACAGTAGCCCAGAACCTAACCTGCTGTACAGTGGGGCCCTACAGTAGCCCAGAACCTAACCTGCTGCATAATGGGGCCTTCCTGTATTCTTCAGTTCGTGTATTTTAACACTTTTTCAGGAACATAATCTGTACATTATCCGAGGGTTTAAATATATGAATCACCAGATACTTGTGAGATGATCAACAAAGAAAAAGGTACAGTAGTGTTGTATTAGGGACATAACCTTGCACTACATCTTCAACGTGGACAAAATCAGGCAACCGACTTATTATTTACTTGAAAGCTGAAATGTGTATGGGATAAAATGTAGAAACATGTGTCATAAGCTTTTTCTACATGAAAAAAAGACAGCAATAATCAAATGGCTGTCCTTGAAGGCATTTCGTGTACATTTATCAAGTAAAGAGTAGACCGTCGATGGTAAAGTGAACCTTTCCAAAACCAAATTAATGAAGATTTTTGGGTCTCTTAAATACCAATGATGCATTTATTGATTTATATTTTCTAACAACTTACAAATAGTGATGGTAAGAGATATGAATCTATAATCTATATGATAGTGAGTCTTGTCCTAAGGTACCTGGGTTACAAAATGGTAGGAGAACTACTGCAGTTTTTCCCTCTCTGGACAAAACACCTTTGGACCCTACTGTACCTAGTTGAAGTGTACGAGGAAGACAAATGCTGTGGGATGTAAAAGTTAGAGCATGTGAACACGTACAGTGTGTCATCAGGAACAGTGCTACCTGCATCATCAAGGATTCTGCCAGATAACTTATTTCACCTGACACATCCAATATAATCCATTTTCTATTTGGTGGAATGACCCCACCATCACCACAACACCACCAATAAATGTTATGCTAGAACAGATGCCTCTAGTGATTCCTTTTCCTTCTTACTAGGGGATGGATTTCACAAAAGGGGAAATATCCCCACTAATGAGACCAAACGATCATTTCATAAATAAATGTATTTGAAGTGATCGAGGTCCCAGGACCAACAGGTTTTCAATAAACTAAGGTGTATACATTTGTGTCCATTACCTCTAAAGTTGTCAGCATTTACTGCCTTCTTACTACAAGAAGGTTCTCGATAAAAAAGCACAACTTTTAAATGAGAAAGGTCTTAAGGGAGAGAAGAGAACCAAGAGAATGGTGGGTAATTAGATTTGATCCACTTAAGGAGACAATACCTCTGTTCTTTAGATTAAGAACCCAAGGAACTACCTCCTCCCCCACCTTTCTCCCCTGAAAGATCTGTAATATGGAGTAGCTTTACTGAGCTTATTGGACTTTTGTTTATTTCAAAATACAGTGGACCCCGCATAACGATCAGCTCCCAACTCGACCAATTATGTAAGTGTATTTTTGTAAGTGCTTTTGTAGGTGTATTTATGGGGGTCTGAAACGGATTAATCTAATTCACAATATCTCTTATGGGAACAAATTCGGTCTATAACGGCACCCAAACAGACTTCTGGATTGAAATAATATCGTTGTCCGGGGGTCCACTGTAAAATAAAAAATTTAATTTCTAAATAATACCATAGCGTGTGTAATACAAATTTTGTACTATTTTAAAACGAACATAAAATGCATAAGCTTCTGTTCAAATTACAGTTTATCGTATGTGTAAGAGTGACCACAGGTTGTACAAGTGCGGGAATACTCGTCTTCATCGGGAAGATAAACTTCTTCGCCATACTCGTGTTCGTGAATTTTGGTGACCCGGGTATACAAACTGCTTCGTACACTCATCCTCAACTCTGCAAGAGTAAAATACAACACTTTAACATCACAAAATTAAGAATTACCTGAATAGTCAAAATCTTTCTTTTTTTTTTAATGGAATAATACTAAATATCAAGACAGAATAAAAATAAATAAGCTCATTATTTGAGTAAATTTAAGTTTCATGACAGTCAATACAAAACCTAGCAAATTAAATCACTTAATCTATAAGGAAAAATCATTTTTATTTTATTTATTTATTTTTTTTTTTTTGGAGGGGGGGTACTCTGTGGACAAGTTTCAGATCTGGGAGTCTGGACCCTCAGAGGATTAAAAATCAAATGAGGAAAAAAAAAAACATGGAATGGGTGGGGTTTGAACCCATAGCAAGTGAGTCTTAAAACCCCAGGTCAGTGCAAAAATTACATACAGTAGGCATCATAAATATGCATGTGCATTAATAAGCTTTTTTTTTATCAGACTACATACTTGCCTGACAGTTTCAAGAAGTGCCAAGGCAACTTTTGTGAGTCCCCGGCATGGGCGTTGGTATGTGGGATTTTATTGGCGAGATTAGATCCTATGGTTGAGAAGAAGTTGTTTATCTTGTTAGCTGTATCAGTGGGATGCAGTGGTGTATTCCCATTCCCCAATATAGTTTAAATGTATTCCCTATATTCATCACTAAAGCAAGTGGTGGAAGATGGCACTTTTTGCCATACTGCCAAAACATAATGAAATGGCTAAATGATTATGATTTACCATACTTTAATGAGTGGTCTGGAAACTCAAGGGACTTAAATCCAATGAAGAACATCTGGAACCTTATTAAATGTCAGCATCGTGGCATGGATGTATTCTCTATTCTCTTGAGTGTCAGTAAGCAGGTGTGAGAGGGTACTGTCTCTTCTATATTTTACATAAGTTGGCCTTATCAGTGCCTATGGGATTCAAGGAATGCATCAAGAGGGAGGGCAATCCTACAAAATACTAGTTTAGTTGAGGAACCATACATATTTCAGTACAGGAGGGCCCAGCTTATACAGCAGGTTAGGTTCCAGGCTACTGTAGGGCCCAGCTTATACAGCAGGTTAGGTTCCAGGCTACTGTAGGGCCTAGCTTATACAGCAGGTTAGGTTTCAGGCTACTGTAGGGCCCAACTTATACAGCAGGTTAGGTTCCAGGCTACTGTAGGGCCCAGCTTATACAGCAGGTTAGGTTCCAGGATACTGTAGGGCCCAGCTTATACAGCAGGTTAGGTTCCAGGCTACTGTAGGGCCCAGCTTATACAGCAGGTTAGGTTTCAGGCTACTGTAGGGCCCAGCTTATACAGCAGGTTAGGTTTCAGGCTACTGTAGGGCCCAGCTTATACAGCAGGTTAGGTTTCAGGCTACTGTAGGGCCCAGCTTATACAGCAGGTTAGGTTCCAGGCTACTGTAGGGCCCAGCTTATACAACAGGTTAGGTTCCAGGCTACTGTAGGGCCCAGCTTATACAGCAGGTTAGGTTTCAGGCTACTGTAGGGCCCAGCTTATACAGCAGGTTAGGTTCCAGGCTACTGTATGGCCCAGCTTATACAGCAGGTTAGGTTCCAGGCTACTGTAGGGCCCAGCTTATACAGCAGGTTAGGTTCCAGGCTACTGTAGGGCCCAGCTTATACAGCAGGTTAGGTTCCAGGCTACTGTACGGGGCCCAGCTTATACAGCAGGTTAGGTTCCGGGCTACTGTAGGACCCAGCTTATACAGCAGGTTAGGTTCCAGGCTACTGTAGGGCCCAGCTTATACAGCAGGTTAGGTTCCAGGCTACTGTAGGGCCCAGCTTATACAGCAGGTTAGGTTCCAGGCTACTGTATGGGGCCCAGCTTATACAGCAGGTTAGGTTCCAGGATACTGTAGGGCCCAGCTTATACAGCAGGTTAGGTTCCAGGCTACTGTAGGGCCCAGCTTACACAGCAGGTTAAGTTCCAGGCTACTGTAGGGCCCAGCTTATACAGCAGGTTAGGTTCCAGGCTACTGTATGGGGCCCAGCTTATACAGCAGGTTAGGTTCCAGGCTACTGTATGGGGCCCAGCTTATACAGCAGGTTAGGTTCCAGGCTACTGTAGGGCCCAGCTTATACAGCAAGTTAGGTTCCAGGCTACTGTAGGGCCCAGCTTATACAGCAGGTTAGGTTCCAGGCTACTGTAGGGCCCAGCTTATACAGCAGGTTAGGTTCCAGGCTACTGTAGGGCCCAGCTTATACAGCAGGTTAGGTTCCAGGCTACTGTAGGGCCCAGCTTATACAGCAGGTTAGGTTCCAGGCTACTGTAGGGCCCAGCTTATACAGCAGGTTAGGTTCCAGGCTACTGTAGGGCCCAGCTTACACAGCAGGTTAGGTTCCAGGCTACTGTAGGGCCCAGCTTATACAGCAGGTTAGGTTCCAGGCTACTGTAGGGCCCAGCTTATACAGCAGGTTAGGTTCCAGGCTACTGTAGGGCCCAGCTTACACAGCAGGTTAGGTTCCAGGCTACTGTAGGGCCCAGCTTATACAGCAGGTTAGGTTCCAGGCTACTGTAGGGCCCAGCTTATACAGCAGGTTAGGTTCCAGGCTACTGTAGGGCCCAGCTTACACAGCAGGTTAGGTTCCAGGCTACTGTAGGGCCCAGCTTATACAGCAGATTAGGTTCCAGGCTACTGTACAGGGCCCAGCTTATCCAGCAGGTTAGGTTCCAGGCTACTGTAGGGCCCAGC
Source organism: Cherax quadricarinatus (assembly GCF_038502225.1). Lineage (NCBI taxonomy): Eukaryota > Metazoa > Arthropoda > Malacostraca > Decapoda > Parastacidae > Cherax > Cherax quadricarinatus. The sequence goes on from NC_091386.1 coordinate 966,991, forward strand.
TTATACAGCAGGTTAGGTTCCAGGCTACTGTAGGGCCCAGCTTATACAGCAGGTTAGGTTCCAGGCTACTGTAGGGCCCAGCTTATACAGCAGGTTAGGTTCCAGGCTACTGTACAGGGCCCAGCTTATCCAGCAGGTTAGGTTCCAGGCTACTGTAAGGCCCAGCTTATACAGCAGGTTAGGTTCCAGGCTACTGTAGGGCCCAGCTTATACAGCAGGTTAGGTTCCAGGCTACTGTAGGGCCCAGCTTATCCAGCAGGTTAGGTTCCAGGCTACTGTAGGGCCCAGCTTATACAGCAGGTTAGGTTCCAGGCTACTGTAGGGCCCAGCTTATACAGCAGGTTAAGTTCCAGGCTACTGTAGGGCCCAGCTTATACAGCAGGTTAGGTTCCAGGCTACTGTAGGGCCCAGCTTATACAGCAGGTTAGGTTCCAGGCTACTGTACAGGGCCCAGCTTATACAGCAGGTTAGGTTCCAGGCTACTGTACAGGGCCCAGCTTATACAGCAGGTTAGGTTCCAGGCTACTGTAGGGCCTAGCTTATACAGCAGGTTAGGTTCCAGGCTACTGTAGGGCCCAGCTTATACAGCAGGTTAGGTTCCAGGCTACTGTAGGGCCCAGCTTATACAGCAGGTTAGGTTCCAGGCTACTGTAGGGCCCAGCTTATACAGCAGGTTAGGTTCCAGGCTACTGTAGGGCCTAGCTTATACAGCAGGTTAGGTTCCAGGCTACTGTAGGGCCCAGCTTATACAGCAGGTTAGGTTCCAGGCTACTGTATGGCCCAGCTTATACAGCAGGTTAGGTTCCAGGCTACTGTAGGGCCCAGCTTATACAGCAGGTTAAGTTCCAGGCTACTGTAGGGCCCAGCTTATACAGCAGGTTAAGTTCCAGGCTACTGTAGGGCCCAGCTTATACAGCAGGTTAAGTTCCAGGCTACTGTAGGGCCCAGCTTATACAGCAGGTTAAGTTCCAGGCTACTGTAGGGCCCAGCTTATACAGCAGGTTAAGTTCCAGGCTACTGTAGGGCCCAGCTTATACAGCAGGTTAAGTTCCAGGCTACTGTAGGGCCCAGCTTATACAGCAGGTTAAGTTCCAGGCTACTGTAGGGCCCAGCTTATACAGCAGGTTAAGTTCCAGGCTACTGTAGGGCCCAGCTTATACAGCAGGTTAAGTTCCAGGCTACTGTAGGGCCCAGCTTATACAGCAGGTTAAGTTCCAGGCTACTGTAGGGCCCAGCTTATACAGCAGGTTAAGTTCCAGACTTCTGCTGCAAAGCAAAAATTGCTGTAAAGTGAAACAGCCTTTTTTTTCTCTTTTAAATGCATATAAAAGCCTGATAACATGTTAACACTATCATAAACAAGTGAGCAACAGAGCTAGGTCTAAAAATACATATACAGTACACACGTTACTTACATTAAAATATTTTTGTCCTTAGCTTCTAGTGCGTGATGAATATATTTATTGTAGGAAGTTTGAATAAATGAAGAATGGGTATAACTGTAAACCACTGCATTAGTGAAATGCCATAAAGCAGAGTGCTGTAAAGTGGGGGCTGCCTGTACTGTATTTCTAAAACTATGGTTTACAGCAAGAGGTCTTTCTCTCTGTGATCTGTTCATGAGAGTGTATATGCACCTACCATCCGACTTACGACCTGCTCGACTTACGACCACTCAACTTATGACCGTGTTTTTTATGCCAAATTTCTGGGAAATAAACAACTATTTGTGTTGTACACAGTGTTTATCCTAAACCTTACAGTAAAAAATACAGTAGTAACAGCATAAAAAGTAAAGTAAAACCTGAAATACCAAAATAAAACAATAAAATAAAGTCATTACAAAAATGTTTTGTTGATATTCAGTAGTAAAGTTCGACTTACGACCATTTCAACTTACGACCGGTTTCTCGGAACCGAACTCGGTCGTAAGTCGGATGGTAGGTGTATATGAAGTCTACTGTACATCATAGGAGAGATCCCAGACATGAGATTAACTTTGTCATCTTTTCCTGTATGGTCTACACAGAATACAGTAACTGCATTTCTTTTCTTTTTTTCAACAAACTGGCCATATCCCACTGAGGCAGGGTGACCTAAAAAGAAAAAACAAATGTTTTTCTTTTTAAATTTAGTAATTTATACAGGAGAAGGGGTTACTAGCCCCTTGCTACCGGCATTTTAGTCCCCTCGTACTACAAGCATAGTTTACGAAGGAAGAAAGTAACTGTACATATATCCTTTAAATATCAACCTTAAAAATCATATAAAGGACAACTAATCAGCTGAAATTTGCAATAATTTACCTTTCATCTTCTTATTGTATCTCTTCTGTTTATTTGCTTCTTTCTGATGATCCTTTTTCTCCAAGGCTTCTTCTAGTGCTTCCTCAGATCCCCACACCTCAAGCGCTCGCTTTTCGACCTGTGAATAATAATTACAGATCACATTCACCGTTCTAAAACCTCTGAAGCATTCCAATACTGCTGTCAAGAAAGAAGAAAAAGCCACAATACCTTTCGTCACTTAACAACGGACTTCTGTTCCTAAGACCACATTGGTAAATGAATTTGTCGCTAAGTGAGGAGCATACTACAATGGTAATGGGTTTGTGTAAACCATCTTTAATATTGTTTTAATGTCACCTTTGCACCATTTATAACATTTACTAAATGTAAAAAGAAAAAAGAAAGTTTTTATTTTTAGGTCGCCCTGCCTTGGTGGGAGACAGCCAGTTCACTGAAAAATACAGTGGACCCCCGCTTTACGATCACCTCCCAATGTGACCAATTATGTAAGTGTGTTTACACGTGTATGTTTGGGGGTCTGAAATGGACTAATCTAATTCACAATATTCCTTATGGGAACAAATTCATTCAGTAATGGCACCTGAACATACTTCTGGAATGAAATAATATCATAATAAGATGGATATGAAACCTCATAGATGCTCACCTGAAGTTTCAGATACAGCTTCATGTCACCCCATCGAGAATTATGGGGATTTTTCCTCACAATAAACTTCAGTGGTGGTTTTCGCTTTTCAAAATCCACATCCTTGAGTAGGTACTCGTTTCTGGCATCAGTCTTGGTGATCAGACAATGCTTGTCATCTTTATCTCTGAAAATATGGCACCAATTAATGCCTTACTTAACATTTCTTTAAAAATGATCTTAGTGTATGCAAAACAGGAAGCCACCAGGATTATCACAATCTTAAATTCCTTTATTTAAAATGTCTAAATGCACTAAATATTGATGATGTACACACTACTGTTTGCTCCACATGTTTCAAAACACTAATGTAAAGCTGATGGTGACCTAAGATGAGTCCTGTAAAACACACGAGCATCACACTTTAAACAAATACGTACAGGAGAGCCCTGGATATACAGCACCTCTTTCTGGTGTTCCACATTTTTGTTGGCTTTCAATTAAGCCATTTTTCATTATGTTCGGTGCTTTTTACCACTTTCTGCCATTTTCACATAACAGTGCATAAGAAAAGGGTGACCAGCGCTGTATTTTAAGGTAAGTATTGTATGTATCATGTACAGTGGACCCCCGGTTTACGATATTATTTCATTCCAGAAGTATGTTCAGGTGCCAGTACTGACCGAATTTGTTCCCATAAGGAATATTGTGAATTAGATTAGTCCATTTCAGACCCCCAAACATACACACACAAACGCACTTACATAAATACACTTACATAATTGGTCGCATTGGGAGCTGATTGTAAACCGGGGGTCCACTGTATATATTTTTACATTTTTATTTGTTTTTTATCCCTAGTTGTACTGAGCACTTAATATATGATAGTGTAAACACGTTATTAGACGTTTTAGATGTATTCAATTATGAAAAATCTGCTCTTTCCCACCCAGTGGTAATTTTCATTCAACGTACCTTTTTTTTTTTTTTTTTTAACAAGTCGGCCGTCTCCCACCGAGGCAGGGTGACCCAAAACAGAAAGAAAATCCCCAAAAAGAAAATACTTTCATCATCATTCAATGTACCTGTACCTCTTTATATTCCTCAAGTTTGCTTGACCCACTACAGAAACTCAGTAACAATAAGACAGCCAAAAATATGGAATAGCTTGCCAGATGAATTCAAAAACTGTAACATGATAACTTCAAACACTTAAAAAAAAAATTTGGATAGTTTCCTTAAACAATTCCTAATGTACAGTAGCTCCTTAAATTGCCATTAAACTTTTACTTCTAAGTTTTAAATTACACCCTTTTTCTCAATTTTTTTTTAAATGTTTAATATCTACATTCATTATGACATCCTTTCTTCCTTATCTGTTTTTTTAATTCTCTTGAAGTTAAATTTTATTTACAAATTAATTTTAATTTACTTGGTACTGTTTCACTACATATTCCTTTTTTTATTAACATTTGTATTACAATTATATGTAATTTTATATACTTGATGTGTGTTACACATATACACACTTTTTAATCACATATGCTCTCTCCCACCATCATTTACTCACTAAGTGTTTTGAAAAAATTTCTTGGATATCACAATTAAAATAATACAGTCGACCCCTGCATAATGATCACCTTCGAATGCGACCAATTATGTAAGTGTATTTATGTAAGTGCGTTTGTACGTGTATGTTTGGGGGTCTGAAATGGACTAATCTACTTCACAATATTCCTTATGGGAACAAATTCGGTCAGTACTGGCACCTGAACATACTTCTGGAGTGAAAAAATATCGTTAACCGGGGGTCCACTGTATACTGAAGTGCGTCATCCCCACACCACCGTCAGAGTGCAGACACTGTTCTTCCCACCTCTAAAACTCAAGTCCAGTTAACCGGCTTCCCTGAATACTTTCATTAATGTTACTTGGTTCATAATTAAAGTGTGGAGTGGGGCTAAAAATATTTTTTTAACACATCAGTCGTTTCCCACTGAAGTAGCATGACCCAAAAGAGAAGAAACACTTTCACCATCACTCATTCCATCACTGTCTTACCAGAGGCAAGATATTATCAAAGAAACTACTATGAAGGCTACAGTATACCTGGAGAGGGTTTCGGGGGTCAATTCCCCCACGGCTCGGTCTGAGACCAGGCCTAGTAGTGGTGAATCAAGGTCTGATCAACCAGGCTGTTACTGCTGGCCGCACACAAACTGACGTACAAACCACAGCCCGGCTGGTCAGGTACTGACTTTATGTAGCTGTCCAGTGCCTTCTTGAAGACAGCCAGGGGTCTATACAGTAATGCCACATAAATAACAGAAGGAAGTCCGTTTGATACTGTACCTGACTAATTCTTGCTGTAGCTGATATTCTTACCTACATTGGTCACATGTTGGATGATCAAAGTTTTTAAAGAGAAACGAGCTATCAAATGGGTGATCACAATCCAGGCAGTGTGGACGGTCCTCCTCAAACAAGGGAGCTGGGTCAGTCACCAGCTTCATCTGCAACGAGACACTTTTGTTTGCCACGATATTTACCAATTTTTTAACACACTGGCCATCTCCCACTAAAGAAGGGTGGCCCAAAAAGAGGAAACACTCATGTCTTTAGTCAAGCTGTCTTGCCAGCTACTGGATGAATCACAACTCAAATAACCCTCACTCACACTCACACATTGAGGTCTGGGGTTCAATCCCTGGTACGGGTGGAAACATTAGGATGTGTTTCCTTAAGACACCTGCTGTCACTGTTCACCTAGTAGTAAGTAGGTACCTGGGTGTTAGCCGACTCGTGTAGATCACATACTGGAGGACAAAATTAATCTAAGTTGTGGGAAATGCTCTGCATAACCAGGGGCTTTCTATACAGTATGTCACTGATGTCAGCTATGGTCTGTATAAGTTGTATCATGTGCTTGTAGAAATAAAGATTATTATTATTATTATTATTATTTTATTTTTATTATTTTTATTATCACACTGGCCGATTCCCACCAAGGCAGGGTGGCCCGAAAAAGAAAAACTTTCACCATCATTCACTCCATCACTGTCTTGCCAGAAGGGTGCTTTACACTACAGTTTTTAAACTGCAACATTAACACTTTATTATTACTATTATTATTATTACTATTATTATTATTATTATTATTATTACTATTCTTCTTTCTTTCAACACACCGGCCGTATCCCACCGAGGCGGGGTGGCCCAAAAGGAAAAACGAAAGTTTCTCCTTTTACATTTAGTAATATATACAGGAGAAGAGGTTACTAGCCCCTTGCTCCCGGCATTTTAGTTGCCTCTTACAACACGCATGGCTTACGGAGGAAGAATTCTGTTCCACTTCCCCATGGAGATAAGAGGAAATAAACAAGAATAAGAACTAGAAAGAAAATAGAAGAAAACCCAGAGGGGTGTGTATATATGTGCTTGTACATGTATGTGTAGTGTGACCTAAGTGTAAGTAGAAGTAGCAAGACGTACCTGAAATCTTGCATGTTCATGAGACAGAAAAAAGGACACCAGCAATCCTACCATCATGTAAAACAATTACAGGCTTTCGTTTTACACTCACTTGGCAGGACGGTAGTACCTCCCTGGGCGGTTGCTGTCTACCAACCTACTACCTATATTATTACTATTATTAGCAATTTTATTATTATCATCCCCACACCTCTTTCATAGAGCAGGCGCTGTGCTGTCAACTTCCAGGCTAATTAGTTTTTCTCTGAATCCATTCATAAAGGATACTTTATGAAGTGGGCTTTATGGCATGACATGCCATAAAACCCACTTCATAAAGTATGGCATGTCATGCCATAAAACCCACTTGTTTCCACTCATTCCAATCTAACATGCTCACACAAGCCTGCTGATGTTCAAGCCAAAACCTCCTTATTGGTATGAACCACAAATATAAGTATTTATGAAGATAAGAAAAAAATAAGTCGTGCATATGATGGAAATCATTGATACGTTGAGAGGTAAGGTATAAAATTTCACATTTGTAAAACAGACGGTTAAATTTTTGGCATGAGATGTGCTGCTGAAGTCCGAGGCTACAGTTGCTGATTCACCTTACAGCCTGGTCACTGACCAGGCCTCCTAAACTCGAAAAGAAATATTACAGCCATAATAGCCATCGTTAGAGTGTGATCAATGTAACATTTATGAAGGGATTCAGGGAATTTGGTTAGCCATACACAAATAACCCGCACATAAAAGAGAGAAGCTTACGACGACGTTTCGGTCCGACTTGGACCATTGACTTTGTCAATGGTCCAAGTCAGACCAAAACATCGTCGTAAGCTTCTCTCTTTTATGTGCGGGTTATTTGTGTATCGTTCCAGTCACGGTATTGTGCCTTTTTGTTATTTATATAATTGGTTAGCCATACTTGAGTCATGGAGGTGGAAAGTACAGTGCCTGTGCTCTGAAGGAGCAGTGGAGATATGTTGCAGTTTTTGACCTGTGGTATTGATAGAGTGAGTGATAGTGTGAAAGTGTTTCTTCTTTTTTGGATCACCTCGCCTTGGTGGGAAACGGCCAATGTGGTAAGAAAAAAAATAACTATTAGCAACCACACAGGTAAAGTATATACGCAGTTAATGCAATTATAAATTTGTAAGATTTGTCTTTTATCTACTATGTTCATGAGACAGAAAGAAAACTTCTGCTGGATAAAAGATTTTATTTCTTGCAAGGTTACAATATGTACAGTGGACCCCCGGTTAACGATATTTTTTCACTCCAGAAGTATGTTCAGGTGCCAGTACTGACCGAATTTGTTCCCATAAGAAATATTGTGAAGTAGATTAGTCCATTTCAGACCCCCAAACATACACGTACAAACGCACTTACATAAATACACTTACATAATTGGTCACATTCGGAGGTAATCGTTATGCGGGGGTCCACTGTATTTACAATTTTGATTAGTTAAGTACAAAGAAAGGCACTATCATGCTGGGGAATTTCTGGAGTACAAAGCATTTACCAGGCTTCTGTCCCGGTGGCCTGGTGGTTAAAGCTCTCGCTTCACACACGGAGGGCCCGGGTTCGATTCCCGGCGGGTGGAAACATTTCGACACGTTTCCTTACACCTGTTGTCCTGTTCACCTAGCAGCAAATAGGTACCTGGGTGTTAGTCGACTGGTGTGGGTCACATCCTGGGGGACAAGATTGAGGACCCCAATGGAAATAAGTTAGACAGTCCTCGATGACGCACTGACTTTCTTGGGTTATCCTGGGTGGCTAACCCTCCGGGGTTAAAAATCCGAACGAAATCTTATCTTATCTTTCTTGTGGTCGCACAGTAGTACCTTGTAATAATGTTGGTAGAATTACCGACAATATGTAAAGTAAAAGGACACAAGTGCAACTAATGTGACATTAGTTGCCACAATAGAATGTCACATTAGTTGCACTTGTGTCCTTTTACTTTACACAGTAGTACCTTCCTGAATGGTTCTTCTCTATCATCCTAAGGATACAACACCTGTTTTTCCTTGCTCGTGTTGACAGCTTAAAACATATCCTCCTTGTTTGCATGTATGGGTAAGTTTTGCATTTTTCCAAAAATAATACAGTGGACCCCCGCTTAACGATCACCTCCCAATGCGACCAATTTTGTAAGTGTATTTACATAAGTGCGTTTGTACATGTATGTTTGGGGGTCTGAAATGGACTAATCTACTTCACAATATTCCTTATGGGAACCAATTCCGTCAATACTGGCACCTGAACATTCTTCCGGAATGAAAAAATATCGTTAACCGGGGTCCACTGTACATGGGCAGTGATAAACTGAAATTCTGTCCTGGAGATGGGAAGTACAGTGCCTGCACTCTGAAGGAGGGGTGTTAATGTTGCAGTTTAAAAACTGTAGTGTGAAGCACCCTCCTGGCAAGACAGTGATGGAGTGAATGATGGTGAAAGTTTTTCTTTTTCGGGCCACCCTGCCTTGGTGGGAATTGGCCAGTGTGATAATAAAAAATAAAAAAAAAAAAATACTCACCTCAATGGAAATAAGTCACTTGACTCTTTTTTGGGTTATCCTTGAGAGTGACTTACACTATGTATGATAACTATACTTAATTTATTTACTTACACTAACATGTTAAAATGTCTTTTGAAAAAATAAGGGTTATAAGAATTTACACATAAAATAAACAAAATTACTCACAGCTGTCAACATGTCATCATTGGAGATACCGTCAGTCTCCTCAATGAAAAAGCCGCCTCCAGTGTCAATTAACTTGGTGTTATTTATTCTGATCACCTTTTCACTATCTTTCTTCTTCCTGTAAAGTAACAGAACTGTTAAATATTCTGATTTCTAACTTCTTGGGAAAGCCCTAACCCACAGAGTGTCATACAGCACCTGGGACAAGGGAGATAATCAGGCTTAATCCAAGAGAAGGATATACCTCCAATTTCTTATATCAAGGCAATTCACTGGCATCAAGGCACTTTCCTAAAGGGAATTTACTGCAAAATCTGGAAAACTTAAAAGCTCAAATAATCTCAAATCGTGTGACTTATAGCCTAACTACCATCTCTTAAAAGTATGGTGTAACACTCGTATCTCATTAATAGTGTTATTATTAATATTTTTAACACTTTGGCCATTTCTCACCAAGGCAGGGTGACCCAAAAAGAAAGAAAAACCCCAAAACAAAGAAAAAATCTTACACCTGTTGTCCTGTTCACCTAGCAGCAAACAGGTACCTGGGTGTTAGTCGACTGGTGTGGGTCGCATCCTGGGGGACAAGATTGAGGACCCCAATGGAAATAAGTCAAGACAGTCCTCGATGATGCACTGACTTTCTTGGGTTATCCTGGGTGGCTAACCCTCCAGGGTTAAAAATCTGAACAAAATCTTATCTTACAGCCAATTTCCCAAACCCCTCCTTCACAGTGCAGACACTGTACTTCCCACCTCAAGGACTCAAATCCGGCTAACTGGTTTCCCTGAATTCCTTCATAAAATATTATTATTACTATTATAGTTAATGCCTAGGTACCTACTTACTGCTAGGGAAACAGGGCAACAGGTGTAAGGAAACAGTCTCCATGCAATGTGTATGAGGCCTACAGCAGCTGAGCTAAGGTCAATGAGGCTGTATGATATTAGCCTATGTTAGGTCCTTAATTGATTATGCTGCTCCCATGTTGATATTAGCTAGAGAAAGTTCTCTCCGACCCTTGGAGTTAATGTAAAATGAAGCTCTCAGGATTATTCTTGGTTGTCCCAGATCTACAAAAGTTCTTAACATGAGGAAGGAGCTTGGTATTTCTAGTATCAGTGATAGGATTGTTGAAATTAACACTGTACTCGGTATTAGAATGTTAAGAAATGAACCAGATACTGTCACAATGAACCTTACTGTCTAGAAGTAAATACACAGATCTAAATGGATTGTGAAAATGTGCAATTGCATTAAGTTTTATAACCTGCATGAACTGTATCACTGTAGGCAACAAGAGCATTTCACCCCTCCATAGAAGATGTGTTCATTTAATATCACATACCTGCAAGTCCCTCCCAAGAAGCTCATTGCTAGTAATCCCTTCCTTAAATCACTTGCTAAAGCAACTGCTCAAGAAGAAATTTCTCACCTAGCTGGTAGTAATAAGTTATCACAAGTTATATACATTGATGGATCTAAACAGGAGTCTTCTGGCAGGGCTGCATCTGCTCTTGTTGCCACCTCCCTAGTTAAGAACCATAATAAATTTGTTGAGTTAGGCATAAGAATTAACAACTGGGCATCTACACTGCAAACTGAATTGTTTGCAATCCTAATGGCGCTAAAGCTAACCTATGACACTGAGCTTGACTCTATCATTACTGATTCTATGTCATCATTGAAGGCTCTTGACTCATATAATGACTCCAACAACATGGTCATTGGAGAAGCCAGGTATAGACACTCAAAAATCAGGGACAAAGGAATTAATGTACAATTGCTATGGATGCCATCACACATTGGATTACTCCTTCATGATAAAGTTGATATGTTAGCCAAGAAGAGTACCCAGAAGGAGAATGTAGAATATAACTTTGGTATAACTGTGTCTAGCATTAGGAATAATATTAGGAGAGAAGTAAATAATGAAAATGATTGTTATAGGAATGCAGTTAGAAGCCTGAGTAGATCTATAACCCACTATGATAACATGAATGTAGATAAGTATGTTTATGGAGCAACTTGCAATGTGAACACTGACTGATGTTGTAGTGGCCCGACTTAGTCTTGGTTACAAGTACTGACTGATGTTGTAGTGGCCAGGCTTAGGCTTGGTTACAAGTACTGACTGATGTTGTAGTGGCCAGACTTAGGCTTGGTTACAAGTACTGACTGATGTTGTAGTGGCCAGGCTTAGGCTTGGTTACAAGTACTGACTGATGTTGTAGTGGCCAGGCTTAGGCTTGGTTACAAGTACTGACTGATGTTGTAGTGGCCAGGCTTAGGCTTGGTTACAAGTACTGACTGATGTTGTAGTGGCCAGGCTTAGGCTTGGTTACAAGTACTGACTGATGTTGTAGTGGCCAGACTTAGGCTTGGTTACAAGTACTGACTGATGTTGTAGTGGCCAGGCTTAGGCTTGGTTACAAGTACTTCTGGCAGTTTGGGAGACACACAGATGATCAAACTAAATGTAAATTATGTGATCAGACATATGGTCACTGTCTTGAACACTATGTGCTTAACTGCCACTTATTGAGGAATACAGAGACAGACAGTATAATAACCTATGTGACATGTCAAGATATCTTATTATTGAAAATAAGATACCAGATATACCAAGCAAATTTCCTAAATTTGCCTGTAACAGATAATTGAACTATAGATCTTTCTTTCAACACACCGGCCATATCCCACCGAGGCGGGGTGGCCCAAAAGGAAAAACGAAAGTTTCTCCTTTTACATTTAGTAATATATACAGGAGAAGGGGTTACTAGCCCCTTGCTACCGGCATTTTAGTCACCTCTTACAACACGCATGGCTTACGGAGGAAGAATTCTGTTCCACTTCCCCATGGAGATAAGAGGAAATAAACAAGAACAAGAACTAGTAAGAAAACCCAGAGGGGTGTGTGTATATATATACTATATGCTTGTACATGTATGTGTAGTGTGACCTATGTGTAAGAAGTAGTAGTAAGACATACCTGAAATCTTGCAATTTATGAGACAGAAAAAAGGACACCAGCAATCCTACCATCATGTAAAACAATTACAGGCTTTCGTTTTACACTCACTTGGCAGGACGGTAGTACCTCCCTGGGTGGTTGCTGTCTACCAACCTACTACCTAGGTGAACTATAGATGTGAAGATATAAATCCATATGTATTCCTGTTAACCAATTTTGGGGCCTATTTCCTAGGCCTTTTGTGTATCCATATGCTCTTGCTCTACCATCCACAGGATGGATATGGGGTGCACAATAAACTAGTCACTACAGTGGCAAAATCTAAAAATCTCTGTCATAGTATACAATAAAAGAAGTTGATGAAAAAGACAAGAGTTCTTTGCATCTTATTCATCATTCGATCATCAACAATAAATCCCATGTAATAAGAAGCTTCAATAAACCTTGTGAACTACAGATCACATACAGTGAATGTAATGTACATAGATAATTACCAATAGAAATGAGACATAGCATAAAATGAAGGTAATCTGTACTGGTTAGTGAAGCCCTGGGAAAAAACCTGTTTTAATTTTGCTACTTATTATTGTACAGTCATGATGAGCACTAAATCCCATGGGAGTTATAAAGCACCTGGGAATACGAGGAAATATGATTCGATCTGAGGACAGGGAAGGTAGATCTAATTCTTTGCATCAAGAACCCTTCATTAGTTTCAAGAGGTTCTTATTTAAAGAATAACTTAAGACAATTTTCTTACTCTTCATGGACATATGGATTTCTTCTGTTTAACTTCTCCCGCCTTATTAAAAGAGCTTGCTGTCTCTTTTGCTCTATTAAGGCACGTTGTGCTGCAGTTAGTGACACTTTTTCATTTGTCTTTTTCTCCAATTCAACGTCGTTTTCTGTCTTGTTGGATTCGCTTTCTTCAATAGTACTTGAACAATGAGCCTCTGGTGCAGCGTCAAGCGATGAACTCTGTATTATTCTCTCCGAGGAATGCTTCTCGGCAGAACCGTAGATTTTCTCCCTAGATGGCTTTGTCTTCGACTTTTTTCTGTCATCGCAAGGCATATCTTCGTCCTTTTCTGTCTTGTTGGATTCGCTTTCTTTAATAGTATTTGAACAATGAGCCTCTGGTGCAGCGTCAAGCGATGAACTCTGTATTATTCTCTCCGAGGAATGCTTCTCGGCAGAATCGTAGATTTTCTCCCTAGATGGCTTTGTCTTCGACTTTTTTTTGTCATCGCAAGGCATATCTTCTTCATCTGAATTATCAAATATACTTCTTTTCTGTTGGGCTGCCATTACTGATATATTACGCCGTCTCTGAAATGTATTAGAGTATTGCAATGAAAAATATTACAGTATTTCAATATATTTAACTACAGTACATTATAATTCCTCAATAAAATAAAGTAAAAGTCAGAACCTCGACCTGTCGATTATTAGTTATAATATCTTAATTAATGCAAATAAAACTACAGTGGACCCCCGCATAACGATTACCTCCGAATGCGACCAATTATGTAAGTGTATTTATGTAAGTGCGTTTGTACGTGTATGTTTGGGGGTCTGAAATGGACTAATCTACTTCACAATATTCCTTATGGGAACAAATTCGGTCAGTACTGGCACCTGAACATACTTCTGGAATGAAATAATATCGTTAACCGGGGGTCCACTGTACAATGTAACAATTACATTGTGTAAATAAATTTACCAGAAGGTAATCTGTACAGAGAGTAATCAGTGGATTTAATTAAATCCTTATGAGGCATCATAGGGATATTCTGGTCACAAAATATTCTGTATCCGTAGTGGCTATTATATAATTTGTAATGAAATATAAATATTTTATATAATATAATATACAACTTATATATAACTTATAATGGGTTATCCTGGGAGGTTAACTCTCCAGGGTTAAAAATCTGAATGAAATCTTACATATATATTCTATAGATATACAGATATATAACTTACCTTAATAAAGAAATAAGATGTGTTCGGATTTTTACCCACGGAGGGTTACCAAGCCAGGATAACCCAGGGAAGGGTTACCAAGCCAGGATAACCCAGGGAAGGGTTACCAAGCCAGGATAACCCAGGGAAGGGTTACCAAGCCAGGATAACCCAGGGAAAGGTTACCAAGCCAGGATAACCCAGGGAAGGGTTACCAACCCAGGATAACCCAGGGAAGGGTTACCAAGCCAGGATAACCCAGGGAAGGGTTACCAAGCCAGGATAACCCAGGGAAGGGTTACCAACCTAGGATAACCCAGGGAAGGGTTACCAACCCAGGATAACCCAGGGAAGGGTTACCAACCCAGGATAACACAGGGAAGGGTTACCAACCCAGGATAACCCAGGGAAGGGTTACCAACCCAGGATAACCCAGGGAAGGGTTACCAAGCCAGGATAACCCAGGGAAGGGTTACCAAGCCAGGATAACCCAGGGAAGGGTTACCAAGCCAGGATAACCCAGGGAAGGGTTACCAAGCCAGGATAACCCAGGGAAGGGATACCAAGCCAGGATAACCCAGGGAAGGGTTACCAAGCCAGGATAACCCAGGAAAGGGTTACCAAGCCAGGATAATCCAGGGAAGGGTTACCAACCCAGGATAACCCAGGGAAGGGTTACCAACCCAGGATAACCCAGGGAAGGGTTACCAACCCAGGATAACACAGGGAAGGGTTACCAACCCAGGATAACCCAGGGAAGGGTTACCAACCCAGGATAACCCAGGGAAGGGTTACCAACCCAGGATAACCCAGGGAAGGGTTACCAACCCAGGATAACCCAGGGAAGGGTTACCAACCCAGGATAACCCAGGAAAGGGTTACCAACCCAGGATAACCCAGGGAAGGGTTACCAACCCAGGATAACCCAGGGAAGGGTTACCAACCCAGGATAACCCAGGAAAGGGTTACCAACCCAGGATAACCCAGGGAAGGGTTACCAACCCAGGATAACCCAGGGATTCTGTCTTATTTCCATTGTGGTTCTTCAATTTTGTCCCCCAGGATGCCACCCACACCAATCCACTAACACCTAGGTACCTACTTACTGTTAGGTGAACACTGACAGCAGGTGTAAGGTAACTAACACCCAGGTACCTACTTACTGCTAGGTGAACACTGACAGCAGGTGTAAGGTAACTAACACCCAGGTACCTACTTACTGCTAGGTAAGTGACAGCAGGTGTAAGGTAACTAACACCCAGGTACCTACTTACTACTAGGTGAACAGTGACTGCAGCTGTAAGGTAACTAACACCCAGGTACCTACTTACCGCTAGGTGAACACTGACAGCAGGTGTAAGGTAACTAACACCCAGGTACCTACTTACTGCTAGGTGAACACTGACAGCAGGTGTAAGGTAACTAACACCCAGGTACCTACTTACTGCTAGGTGAACACTGACAGCAGGTGTAAGGTAACTAACACCCAGGTACCTACTTACTGCTAGGTGAACAGTAATAGCAGGTGTAAGGTAACTAACATCCAGGTACCTACTTACTAAAGGTGAACACTAACAGCAGGTGTAAGGTAACTAACACCCAGGTACCTACTTACTGCTAGGTGAACACTAACAGCAGGTGTAAGGCAACTAACACCCAGGTACCTACTTACTGCTAGGTGAACCGTAATAGCAGGTGTAAGGTAACTAACACCCAGGTACCTACTTACTGCTAGGTGAACACTGACAGCAGGTGTAAGGTAACTAACACCCAGGTACCTACTTACTGCTAGGTGAACACTGACAGCAGGTGTAAGGTAACTAACACCCAGGTACCTACTTACTGCTAGGTGAACATTGACAGCAGGTGTAAGGTAACTAACACCCAGGTACCTACTTACTGCTGGGTGAACACTGACAGCAGGTGTAAGGTAACTAACACCCAGGTACCTACTTACTGCTAAGTGAACAAGGACAGCAGGTGTAAGGTAACTAACACCCAGGTACCTACTTACTGCTAGGTGAACACTGACAGCAGGTGTAAGGTAACTAACACCCAGGTACCTACTTACTGCTAGGTGAACACTGACAGCAGGTGTAAGGTAACTAACACCCAGGTACCTACTTACTGCTAGGTGAACAAGGACAGCAGGTGTAAGGTAACTAACACCCAGGTACCTACTTACTGCTAGGTGAACAAGGACAGCAGGTACGTGTTATGTTGGGTTTAGGGGCACTGACACCTTTGTTGTTTTAAAATAATCTGTCCTCATGTAGAGTACTAGTGGTACAATAATCTGTCCTTCATGTAGAGTACTAGTGGTACAATAATCTGGCCTTCATGTGCAGTACTAGTGGTACAATAATCTGGCCTCATGTAGAGTACTAGTGGTACAATAATCTGGCCTCATGTACAGTACTAGTGGTACAATAATCTGTCCTTCATGTGCAGTACTAGTGGTACAATAATCTGTCCTCATGTAGAGTACTAGTGGTACAATATTCTGGCTTTCATGTAGAGTACTAGTGGTACAATAATCTGGCCTCATGTACAGTACTAGTGGTACAATAATCTGGCCTCATGTAGAGTACTAGTGGTACAATAATCTGTCCTTCATGTGCAGTACTAGTGGTACAATAACCTGTCCTCATGTAGAGTACTAGTGGTACAATAATCTGTCCTTCATGTAGAGTACTAGTGGTACAATAATCTGTCCTTCATGTAGAGTACTAGTGGTACAATAATCTGTCCTTCATGTAGAGTACTAGTGGTACAATAATCTGGCCTTCATGTAGAGTACTAGTGGTACAATAATCTGTCCTTCATGTGCAGTACTAGTGGTACAATAATCTGGCCTCATGTACAGTACTAGTGGTACAATAATCTGGCCTCATGTAGAGTACTAGTGGTACAATAATCTGTCCTTCATGTGCAGTACTAGTGGTACAATAATCTGGCCTTCATGTAGAGTACTAGTGGTACAATAATCTGTCCTTCATGTGCAGTACTAGTGGTACAATAATCTGGCCTCATGTAGAGTACTAGTGGTACAATAATCTGGCCTCATGTACAGTACTAGTGGTACAATAATCTGGCCTCATGTAGAGTACTAGTGGTACAATAATCTGTCCTTCATGTAGCCTGGAGTTTACCTGGAGAGAGTTTCGGGGGTCAACGCCCCCGCGGCCCGGTCTGTGACCAGGCCTCCTGGTGGATCAGCGCCTGATCAACCAGGCTGTTGCTGCTGGCTGCACGCAAACCAACGTACGAGCCACAGCCCGGCTGATCAGGAACTGACTTTAGGTGCTTGTCCAGTGCCAGCTTGAAGACTGCCAGGGGTCTGTTGGTAATCCCCCTTATGTGTGCTGGGAGGCAGTTGAACAGTCTCGGGCCCCTGACACTTATTGTATGGTCTCTTAACGTGCTAGTGACACCCCTGCTTTTCATTGGGGGGATGTTGCATCGTCTGCCAAGTCTTTTGCTTTCGTAGTGAGTGATTTTCGTGTGCAAGTTCGGTACTAGTCCCTCTAGGATTTTCCAGGTGTATATAATCATGTATCTCTCCCTCCTGCGTTCCTGGGAATACAGGTTTAGAAACCTCAAGCGCTCCCAGTAATTGAGGTGTTTTATCTCCGTTATGCGCGCCGTGAAAGTTCTCTGTACATTTTCTAGGTCGGCAATTTCACCTGCCTTGAAAGGTGCTGTTAGAGTGCAGCAATATTCCAGCCTAGATAGAACAAGTGACCTGAAGAGTGTCATCATGGGCTTGGCCTCCCTAGTTTTGAAGGTTCTCATTATCCATCCTGTCATTTTTCTAGCAGATGCGATTGATACAATGTTATGGTCCTTGAAGGTGAGATCCTCCGACATAATCACTCCCAGGTCTTTGACGTTGGTGTTTCGCTCTATTTTGTGGCCAGAATTTGTTTTGTACTCTGATGAAGATTTAATTTCCTCATGTTTACCATATCTGAGTAATTGAAATTTCTCATCGTTGAACTTCATATTGTTTTCTGCAGCCCACTGAAAGATTTGGTTGATGTCCGCCTGGAGCCTTGCAGTGTCTGCAATGGAAGACACTGTCATGCAGATTCGGGTGTCATCCGGGTGGTTCAATAATCTGTCCTTCATGTAGGGTACTAGTGGTACAATAATCTGTCCTTCATGTGCAGTACTAGTGGTACAATAATCTGTCCTTCATGTGCAGCACTAGTGGTACAATAATCTGTCCTTCATGTGCAGTACTAGTGGTACAATAATCTGGCCTCATGTAGAGTACTAGTGGTACAATAATCTGGCCTTCATGTAGAGTACTAGTTGTACAATAATCTGGCCTTCATGTAGAGTACTAGTGATACAATAATCTGGTCTTCATGTAGAGTACTAGTGGTACAATAATCTGGCCTTCATATAGAGTACTAGTGGTACAATAATCTGGCCTTCATGTAGAGTACTAGTGGTACAATAATCTGGCCTTCATGTAGAGTACTAGTGGTACAATAATCTGGCCTTCATGTAGAGTACTAGTGGTACCTAACAGAATACTCCATACGACTGAATGTACAACAATGCATGCAACCTGTAGTGATACTGGATATGACCTGTCTTTGTAATACTCACTTGTGCTTTATAGTTATCTGTTTACAATAATGTTTTATCACTGATTTCATCATTGCTTAGTTAATCTTAAGTTAATTTTAAGCCAGCCCGTAATGCTATGCATAGTATAAGTGGCTTTGGCATGCTGCTCTTATCTGTATTTTTTTGTACCTCTGTATGTATGCTTAAATTGTTAATAAATAAATAAATAAATAAATAAATAAATAAATAAATAAATAAATAATCTGGCCTTCATGTAGAGTACTAGTGGTACAATAATCTGGCCTTCGTGTAGAGTACTAGTGGTACAATAATCTGTCCTTCATGTAGAGTACTAGTGGTACAATAATCTGGCCTTCATGTAGAGTACTAGTGGTACAATAATCTGGCCTTCATGTAGAGTACTAGTGGTACAATAATCTGTCCTTCACGTGCAGTACTAGTGGTACAATAATCTGGCCTTCATGTAGAGTACTAGTGTTACAATAATCTGGCCTTCATGTGCAGTACTAGTGGTACAATAATCTGTCCTTCATGTGCATTACTAGTGGTACAATAATCTGGCCTCATGTAGAGTACTAGTCGTACAATAATCTGGCCTTCATGTAGAGTACTAGTGGTACAATAGTCTGGCCAAATCAAAGTCGAGAACAACGTCCAGTATTGGGCCCCTACTTAAACAAGATGGGTCCTACACAGATGACAGCAAGGAAATGAGTGAGCTACTCAAGTCCCAACATGACTCAGTTTTTAACAAGCCGCTAACCAGACTGAGAGTCGAAGATCAAAATTATTTTTTTATGAGAGAGCCACAGAATTTGGTTAACACAAGCCTATCTGATGTTATCCTGACGCCAAATGACTTCGAACAGGCGATAAATGACATGCCCATGCACTCTGCCCCAGGGCCAGACTCATGGAACTCTGTGTTCATCAAGAACTGCAAGAAGCCCCTATCACGAGCCTTTTCCATCCTATGGAGAGGGAGCATGGACACGGGGGTCGTCCCACAGTTACTAAAAACAACAGACATAGAAATTGAAATTTCTCATCGTTGAACTTCATATTGTTTTCTGCAGCCCACTGAAAGATTTGGTTGATGTCCGCCTGGAGCCTTGCAGTGTCTGCAATGGAAGACACTGTCATGCAGATTCGGGTGTCATCTGCAAAGGAAGACACGGTGCTGTGGCTGACATCCTTGTCTATGTCAGATATGAGGATGAGGAACAAGATGGGAGCGAGTACTGTGCCTTGTGGAACAGAGCTTTTCACCGTAGCTGCCTCGGACTTTACTCTGTTGACGACTACTCTCTGTGTTCTGTTAGTGAGGAAATTATAGATCCATCGACCGACTTTTCCTGTTATTCCTTTAGCACGCATTTTGTGCGCTATTACGCCATGGTCACACTTGTCGAAGGCTTTTGCAAAGTCTGTATATATTACATCTGCATTCTTTTTGTCTTCTAGTGCATTTAGGACCTTGTCGTAGTGATCCAATAGTTGAGACAGACAGGAGCGACCTGTTCTAAACCCATGTTGCCCTGGGTTGTGTAACTGATGGGTTTCTAGATGGGTGGTGATCTTGCTTCTTAGGACCCTTTCAAAGATTTTTATGATATAGGATGTTAGTGCTATTGGTCTGTAGTTCTTTGCTGTTGCTTTACTGCCCCCTTTGTGGAGTGGGGCTATGTCTGTTGTTTTTAGTAACTGTGGGACGACCCCCGTGTCCATGCTCCCTCTCCATAGGATGGAAAAGGCTCGTGATAGGGGCTTCTTGCAGTTCTTGATGAACACAGAGTTCCATGAGTCTGGCCCTGGGGCAGAGTGCATGGGCATGTCATTTATCGCCTGTTCGAAGTCATTTGGCGTCAGGATAACATCGGATAGGCTTGTGTTAATCAAATTCTGTGGCTCTCTCATAAAAAATTCATTTTGATCTTCGACTCTCAGTCTGGTTAGCGGCTTGCTAAAAACTGAGTCATATTGGGACTTGAGTAGCTCACTCATTTCCTTGCTGTCATCTGTGAAGGTCAGGATAGTGATGATGTTATAGTGAAGGTCAGGATAGTGATGGTGTTATAGTGAAGGTCAGGATAGTGATGGTGTTATAGTGAAGGTCAGAACAGTGATGGTGTTATAGTGAAGGTCAGGACAGTGGTGGTGTAGTAGTGCCATCTAGTGGTGGTAGTCAGAGTTAGTCAGGTTATCAGTGATGGTGTTATAGTGAAGGTCAGGATAGTGACCAACCTCAAGGTCACTAAAAGTCAGTTAACCTTCAGAGGTCGTACAGGAGAGATGTGTTGCTCCTCCTCCTGCTGCCCCGCCGGCTTTACCGCTTCCTCAGCATCTTAATACACATAAATAACGTAAGTATTGCCTAGTGACGTGTTTGCCAGTACAACGGCAGAGTTAAGCTGCAGCTCCTGGTCCTTGCCACCAGTTTGGTCACCAAATTATTGTTAATTTTCTTTGGGGGTCTAATATCTTGGAGGGGGGGGGGTGGGGGGGTATTCTTAGTGGAGGGGTTTTGATGCGAGGAACTGGAGCTGCTCCTCTTCCTCGGATCAAACAGTAACTCACACAACATAACCCATAATGATGTATGTAGTTCTGGCCTATTTTTGTCCATTATTGAAAACTTACTGAAGGTCTCTTGATCCAAGTAACTTGAGCCTTGTGATCCAGATATAAACTCACATATTAACAAACTGTTAGTTGTGTTAATGTTTAAGATAGCTTTACCTACTATGTTAAATATTAATGTTTATATGAGTAATGTTAATAGTTTAAGATAATGTGTATATATGTGTGTAATGTTGATTATAATGTGTGTTGCAGGTGTACCAGGCGGCTGTGTCTGCTGCAACGTTGATCATCACAGCAACGTTGATCAGTACAGCAACGTTGATCAGTCTGAGGAGTGCTGTGCCAGGCTGTGTCTGCTGCAACGTTGATCAGTACAGCAACGTTGATCAGGCTGAGTGCTGTGCCAGGCTGTGTCTGCTGCAACGTTGATCATCACAGCAACGTTGATCAGTACAGCAACGTTGATCATCACAGCAACGTTGATCAGTACAGCAACGTTGATCATCACAGCAACGTTGATCATCACAGCAACGTTGATCATCACAGCAACGTTGATCATCACAGCAACGTTGATCATCACAGCAACGTTGATCAGTACAGCAACGTTGATCATCACAGCAACGTTGATCAGTACAGCAACGTTGATCAGTCTGAGGAGTGCTGTGCCAGGCTGTGTCTGCTGCAACGTTGATCATCACAGCAACGTTGATCAGTACAGCAACGTTGATCAGTCTGAGTGCTGTGCCAGGCTGTGTCTGCTGCAACGTTGATCATCACAGCAACGTTGATCAGTACAGCAACGTTGATCAGTCTGAGGAGTGCTGTGTGCTGCAACGTTGATCAGTCTGAGGAGTGCTGTGCCAGGCTGTGTGTGCTGCAACGTTGATCAGTCTGAGGAGTGCTGTGCCAGGCTGTGTGTGCTGCAACGTTGATCACAGCAACATTGATCATCACAGCAACATTGATCAACACAGCAAGATTGATCATCACAGCAAGATTGATCATCACAGCAAGATTGATCATCACAGCAATATTGATCATAGCAATATTGATCAACACAGCAATATTGATCAACACAGCAACATTGATCACAGCAACATTGATCAGCACAGCAACATTGATCAGCACAGCAACATTGATCAACACAGCAACATTGATCAACACAGCAACATTGATCAGTCTGAGAAGTGCTGTGCCAGGCTGTCTTCTGCAACATTGATCAGCACAGCAACATTGATCAGCACAGCAACATTGATCAACACAGCAACATTGATCAACACAGCAACATTGATCAACACAGCAACATTGATCAGTCTGAGGAGTGGACACAACCACACTAGTATATAGTCTGACCCATAACAGTTTCATGTGGAGATGCAGCAGCTGGAGACGTCGTCAAAGATGGGCGGGGCTCGCTTGTAAGGTATTTCCAGGTTATAAGTCCACTATAGTTTGGTTTTTGTAGCAAATAGTAATTATATTAACTGAGAATGTGGTGGGGAAAGTACAGAAAAAGTTGTAAGAATGATATCAAACGTAGCTTAGAAAATTAGTTTATTTCCAGACCAGAGATGAAATCTCTGGTCGGAAAATAATGAAGAATTTATTACCTTGAGTTTACCTGGAGAGAGTTCCGGGGGTCAACGCCCCCGCGGCCCGGTCTGTGACCAGGAGTTAAGTGTAATATGTGTATTATGCAGCTGATATACATCCTGTAAGATTATAGGGAGCTGAGATGAAATGTGTAAGTGATGTATCCTGGCTCAGTTGATAGTGGCGTCAACTGAAGAACCGGGATTCGATCCCCGGCACAAGTGGGTATGTTCCCTTATATCCATTGGCACTGCAGCAGACCTACTGGTAGGGGTCGCATCCTGGGGAGTATAAATATTCTAATAAAAATGTTATAGAACATGAACACTGTAGCAGGCCTACCGGCCCGTGCGAGGCTGGTCCAAGTCTCCCACCGGCTTAAGCCAGTGACCCAGCCTAGTCAGGTCACGTCACAATCACTTAAGGAAGGAGCACGGCAACTACCTAGTAGCACAAGCTAGTCAGGTCAAACTCAGACCCACCAGCACCAACTCATGTATTTATCTAACCTATTTTTAAAGCTACACAACGTTCTGGCCTCTATAACGGTACTCGGGAGTTTGTTCCACTCATCCACAACTCTATTACCAAACCAGTACTTTCCTATATCCTTCCTGAATCTGAATTTTTCCGACTTAAAACCATTGCTGCGAGTCCTGTCTAGGCTAGATATTTTCAGCACACTATTTACATCCCCTTTATTTATTCCTGTCTTCCATTTATACACCTCAATCATATCCCCCCTAATTCTACGTCTTTCTAGAGAGTGCAGATTCAGGGCCTCAGTCTATCCTCATAGGGAAGGTTTCTGATACATGGGATCAACTTTGTCATCCTCCTTTGTACATTTTTCCAGAGAATTTATATCCATTCTGTAATACGGTGACCAAAACTGTGCAGCATAATCTAAATGAGGCCTAACCAAGGATGTATAGAGTTGAACAACGTGAGGACTCCTATTATTTATGCTTCTTGATATGAAGCCAAGGATTAATAATTATACTAAGATAGTTTAGTGTGGTGAGGGTAATGGTAGAGGTCTTGAAGCCGGGTGTAAGGAAAGCCTATTAAATCAGGTATATCCATTAAGACAAAGGAGCACTGAAGCAGGCCTAGTGGGCCATGACTCACGAAATCGTAATGACACGATTGCAAACAAACCATACCCCGGCCGGGATTGAACCCGCGGTCAGAGAGTCTCAAAACTCCAGCCCGTCGCGTTAGCCACTAGACCAGCTAGCCTTCCTATGGTGTAGAAATATACCTAGTTGGATGAATCTTATTGTGGCTAGCTGGTCCAGTGGCTAACGCGACAGGCTGGAGTTTTGAGACTCTCTGACCGCGGGTTCAATCCCGGCCGGGGTATGGTTTCTAGTGGGCCATGTTAGGCAGGTCCAACTCTCAAACACTCGTGTGTCTAACCTGTTTCTAAAACTAAACAGCCAAAGTTTTTAGCTTCACGTGAAGGGATCATTTTTCCTTAGGCAGAATATATTATAGCCGGAAAAATCTATAATTCCTCAGAAATGTGGAATTAACCACATCTTCCTATTTTCAGTTAGGTTGTAGAGGGCCTGGCTAAGTAATTATATGCTTTGAAGTCCCAAAAATACGTATGTGGGTTTAGCGCTTACGACTCCAGCGTCTGTATTAGAGCTTCTGGGGGGGGGGGTAGCATTTGTTTTGAATTTGGATTATACAGTGTATATTTACAGACTTTGTAGGCTGATCTTACCTAGACCCCCTTGATCTTACCTAGACCCCCTTGATCTTACCTAGACCCCCTTTGATCCTACCTAGACCCCCTTTGATCTTATCTAGACCCCCTTTGATCTTATCTAGACCCCCTTTGATCTTATCTAGACCCCCTTTGATCTTACCTAGACCCCCTTTGATCCTACCTAGACCCCCTTTGATCCTACCTAGACCCCTTTGATCTTATCTAGACCCCCTTGATCTTATCTAGACCCCCTTGATCTTACCTAGACCCCCTTGATCTTACCTAGACCCCCTTGATCTTACCTAGACCTCCTTTGATCTTACCTGGACCCCCTTGATCTTACCTAGACCCACTTGATCTTACCTAGACCCCTTTGATCCTACCTAGACCCCCTTTGATCTTATCTAGACCCTTCTTTGAACTTATCTAGACCCCATGATCTTACCTAGACCCCCTTGAACTTACCTAGGCCCCCCTTGATCTTACATAGACCCCTTTGATCTTACCTAGAGCCCCTTTGATCTTATCTAGACCCCCTTTGATCTTATCTAGACCCATTTTGAACTTATCTAGACCCCCATGATCTTACCTAGACCCCCTTGAACTTACCTAGACCCCTTGAACTTACCTAGACCCCCTTGATCTTACCTAGACCCCCTTGATCTTACCTAGACCCCCTTTGGTCTTACCTAGACCCCCTTTGGTCTTACCTAGACCCCCTTTGGTCTTACCTAGACCCCCTTTGGTCTTACCTAGACCCCCTTTGGTCTTACCTAGACCCCCTTCATCTTATATTTACCTCCCTTCATCCCCCTAGCGCCGCCATTGCTCTACAAATTAGTATGGCCTATACCTGGAGTATGCTGTATAGTTTTGGTGTATATATATAACACTGTAGGTCTACAATTATTTAGTTTGTCAAAATAACTTACAGATTTAGGTAGTGTTAAGTATGATAGGTAAAGTATATAACTGGAGAATCTGCTATATGCATTATGAATGCATATAGCAGGGGAGAGTAATCTCCCCTGAAGGCATAGATTACGTAGAACTGTTGGCCTGGGAACCCACCAACGACCTTCAGTAGCTGTCTGCAGTCTGTTATTGTACATGGTTTCCGTCGGGATTTTGGTGGGTTCCGGGTTTGGGTAGTGGTTGTGGTGGGTGTTCTACGTTTTTTATGCCTTTGGCCAAACTGTGCCAAGTTAAATATTTGTTCATTGAGTTTCCAAAATTAGAGTATTATTATTCAGAATTACAGTTGGTTTGATAGTTTGTAAGTAGTGAAGCGTAACACTTCTGGCAGCAGATGTTAATGATGAAAATAATGGAAACCTCTGTGATCTGAAGTGAAGTGTTAGTCGGTAGAAAGGATTCACTAACATCTGATGATTATAGTTATGGGGGTGATTTAGATTGGGAATAGGATTATTAACCCTGCTAGGTTAGAAATCCGGAAGAAATAGTTAGAGAGTGGGGGGGGGGGGCTTGAAAGTAGTGGTCCCCAGGTTGTGCCCGAGACGCCAACCATAACTGGCAGGTAAGGTAGGTTATGATTTCAGGCTAGCATAGTAGTCCGTGGACCCATTATGTACCTCTAATCATTTGACTACAGCCCACAGGATGGGTATGGGGTGTGTTAGTAAACTGGTATACGGCAGAGCTCCAACAGGTTAAATAACCCATAGTGTTGGTTGTTGAACTAATGTTCTATGAGGGACGTGGTAGTGTAGGGGAAATACATTAAGATTTCGCTCGGATTTTTAACATCGGAGGGTTAGCCACCCAGGATAACCCAAGAAAGTCAGTGCGTCATCGAGGACTAACTTATTTCCATTGGGTTCCTCAATCTTGTCATCCAGGATGCCACCCACACCAGCCGA
The DNA here is from genome assembly GCF_038502225.1 of Cherax quadricarinatus. Lineage (NCBI taxonomy): Eukaryota > Metazoa > Arthropoda > Malacostraca > Decapoda > Parastacidae > Cherax > Cherax quadricarinatus. The sequence continues at coordinate 993,439 of NC_091386.1, forward strand.
TTAACACCCAGATACCTATTTGCTGCTAGGTGAACAGGACAATAGGTGTAAGGAAACGTGTCGAAATGTTCCACCCGCCGGGAAGGGAACCCGGGCCCTCCGTGTGTGAAGCGAGAGATTTAACCACCAATGTTGTCTTAATGGTCCTAACTACCATGTTAAATTTGGATGCCCTTCAAGGGGTGTCTGTACTAGTGAAGGTATCTTGATACAAGCAGTTGCAAGTACCCTCCCTTTCCTTGGATTAAACCTGATTGTCTAACATTCCCCAAGCTGTGTATAACTCCTATGGGTAATATAATATCTATAGTTACGTGAAATTTTATTTGGGTAAATGTGCACGTATGTAAAATTGTTTGAATGAGGGAGTGGGGGGGAGCAGTAAAATCTCTGGAGACAGATCGATGGAAGTCAATCAGGTTTGATTCAGAGGAGAGTAGTGCAAGTTGACTTTCCAGTGACATTTAAGGGATCTTACCTAGACCCCCCTTGATCTTACCTAGACCTCCCTTGATCTTGCTTAGACCTCCCTTGATCTTGCCTAGACCCCCTTAATCTTACCTAGACCCTTCTTGATCTTACCTAGACCCTCTTGATCTTACCCAAACCCCCCTTGATCTTACCTAGACCCCCTTGATCTTACCTAGACCCACCTTGATATTACCTAGACCCTCCTTGATCTTACCTAGACAACCCTTGATCTTACCTTTACCTCCCTTCATCCCCCTTGCGCCGCCATTGCTCTACAAATTAGTAAGGCCTATACCTGGAGTATGCTGCATAGTTTTGGTGTATATATATAACACTAGGTCTACAATTATTTAGTTTGTCAAAATAACTTATAGATTTAGGGGATGTTAAGTAGGGTACGTGAGGTATAGAATTGGAGAATCTGCTATATGCATTATGAATGCATATAGCAGGGGAGAGTAATCTCCCCTGAAGGCATAGATTACGTAGAACTGTTGGCCTGGGAACCCACCAACGACCTTCAGTAGCTGTCTGCAGTCTGTTATTGTACATGGTTTCCGTCGGGATTTTGGTGGGTTCCGGGTTTGGGTAGTGGTTGTGGTGGGTGTTCTACGTTTTTTATGCCTTTGGCCAAACTGTGCCAAGTTAAATATTTGTTCATTGAGTTTCCAAAATTAGAGTATTATTATTCAGAATTACAGTTGGTTTGATTGTAAGTAGTGAAGCGTAACACTTCTGGCAGCAGATGTTAATGATGAAAATAATGGAAACCTCTGTGATCTGAAGTGAAGTGTTAGTCGGTAGAAAGGATTCACTAACATCTGATGCTGATGAGTATAGTTATGGGGGTGATTTAGATTGGGAATAGGATTATTAACCCTGCTAGGTTAGAAATCCAGAAAAAATAGATGTAGAGAGGGGGGGGGGCTTGAAAGTAGTGGTCCCCAGGTTGTGCCCTAGACGCCAGCCATAACTGGCAGGTAAGGTAGGTTATGATTTCAGGCTAGCATAGTAGTCCGTGGACCCATTATGTACCTATAATCATTTGACTACAGCCCACAGGATGGGTATGGGGTGTGTTAGTAAACTGGTATACGGCAGAGCTCCAACAGGTTAAATAACCCATAGTGTTGGTTGTTGAACTAATGTTCTATGAGGGACGTGGTAGTGTAGGGGAAATACATTAAGATTTCGCTCGGATTTTTAACCCCGGAGGGTTAGCCACCCAGGATAACCCAAGAAAGTCAGTGCGTCATCGAGGACTAACTTATTTCCATTGGGTTCCTCAATCTAGTCATCCAGGATGCCACCCACACCAGTCGACTAACACCCAGATACCTATTTGCTGCTAGGTGAACAGGACAATAGGTGTAAGGAAACGTGTCGAAATGTTCCACCCGCCGGGAATCGAACCCGGGCCCTCCGTGTGTGAAGCGAGAGATTTAACCACCAATGTTGTCTTAATGGTCCTAACTACCATGTTAAATTTGGATGCCCTTCAAGGGGTGTCTGTATTAGTGAAGGTATCTTGATACAAGCAGTTGCAAGTACCCTCCCCTTCCTTGGATTAAACCTGATTGTCTAATATTCCCCAAGCTGTGTATAACTCCTATGGGTAATATAATATCTATAGTTACGTGAAATTTTATTTGGGTAAATGTGCACGTATGCAAAATTGTTTGAATGAGGGAGTGGGGGGGGGAGCAGTAAAATCTCTGGAGACAGATCGATGGAAGTCAATCAGGTTTGATTCAGAGGAGAGTAGTGCAAGTTGACTTTCCAGTGACATTTAAGGGATCTTACCTAGACCCCCCTTGATCTTACGTAGACCTCCCTTGATCTTACCTAGACTAGACCTCCCTTGATCTTACCTAGACCCCCTTGATCGTACCTAGACCTCCCTTGATCTTACCTAGACCCCCTTAATCTTACCTAGACCCTTCTTGATCTTACCTAGACCCCCTTAATCTTACCTAGACCCTTCTTGATCTTACCTAGACCCTCTTGATCTTACCCAAACCCCCCTTGATCTTACCTAGACCCCCCTTGATCTTACCTAGACCCACCTTGATCTTACCTAGACCCACCTTGATATTACCTAGACCCTCCTTGATCTTACCTTTACCTCCCTTCATCCCCCTAGCGCCGCCATTGCTCTACAAATTAGTAAGGCCTATACCTGGAGTATGCTGCATAGTTTTGGTGTATATATATAACACTAGATCTACAATTATTTAGTTTGTCAAAATAACTTATAGATTTAGGGGATGTTAAGTAGGGTACGTGAGGTATAGAATTGGAGAATCTGCTATATGCATTATGAATGCATATAGCAGGGGAGAGTAATCTCCCCTGAAGGCATAGATTACGTAGAACTGTTGGCCTGGGAACCCACCAACGACCTTCAGTAGCTGTCTGCAGTCTGTTATTGCACGTGGTTTCCGTCGGGATTTTGGTGGGTTCCGGGTTTGGGTAGTGGTTGTGGTGGGTGTTCTACGTTTTTTATGCCTTTGGCCAAACTGTGCCAAGTTAAATATTTGTTCATTGAGTTTCCAAAATTAGAGTATTATTATTCAGAATTACAGTTGGTTTGATTGTAAGTAGTGAAGCGTAACATTTCTGGCAGTAGATGTTAGTGATGAAAATAATGGAAACCTCTGTGATCTGAAGTGAAGTGTTAGTCGGTAGAAAGGATTCACTAACATCTGATGCTGATGAGTATAGTTATGGGGGTGATTTAGATTGGGAATAGGATTATTAACCCTGCTAGGTTAGAAATCCAGAAAAAATAGATGTAGAGAGGGGGGGGGGGGGCTTGAAAGTAGTGGTCCCCAGGTTGTGCCCTAGACGCCAGCCATAACTGGCAGGTAAGGTAGGTTATGATTTCAGGCTAGCATAGTAGTCCGTGGACCCATTATGTACCTCTAATCATTTGACTACAGCCCACAGGATGGGTATGGGGTGTGTTAGTAAACTGGTATACGGCAGAGCTCCAACAGGTTAAATAACCCATAGTGTTGGTTGTTGAACTAATGTTCTATGAGGGACGTGGTAGTGTAGGGGAAATACATTAAGATTTCGCTCGGATTTTTAACCCCGGAGGGTTAGCCACCCAGGATAACCCAAGAAAGTCAGTGCGTCATCGAGGACTAACTTATTTCCATTGGGTTCCTCAATCTTGTCATCCAGGATGCGACCCACACCAGTCGACTAACACCCAGATACCTATTTGCTGCTAGGTGAACAGGACAATAGGTGTAAGGAAACGTGTCGAAATGTTCCACCCGCCGGGAATCGAACCCGGGCCCTCAGTGTGTGAAGCGAGAGATTTAACCACCAATGTTGTCTTAGGATCCTAACTACCATGTTAAATTTGGATGTCCTTCAAGGGGTGTCTGTACTAGTGAAGGTATCTTGATACAAGCAGTTGCAAGTACCCTCCCCTTCCTTGGATTAAACCTGATTGCCTAACATCCCCCAAGCTGTGTATAACATTATATTACCCATATATCTATAGTTATGTTAAATTTTATTTGGGTAAATGTGCCCGTATATATAATTGTTTGATTGAGGGATTGGGGGGGGGGGGGAGCGGGAGCAGTAAAATCTCTGGGGACAGATCGATGAAAGTCAATCAGGTTTGATTCAGAGGAGAGTAGTGCAAGTTGACTTTCCAGTGACATTAGGAGTAGGTTTGGCTGGGTTGTAATGTATCTGTTACGGAGTTTACCCTTCAACTTGTTTACTTGCAGCAGACTACTACTGACAAGACAAGAGGTGATCACGTCTCCAGTGTTCTAATAGCCTGTGTTAGAAGACTGTTGTACACGAGGAAGTGTTTGCAGTGACTTTCCAGCGTCGCAACACTTGGCTTCCTGACACTACAAACCAGGTCGTGAAATTTAAAAATATATCATACCTCAGACTACTACTAATGGCAGTATTGAGGCTGTCCGCCTCATTACTACTATTGTTAGTAGGGTTGGGGTAGGTTTTTTTTTTTTTTTTTTTTCACCCCCGAGCTTAAAGCTCCCGAATTGTGTGAATGTTGTCTCCTGCTGACAAATACAGCAGTTGAGGCTTGTATCAAAGTTATTTACTTGTGTGTTTCTTGAACATTTGTTTGCCGTGATAAAGAAAATTTTATTTATTAAAATGTAATAAGTTTATTGAATCTTGTAGGTTGAAGATATTCTCCATGTTGTGGACAGCTGCCGTGTGGTGGACAGCTGCCGTTAGGTGAAGGCCGTGAGGTGAAGGCCGTGTGGTGGACAGCTGCCGTGAGGTGAAGGCCGTGTGGTGAAGGCCGTGTGGTGAAGGCCGTGTGGTGGACAGCTGCCGTGTGGTGAAGGCCGTGTGGTGGACAGCTGCCGTGTGGTGAAGGCCGTGTGGTGGACAGCTGCCGTGTGGTGAAGGCCGTGAGGTGAAGGCCGTGTGGTGGACAGCTGCCGTGAGGTGAAGGCCGTGTGGTGGACAGCTGCCGTGTGGTGAAGGCCGTGTGGTGGACAGCTGCCGTGTGGTGAAGGCCGTGTGGTGGACAGCTGCCGTGTGGTGAAGGCCGTGTGGTGAAGGCCGTGTGGTGGACAGCTGCCGTGAGGTGAAGGCCGTGTGGTGGACAGCTGCCGCGAGGTGAAGGCCGTGTGGTGGACAGCTGCCGTGTGGTGAAGGTCGTGTGGTGGACAGCTGCCGTGTGGTGAAGGTCGTGTGGTGGACAGCTGCCGTGTGGTGAAGGTCGTGTGGTGGACAGCTGCCGTGTGGTGGACAGCTGCAAGTCTTCAGATATCACCAGCAGCAACACCAAAACAATGTCTGCAAAGATAAAAGTATGGACATTACTAAATTTTTCCTGAACTCCAGTAGCAATAGTTTTAAAGTCTTACATAGTATTTATAATGCTTCCCTCAACATAATATAGAAAGAAAAGTGGCTAATATATTCTCGAAGATGATCTATCAAAAATTACCTTGAAATTATCTAAGTTTTTTTTTATATTACCACAGGTTGATGGAACTGGAGGAACAGGAGGTGTTGATGGTGTGGTGGGTGGCAGAAGAGTGACTAGTGGCGCCACTGTTCTTGACCACCATGACTAAATGGCGCCATTGACCTGGAGGGGGAGGTAATGACGTCAGTGGTAGTTTGTGGGGAGGGGGAAGGTAGTTAGGGTGAGGGTCGGGGGGGTTGGTTGCTGGTGGAGGGGTTGGGGGGGTGAGTAGTTAGTTGTTACTGGTGGGAGGGGGTAGGGGGGATGGTTATTACTTGGTAATTACTAAGGTACTAACACAGTCTTGTTACTGTGTGTTAACGTGGCTGGAACCTTGATATTTGAGACGCCCTTAACACTAGACCAAAGACTCGTTTAACACATATTCGTAATTCTAATGAACAGTGTCCATGGACTCGTGTTAAAAACCGTCTCCTTGATGTTGGACTAACGTATTTGACATCTCTTTTGGGTTTAGCGCTTAGTTTTGATAGTAGTGGTAAGCCACAGTACTGTCTGCCTTTCCAGATTAATTTGCATGAGTGTCCTCCACTGTGAGGACACTACGACTCCAGGCGGACATCAACCAAATCATTAAATGGGCAGCAGAAAACAATATGAAGTTCAATGATGAGAAATTTCGACTATAATATTGAAAACTTGAATAAATTACAACTATATGGGGGTATAAAATAAATTTAAACCACACAATAGAACGAAAAACTAATGTAAAAGACCTGGGAGTGATAATGTCAGAGGATCTTGCCTTCAATGACTGCTGCAGCAGCAGCATTGTTGTTGTATTGGTATTGTTGTATTGGTATTGTTGTTGTATTGGTATTGTGGTATTGGTATTGTTGTTGTATTGGTATTGTTGTTGTATTGGTATTGTTGTTGTATTGGTATTGTTGTGGTATTGGTATTGTTGTGGTATTGGTGTTAAGGGTCACTGCCAGTTTACACCGTATTTGTTCTTATTACTGGGAGTTGTTAAGGGTAACCAAAGTTTACACCTTACTGAACCCTGCCTCCCAGGACTCCCTAATAAGGAAGTGATTAACGTGGCTGCTGGAGAACATGTCACCGAGGTTCCTCTACCTGAACACCACAATTTTCGAACCTTACAGGACCCCACAGACTTAAATTATTGACTCTGAGACGACAGACACTCCATCCCACGTTCAGTTACCTTCACCCCTCAAGGAAGGTTCCTTGATGTTGGTGAGGGGCTCCTGATTTAGGGAATTGGATCTGTGCTCCAGTTCCCCGAATTAAGCCTGAATGCCTTCCACATCCCCCCCCCCAGGCGCTGTATAATCCTCTGGGTTTAGCGCTTCCCCCTTGATTATAATAATCAGTTACCTTCAGGACCACAATGGAAATAAGCCAATTTGACTTCTTCTTGGAGGGGGGGTTATCCGGGATGACTATTTTGAAGGGGGGTATCCTGGATGACTTTTTTGGAGGGGGGTTATCCTGGATGACTTTTTTGGAGGGGGGGTTATCCTGGATGACTTTTTTGAAGGGGGGTATCCTGGATGACTTTTTTGGAGGGGGGTTATCCTGGATGACTTTTTTGGAGGGGGGGGTTATCCTGGATGACTTTTTTGAAGGGGGGTATCCTGGATGACTTTTTTGGAGGGGGGGTATCCTGGATGACTTTTTTGGAGGGGGGTATCCTGGATGACTCTTTTGAAGGGGGGGTTATCTTGGAAGGTAATTTACACTCTGTATGATAATTGTACTTATGTGTACCTAAATAAAGTAATTCCGTCATGCCACTTAGGTACCCAGGAGAGTACCGGTCCTAGTACCGAGGGCAGTAATTAGGCGAGTTACCAAGGGTACGTAAATGGGTGATGGGAGTGTAGCACCTGAGGTCAGTAGGTGTCATGTTGCAGGTACCTGCGTCCTGCTGCTCCTGATAACCTGGTACCTACTATATTATACTATTGCCGCTTAATTTTACCTTTCCTTGTTACCTAAGTGATTGAGGGACAAAGTTGTTGCTGGAGGGATCTTGATCCAGTAAGGGGCTCTTGATCCAAGGAACTGCACTAATTATCTCCACCTGACCAGGTATTCCCTAAATCAACCCTGAATATCCCATCCCCCAGGTTCTATACCACCCCTGAGAGTTTACCTCTTTTTTTGTTTACAAGATGCTGCTTTGAACATTAAAATGGTATAAAATACCGACAGGTTGTTAGGTAAGACACATGTGTAGCAGTTAGGTATCTTGATTTCGAAACGTTTCGCCTACACAGTAGGCTTCTTCAGTCGAGTACAGAGAAGTTGATAGAAGCACAGGATACTTGAAGACTATGTAATCAGTCCATCACCCTTGAAGTTTTGAGGTGGTCAGTCCCTCAAGGAAGGTTCCTTGATGTTGGTGAGGGGCTCTTGATTTAGGGAATTGGATCTGTGCTCCAGTTCCCCGAATTAAGCCTGAATGCCTTCCACATCCCCCCCCCCCAGGCACTGTATAATCCTCCGGGTTTAGCGCTTCCCCTTGATTATAATAATAATTGAGGTGGTCAGTCCCTCAGTCTGGAACAATACACTTCTCCAGACTGAGGGACTGACCACCTCAAACTTTCTTTACATGCTTTGTTTATATTCTGCCTCTTTATTTGTAGTTTAAGGTCAACTTACTAGTAAAATCAAACATTTATAGTTTATCAATCTTTGGGTAATAAAAATTATATACCACTAAACATGGATATATTTGTTGCAAAGCTAGTGGAGAGTACAGTGTGAGCCCTACGGATTTAAAGTTCCCCTGTTTGTAATAACACTGGGGAGTACAAATACTGGAGAGTACAGCAGTCACACACATCAAAAAGTCATATATAAACACATGGCTAGATATGTGGGATGAGGCTACATCAAACTACATAGTTGTCAATGTGTATTCTGTACTATATAGTTATATTAAACTTTATGGGATATATAGAAATGCTGTCTGTTAGTGTGCCTAAGTAATATTCGATTAAGTTTTTAGCTTGCAAATATTTTGGCCTTTTCAACACTATGTATTTTGCCTTTTTCCCCGGTTCATAAATCATAAATTTTTGTATCAGTGGAAGATTAAGTTTTGGATTTTCTTGTCTGTCTCTGACAACAGATATTTTATCCCAGTTTCCTGCAGATTTCACTTTTTTATATACATATTTATCATTATATCTGTATTGTGTATATATATATATATATATATATATATATATATATATATATATATATATATATATATATATATATATATATATATATATATATATATATATATTTATTGGTTTGATAATTGTGGTTGTGTTGTGAGTTGTTATTCAACCCCACAATTTTCTATCCTTGAAAAGTCATTTTTGTGGTTTTTTTGGTTTATTATAAATAACATTTTTGTTTAATTATCTTCAGTTATTGATGAATTTATTTATGGTAATTTTTTCTTTTCAGTCTTTTAGAAGACCTTTGTGTGAGGACCTTACTTGATCTTGTCTTGGTGGAGACCTTACTTGTTCTTGTCTTGGTGGAGACCTTACTTGTTCTTGTCTTGGTGGGGACCTTACTTGCTCTTGTCTTGGTGGAGACCTTACTTGTTCTTGTCTTGGTGGGGACCTTACTTGTTCTTGTCTTGGTGGAGACCTTACTTGTTCTTGTCTTGGTGGGGACCTTACTTGCTCTTGTCTTGGTGGAGACCTTACTTGTTCTTGTCTTGGTGGGGACCTTACTTGTTCTTGTCTTGGTGGAGACCTTACTTGTTCTTGTCTTGGTGGGGACCTTACTTGCTCTGGTCTTGGTGGAGACCTTACTTGCTCTTGTCTTGGTGGAGACCTTACTTGCTCTTGTCTTGGTGGAGACCTTACTTGCTCTTGTCTTGGTGGAGACCTTACTTGCTCTGGTCTTGGTGGGGACCTTACTTGCTCTGGTCTTGGTGGGGACCTTACTTGCTCTGGTCTTGGTGGAGACCTTACTTGCTCTTGTCTTGGTGGAGACCTTACTTGCTCTTGTCTTGGTGGGGACCTTACTTGCTCTTGCCTTGGTGGAGACATTCCTTCCTCTTGCCTTGGTGGAGACCTTCCTCTTGCCTTGGTGGAGACCTTACTTCCTCTTGCCTTGGTGGAGACCTTACTTCCTCTTGCCTGTCTCCATCATACGAACAAGTAGACCCAGGTAGTTAGTAAAGCGATGGTGACAGTCTAATGAATCTCGACAACCACTGAGTGGCATGTCCAGACGAGGACCACTGGCACCTGCCAAGATTAGGAAATATTTAAGTTTGTGTAGCCTCACAAATTGCTTCTGTGTTCGGGTTATTTATTGCAGTATGACCCTTGTGGGTTTAGAGCTTAGTTATGAGTATAATAATGCATTTTGGTAAAAACAGAAATGAATTGGTTTCAAGCCTTAGGCAGAGCGAAACATAATTGTACAAATTCTTCTAACATCATTTAGGTTGGGTAAGGTTTGTTAGGTTGGGTAAGGTTTGTTAGGTTGGGTAAGGTTTGTTAGGTTGGGTAAGGTTTGTTAGGTTGGGTAAGGTTTGTTAGGCTGGGTAAGGTTTGTTAGGTTAGGTAAGGTTTGTTAGGTTGGGTAAGGTTTGTTAGGTTGGGTAAGGTTTGTTAGGTTGGGTAAGGTTTGTTAGGCTGGGTAAGGTTTGTTAGGCTGGGTAAGGTTTGTTAGGTAAGGTTTGTTAGGTTAGGTAAGGTTTGTTAGGTTGGGTAAGGTTTGTTAGGTTGGGTAAGGTTTGTTAGGTTAGGTAAGGTTTGTTAGGTTGGGTAAGGTTTGTTAGGTTGGGTAAGGTTTGTTAGGTTTGTTAGGTTGGGTAAGGTTTGTTAGGTTTGTTAGGTTAGGTAAGGATTGTTAGGTTAGGTAAGGTTTGTTAGGTTGGGTAAGGTTTGTTAGGTTGGGTAAGGTTTGTTAGGTTGGGTAAGGTTTGTTAGGTTAGGTAAGGTTTGTTAGGTTGGGTAAGGTTTGTTAGGTTTGTTAGGTTAGGTAAGGATTGTTAGGTTAGGTAAGGTTTGTTAGGTTGGGTAAGGTTTGTTAGGTTGGGTAAGGTTTGTTAGGTTGGGTAAGGTTTGTTAGGCTGGGTAAGGTTTGTTAGGTAAGGTTTGTTAGGTTAGGTAAGGTTTGTTAGGTTGGGTAAGGTTTGTTAGGTTGGGTAAGGTTTGTTAGGTTAGGTAAGGTTTGTTAGGTTGGGTAAGGTTTGTTAGGTTGGGTAAGGTTTGTTAGGTTAGGTAAGGTTTGTTAGGTAATGTTTGTCAGGAAACAGGACAAGTGTTTCCTAACTTGGGTCTTAGTCATATGATGACCCACAGCTGGAGCTTTTGGTCATCTGACCGAAACCTTCCACTGGCTTACCCCTCCACCACTTTAAAAATTATGGCTATATTTCTTACCATTAACAGTATTGATGTGTGGAAGGTTCTGACGTAGTAGACTGACCAGTTCAGAGTTCAGATCATGAAGGTATTCTGTCCCTGGCTCCTGCATCACCTGCCTCGGATCAGACCCTCCTGATGGGTGAATTAATTACTTAGTATATCAGAAGCAGGAGGGGGAGCATTGATGTTGAAGGGATCTTAATCCACGGCATTGAAGTTATCCCCCCTTTCCTGGAGTTTACCTGGAGAGAGTTCCGGGGGTCAGTGCCCCCGCGGCCCGGTCTGTGACCAGGCCTCCTGGTGGATCAGAGCCTGATCAACCAGGCTGTTGCTGCTGGCTGCACGCATACCAACGTACGGGCCACAGCCCGGCTGGTTAGGAACCGACTTTAGGTGCTTGTCCAGTGCCAGCTGTCATCAAACTTAATTACCTCTCATATTCCCCCCCCCCCCCAAAAAAAAAAAAAAAATTTAAGTTTGTTATTATATCAAGTTTATTTAGTAACTTCTAAGTGAGTTTTATGTAATAAAAATGTCTGAGGTTATATATGAGGGCTCGAAAGAGCATGTGTTCACTTGGGAACTTATATAATTACTAGTTCAACTAAGAAAATTTAAGATTTTTATTAGTGTGATGTTTTAGTGACTGGTATACCCTGAGGGTGTTCCGGGGGTCATCCCCCCCCGGGGCCTGGTTCATGACCAGGCCTCCTGGTGGATCAGGACCTGATTAACCAGGTTGTTACTGCTGGCCGCACATAAACCGACGTAGGAACCACAGCCCGGTTGGTCAAGTACTGTGTGTCTGTCCAGCTCCCTCTTGAAGACAACCAGGGGTCTTGAAGACAACCAGGGGTCTTTAAGACAGTCAGGGGTCTTGAAGACAACCAGGGGTCTTGAAGACAACCAGGGGTCTTGAAGACAACCAGGGGTCTTGAAGACAACCAGGGGTCTTGAAGACAACCAGGGGTCTTGAAGACAACCAGGGGTCTTGAAGACAGCCAGGGGTCTTGAAGACAGCCAGGGGTCTTGAAGACAGCCAGGGGTCTTGAAGACAACCAGGGGTCTTGAAGACAGCCAGGGGTCTTGAAGACAGCCAGGGGTCTTGAAGACAACCAGGGGTCTTGAAGACAGCCAGGGGTCTTGAAGACAGCCAGGGGTCTTGAAGACAGCCAGGGGTCTATTGGTAATCCCCCTTATGTGTGTGGGTATATGATAAACTCTACATCCAAGTAGTTGAAGCTGCCCTTCTTCTGCATCAGAACTAATTACCTCGCATTCCCCAGCTGTGTATGACCCCTACAAGTTAAGCACCTTCCTCTGGCTAGAATAAGAGTTTTAACATCTTACTGTGAATAATAGTAGCATCAGCAAGGCTGGCCACCACCAGGGCCACTACCAGGGCCACCATCACCAGTGGTACTCTGCTCACCATTCTCTGCAAGAAAAATAAAAGGTTAGGTAAAGTTAGGCTAGGCTAGGTCAGGTTAGGTTAGGCTAGGCTAGGCTAGGCTAGGCTAGGTCAAGTAAGGTTAGGTCAGGTTAGGGTAGGTCAGGTCAGGTTAGGTTAGGCTAGGTCAGGTTAGGTTAGGCTAGGTCAGGAAAGGTTAGGTAAGGTTAGATTAGGTAAGGCTTGTCAGGAAACAGGATGAGTGTTTCCTGATGACCCACAACTGGAGATTTTGGTCATCTGACCAATGTCTTACACCTTTAAAAATTATGATATCAGGCAAAAAAGTGGAGGTCTAAGTCATACTGGTATAGAGTCTTTCTTTTATGTATTTATTTTTTATTTTATTATCACACTGGCCGATTACCACCAAGGCAGGGTGGCCCGAAAAAGAAAAACTTTCACCATCATTCACTCCATCACTGTCTTGCCAGAAGGGTGCTTTACACTACAGTTTTTAAACTGCAATATTAACACCCCTCCTTCAGAGTGCAGGCACTGTACTTCCCATCTCCAGGACTCGAGTCCGGCCTGCCGGTTTCCCTGAACCCCTTCATAAATGTTACTTTGCTCACACTCCAACAGCACGTCAAGTATTAAAAACTATTTGTCTCCATTCACTCCTATCAAACACGCTCACGCATGCCTAATGGAAGTCCAAGCCCCTCGCACACAAAACCTCCTTTACCCCCTCCCTCCAACCTTTCCTAGGCCGACCCCTACCCCGCCTTCCTTCCACTACAGACTGATACACTCTTGAAGTCATTCTGTTTCGCTCCATTCTCTCTACATGTCCGAACCACCTCAACAACCCTTCCTCAGCCCTAAAAGATATATCCAAGAGCTCCAGAACAGAGGTTATGAACCAAGTGGTTTTGATGGGTATACGTTTATAATAATTATTTCCACTAATACATGTACAAGGTATACAAACCATAGCAGACATCAATGATATACTACTATATAGAAAGCCCCCCTTGTTATACAGAGCATTTCCTGCAAATTAGTCAGTTTTGTCCCCAGGATGCCACCCACACCAGTCTATTAACACCCAGGTACCTACTTTCTGCTAGGTGAACATAAGTTGTGGGAAATGCTCTACATAACCAGTTACTTTATGTAGTATGTCATTGATGTCAGTTATGGTCTGTATAAGTTATATCATCTACTGGTAGAAATAAACATTATATTTACTGATTTCCACCTTCTGGTTAATTAGACATATATTTACATATTCCCACACTATTTGCAGACGACACTACATACGTCTTCTCTCACCCGAGCCCAGTGACGCTAGCCAATACTACTGTAAATACTGAATTACAGAAAATATCTACCTGGATGAGGACTAACAAACTCGCTCTAAACATTGACAAAACCTACTTCATTCAGTTTGGTAACAGAGCTGCAGATGTCCATCTTAACATAATGATAAATGGATCACCTATCACAAAACTCTCAGAGGGAAAATTCATAGGAATCCACCTTGATAATAGACTCAAATTTCAAACACACATACAACAAATTTCCCCCCAAAATTTCCAAGACTGTAGGCATACTATCGAAGATACGGTACTATGTTCCACAGTCAGCCCTCCTGGCCCTATATCACTCACTTATTTACCCCTATCTCACCTATGGAATTTGTGCATGGGGCTCAACAACAATAAACCATCTCAGACCATTAATCACCCAACAAAAGGCTGCAGTCAGAATAATAACAAATTCCCACTACAGACAGCACACTCCACCAATATTCAAAACTCTAAACCTACTCACAATACAAAACATCCATACTTATTACTGCACCTATTACATACATAGAACACTTAACTCTGATATTAACCCTCCCCTCAAACATCTCCTTGCCAACCTCAACAGAACACATGACCATAACACAAGGCACAGATCACTCTTTGATGTTCCTCGTGTCCATCTCACACTATGCAAAAACTCAATGCACATAAAAGGCCCTAAAATCTGGAATTCATTACCTGTGAATATAAAAGAAACACTATCTGTTTATAAATTCAAGTCTCTTCTCAAAAATCACTTACCCACAGCTAAATAAATGCTGAATAATTGTATCTCGTAAATGTTTCTCATTATTGTATCTCATAAATGTTTAACCTGTGACCCAATCAAACTTTGTTACTTTTTAATTACATTACCTAACAGAATACTCCATTGTACTGAATGCTCAGCAACACAGTAAATGACCATATGACCTGTCTTTGTAATACTCATTTGTGCTAAATTGTTATCTGTTTACAATAATGTTTTTACCACTGAATATATCATTGCTTAGTTAATCTTAAGTTAATTTTAAGCCTGCCCATAATGCTCTGCATACAAGGGGCTTTAGCATGTTGCACTGTAATAACTGTATTCCTTTGTACTTCTCTGTATCATGTTCAAATAAATAAATAAATAAAGGAGGTAGATGTGTCTTTAATATGATTCTAATCACAAATACAGTGGAACCTCAAAAATCGAACTTAATCCGTTCCAGGAGCTAGTTCTAAATTCGAAAAGTCTGAAATTCGAAGCAATATTTCCCACAAGAAATAATGGAAATACAATTAATCCGTTCCAGAAACCCAAAAATATTCACACAAAAAATACATTTTATAGAGATTAATTACAGTTTTACATACAACAAACACTATAGTTTTTAATTATGTATAGTAATACATATAAAATAACATTTTTACTTACCTTTATTGAAGATTGGTGATGGCATCTGGAAGATAGGGAGGAGGAGAGAGGGAGTTGGGGTTAGTGTTTGGAAGGAGAATCCCCCTCCATGAGGACCTCAGGTAAAGCCCTCACCATGTCTTACAACATTGTGTATGCCACTATGCTTCTTAAATCTGTCAAACCAGCCTCTGCTGGCCTTAAATTCACTATCAGAACTGGTTCCAGGAGTTTGCTGTACCAGATCGGCATGCAACTTCCTTGCCTATTCGCAAATAATCGTCTCTGAAACACTATCACCTGCAATCTCTTTATCCTTGATCCACACCAGCAACAACTTCTCAACCTCTTCAACTATTTGTGGTCTTTTTTTGGTTAGCATATTAACACCTTTCGCAACATCAGCTTCCTTGATTTGTTCTTTCTTTGACAGGATAGAACCAATGGTCGACTTGTTTTTCCCATACATCCTGGCAAGCTCAACAAGTCTCACACCACTCTCATACTTCTGTATTATTTCCTTCTTCACATCTATGGTGTTTTTCACTTTCTTTACCACAGGGGTACCACTAGCAAGTTTCTTTGGGCCCATGGCAGCTTATTTCACAGTCCCCCAATCACTAAACAACGAAATAATCGTTAAATGCATGAATGAGAGCGCAGGTTAGTGTTCACTCAAGCATAAACAAAGCTAGACTGCTCACGGCACCTGTGCGGGGACGCGGACAGAGCGGGCTGGCAGACAGGTCCTGTACCCAGCGGTCCGAAAATAGGGGCGCGTTTGATAAGAGGGACACAGTTTGTCCGAAAAAAGGGTGCTATTTTCGAAACGTTCGATATGTGATACATTCAATTTTTGAGGTTCCACTGTATAACATCGGGATTATTAGGTGGATAAAAGGCAGTGTTTTTTCCCATTGAAATTCGTGGTTTTAAAAAGGTCGTCTGCTAAAAAAAAATATTTATACAGAGTTTAGAGTTTGAGGATGGTAAAGTAATTAGGAAGGTGTTTCAAAAGGTAGATGAAGGGGATTTATGTGATGTTGATTTTTGTAGAGATGTGGAGATATATTTGAGAGGGAGAGAGATAAGGAGATGCTTGAGAGAGAGAGAGATATGGAGATGCTTGAGAGAGAGATATGGAGATGCTTGAGAGAGAGATATGGAGATGCTTGAGAGGGAGAGAGATATGGAGATGCTTGAGAGAGAGATATGGAGATGCTTGAGAGAGAGATATGGAGATACTTGAGAGAGAGATATGGAGATGCTTGAGAGAGAGATATGGAGATGCTTGAGAGGGAGAGAGAAAGATGGAGATAGATATACTTGAGGGAGATGGATGCAGAGGTAGATATAGTTAAATAAAAATGGAAATAGAGAGCTGGAGATGGATATAGAAATGGAGAGATAGAGATATATATGTTAGAGAGGGGGGGGGGGTGCACTGTAGAGTCTGCAGTGTGCACAGTGGTGGTGTAACCTTCATAGTGGTGAGTTGTGTTCTCTTTCTCTCTCTCTCTCTTTCTCTTTCTCCCTTTCTCTCTTTCTCTCTTTCTCTCTTTCTCTCTCTTTCTCT